>NC_058084.1:261371098-261683746 GCF_014858855.1 Bufo gargarizans
TCCGTCCGAGGCTATTTTCACACTTAGCTTTTTTTTTGCCATTTTAATGCAGACGGATCCGTTCTGAACGGAGCCTCCGTCTGCATTATTATGAGCGGATCCGTTCAGAACGGATCCGCCCGAACGCTAGTGTGAAAGTAGCCTAACCTGTTCCATTCTAAATACTAGGAGCCTGCATTGAACATCTAATCAAAGGTATGTGGTGTGTTGTGCCCCCTCTGATTGGAAATGAATGACTGATCCCAAGGATAGGTCATCAATAGAGATTAGCAAATTGAATATGAAGTGGAATTCAATCCGAATTTCAGGAAAAATTTGATTCGCAACGAAAGCAAATTTCCTTGCACTTTGTGGTAACGAATCACATTTTTCCTAAAATGGCTGCTGCACATGTGAGGACATGGAGAAAGGAAATATGGGAAGGCGGGATCACATCATGCATGATGCAACCAATCAGCAGCCAGCCAGCCCTGTGATGTCACAGCCCTATAAATACGATGGACATCTTAGATTGAGACATTTTCAAGTGTTCTGAGTGCAGAGACATACAGTACAGACCAAAAGTTTGGACACACCTTCTCATTCAAAGAGTTTTCTTTATTTTCATGACTATGAAAATTGTAGATTAACACTGAAGGCATCAAAACTATGAATTAACACATGTGAAATTATATACATAACAAAAAAGTGTGAAACAACTGAAAATATGTCATATTCTAGGTTCTTCAAAGTAGCCACCTTTTGCTTTGATTACTGCTTTGCACACTCTTGGCATTCTCTTGATGAGCTTCAAAAGGTAGTCAACTGAAAAGGTTTTCACTTCATAGGTGTGCCCTGTTAGGTTTAATAAGTGAGATTTCTTGCCTTATAAATGGGGTTGGGACCATCAGTTGCATTGTGGAGAAGTCAGGTGGATACACAGCTGATAGTCCTACTGAATAGACTGTTAGAATATGTATTATGGCAAGAAAAAAGCAGCTAAGTAAAGAAAAATTAGTGGCCATCATTACTTTAAGAAATGAAGGTCAGTCAGTCCGAAAAATTGGGAAAACTTTGAAAGTGCCCCAAGTGCAGTCACAAAAACCATCAGGCGCTACAAAGAAACTGGCTCACATGCAGACCGCCCCAGGAAAGGAAGACCAAGAGTCACCTCTGCTGCGGAGGATAAGTTCATCCGAATCACCAGCCTCAGAAATCGCAGGTTAACAGCAGATCAGATTAGAGACCAGTTCAATGCCACACAGAGTTCTAGCAGCAGACACATCTCTAGAACAACTGTTAAGAGGAGACTGTGTGAATCAGGTCTTCATGGTAGAATATCTGCTAGGAAACCACTGCTAAGGACAGGCAACAAGCAGAAGAGACTTGTTTGGGCTAAAGAACACAAGGAATAGACATTAGACCAGTGGAAATCTGTGCTTTGGTCTGATGAGTCCAAATTTGAGATCTTTGGTTCCAACCACCGTGTCTTTTTTGCGACACAGAAAAGGTGAACAGATGGACTCTACATGCCTGGTTCCGACCGTGAAGTATGGAGGAGGAGGTGTGATGGTGTGGGGGTGCTTTGCTGGTAACACTGTTGGGGATTTATTCAAAATTGAAGGCATACTGAACCAGTATGGCTACCACAGCATCTTGCAGCGGCATGCTATTCCATCCGGTTTGCGTTTAGTTGGACCATCATTAATTTTTCAACAGGACAATGACCCCAAACACACCTCCAGGCTGTGTAAGGGCTATTTGACCATGAAGGAGAGTGATGGGGTGCTGCGCCAGCTGACCTGGCCTCCACAGTCACCGGACCTGAACCCAATCGAGATGGTTTGGGGTGAGCTGGACCGCAGAGTGAAGGCAAAGGGCCAACAAGTGCTAAGCATCTCTGGGAACTCCTTCAAGACTGTTGGAAGACCATTTCAGGTGACTACCTCTTGAAGCTCATCAAGAAAATGCCAAGAGTGTGCAAAGCAGTAATCAAAGCAAAAGGTGGCTACTTTGAAGAACCTAGAATATGACATATTTTCAGTTGTTTCACACTTTCTTGTTATGTATATAATTCCACATGTGTTAATTCATAGTTTTGATGCCTTCAGTGTGAATCTACAATTTTCATAGTCATGAAAATAAAGAAAACTCTTTGAATGAGAAGGTGTGTCCAAACTTTTGGTCTGTACTGTACATAAGAAGGCGCTAGGGACAGCAATAGGAAAAACCTCATTGTAACAAAAAAAGAACGGAAAAAACTATGTATAAGTGCACTGAAATGATAGGGAGGAATCATTTCACAGCATCATAGTGCAGGAAGAGAAGTCAGAAGGCGCTAGGGACACTGCAAGCAATTTACAAGTGCAGGGAAAGGATAGGGAGGAATCATTTCACATCATCTTAGTGCAGGGATAGACATTGGAAGGCACTAGAGACAGTGCTAGAAAAGCCATTTACAAGTGAAGGGAAAATTATTTGGGGATCCAAATAGCTCTGTCATTCCAGCAATTTGTTCTTGTTATTGGGGTGCAAGTGCTATGTTGAAAGCCTTTAGTGGCCTATTTTAGTACAAAAATATAAATATATTCTCAGTTCACTTCTGCAGTTATATGTGGTAAAAGTGTTTAGTGGCCTATTTCAGTACAAAAAGAAACATATATACGCATTTCACTGTTGCGTTTATTTGTGGCAAAAGTGTTTAGTGGCCTATTTCAGTAAAAAAACAAAAATATACGCACTTCACTGTTTCAGTTATTTGTGGTGAAAGCGTTTAGTGGTCTATATCAGTACAGAAAGAAAAATATATGTGCACTTCACTGTTGCAGTTATTCGTGGAAAAAGCGTTTAGTGGCCTATTTAAGTACAGAAAGAAAAATATATACTCAGTTCACTTCTGCAGTTTTACAGTGTGTTGAAAGTGTTTAGTGGCCAATTTCAATACAAAAAGAAAAGTATATACGCACTTCACTGTTGCAGTTATTTATGGTGAAAGCGTTTAGTGACCTATTTCAGTACAGAAAGAAAAATATATTTATTGCTTTTAGGGGTGTTTTAATTAGCTTTTAATTTATTTAGTTTAGCTAAAGTATTTCAGACAGAGAAGTGCCAGGCCATGCATAGAGGAGTGGCAGAGGCCTAAATGTTTCTGGTGTAGTCAGAGGTTACAGCATAGTAAGGGGGCGTGGAAGCAGGAGTCGCAGTGAGAGGCCTGCGATCCCGGTGTCATCTATTGGTTGTATCTTGACCAACAACCCAGTGGTTCTTGATTGGTTAACTAGGTCATCCACTTCATCCCAAGTGACATCAGACACCCCCAGCCAACAGTCTGTGGGTTTTTCAGACACAACCCTTAGTTGGCATGGCCTGAGAGCAGGCCTTGTGACCTCACCTGTCCGCAACCCGCCTCTTTCCTTTCCTCCACTAGGCAGTCATGTAGTGATGAGAAGAGTAGCGTGGGAGCTGGTGTTGCAAGCAATCGGGCTCCTGACCCAGAGACAGTTGAGGAGGACATCAGTGACGTGCAGACAGTACTCGATGATGATGTAGCTGATCGCACTTGGGAGCCGGGTGACGAAGGGGCTTCATTTTTTCTTTATTTTTTCTTTATATAATAATGTAATATTATAAAAGCTGGTGCTTCCATGATAAATTTGTAGCGTGGGGGCCCAGTGTGGCTTCTACACACTTTCCAAATAATCCTTCAGCGGTGCTAATAGATGCCGGATGACCGGGACACTCCATGACCTTCACAGGGGCTTCTGTCGGGAACAGCGTATCATTTCTGAGATGTCCGTTTAGTGGTGGGGGGGGGAATCCGAAGACCCTCTCCATCTCTGTGCACCACATGATGTCCTCCATCCCATCCATGATGACTGGGAACTCGTGAAGTTTTCCCTGACAAATAGACCAGGGGCTGGTTTTCTCATTGTCTGTAGCTACTAGATGCCTTTTCATGCCAAGCAGGTTCCCCCAGAAGTATCTGGCTCGATGAGCAGCTGATACCGCACTTGCATCAATATTGACAAGATTCGTCTCCAAGTGGAGAGATATTGTTTTTTGGAATGCTTTCTCCTTCACAACCATGTCGTCGAATAAGCAGAAGACTGCCCGATTCTCTCCTGTCTTAGTCAACATTTTTTTTATTTATTAAATTTATTACATATTTAGTATTAAATGGAACCAAAAATTGATTAAAATTATAAGAAGCTAAACTTAAATTTGCCAATATATTATCCCAATCTTCGATGGAAATTCCCAGACATCAATTTGCCAAGCCTTTTGTGCCAGAGAACGTGTATTATTAAATCGTGCAGAGCCGAAGTGGCCTCCTCATGCTGCTGCCACCTTCACACTTTGTCGTTGTGCCACTCTGTGGCCTCCTCTTGCTGCTGCCACCTCCACAATCTCTCGTGGTTGTGCTACACTGTGGCCTCCTCATGCTGCTAACACCTCCACAATCTCTCGTTGTCATGCTATTCTGTGGCCTCCTCATGCGGCTGACACCTCCACAATCTCTTGTCATCCTGCCACTCTGTGGCCTTCTCATGCTGTTGCCACCTCCACAATCTTTCATCGTAATGCTACTCTGTGGCCTCCTGATGCTGCTGCCACCTCCACAATCTCTTGTTGTTGTGTCACTCTGTGGCCTCCTGATGCTTCCTCCACCTCCATTTGGCCACTCTGTGGTCTCCTCATGCTGCTTCCACCACACCACTATGTTGTTGTGCCACTCTGTGGCCTCCTCTTGCTGCTGCCACCTCCACAATCTCTCGTGGTTGTGCTACACTGTGGCCTCCTCATGCTGCTGACACCTCCACAATCTCTTGTTGTCATGCTATTCTGTGGCCTCCTCATGCTGCTGACACCTCCACAATCTCTCGTCATCCTGCCACTCTGTGGCCTTCTCATGCTGTTGCCACCTCCACAATCTTTCATTGTAATGCTACTCTGTGGCCTCCTGATGCTGCTGCCACCTCCACAATCTCTTGTTGTTGTGTCACTCTGTGGCCTCCTAATGCTTCCTCCACCTCCATTTGGCCACTCTGTGGACTTCTCATGCTGTTCCCATCCTCTCCACTTCATGACTCGTCCACTATTTTGGATTTCGACCTGGCTGACATAATCATTTATTTGACCTTTCTTCTGATCTGTCAGAAGGAAGAAAAAATGAGATGCACAACAGATCCTGTCTATGTAGCAGCTATAAGGCCTGTATAGCCCCATCAGAATTGGCTTATGATTTGGTAGCCAAAAGCAGGAGTGGGTACAAAACACAGAAGAAATGCAAATATTTAATTCATGTGTCTTATCTCTGTTTTAGATCCACTCCTGTCTTTTTGGGCATTAGCAATACTGATGGATTATTGAGCAAATACTGACCGAGTGAAGGCGTATGCTCCACAGACAGGATCCGTTTTATGTGGGTTATTGTTCTGATGGATCAGAGAAAGGGCAAATTAATCAGTGACGTCAACACAAACTAACTGCTTACACCCTCTTCACTCTGTAAGGGGGGCTCTACTTGTATAAGCATTTAATAGAACAGGTTCTGTAGACATCCATGTGGAATCAGCTGACGAGGGTGTGAATGGACTTCTTTTTGAAGCTAACATTGACCTGTAAGGCTAAGTTGATACTTCAGTTATTTGGTCAGGTTTGGCACTGTGACTGCCCAAATAAGTGAAGTATGTAGTGATTATTAGAGCAATCCCTGTCATCTGCTTGTCATACTGACTCACAGTATTATTTCACTACCACAGCAGACTCCCTATGTGTGTTTCTGCAAGGCACAGTGTTCTACACCCCTATAAAGTCTCTGTACAGCCCGCAAATAGCCATTTTTAACGTAATTTGCCTAAAATAAATTTGGATCTAACCAAATTTTTCCAAAAAATCCCAGGAACTTGTATTCAGTGATGCTGTTACATGTGGTAAAATCTTTTGGGACTTATTTTGGTGGGAAATAAAATTGTATTCAGCGTTCAGCGCTGCAGTTATATGTGGTAAAATCTCCATGATGTCTCTATGATAAATCTGCTGCGTGGAGGCCCCGTGTGGCTTCTACACACTTTCAAAATAATCCTTCAGCAGAGCGAATAGATGCCGGAAAACCGGGAAGCTCCATGACCTTCCCAGGAGCTTGTATTTAGCGCTGCAGTTATTTGTGGTAAAATCTTTCTTGAATTATTTTGGTATAAAAAAATCTTGTATTCAGCATTAAGTGCTGCACTTATATGCAGTAAAATATTTTTGAATTATTTTGGTGGACCAAAAAATCTTGTATTCTGCATTAGGCGCTGCACTTATATGCGTTAAAATCTTTTTGAATTATTTCGGTGGAAATACAAATTTCCACCTCCTCCATTAACTTCCTCATCTCTTCATTAGCATCAGACACTCTAACTTTACACCCCCTCCCCAGCTATATATATATATATATATATATAAGTGGTGCAAGCACCACCTATGGATAAATAAATGACACTGCCAGCCTGTTAAAGGGAATTACAGCATGATACCACAATACATTTGATATGACATTTAGCAAGAATTTAAAGTGCCCACATATAGCACATAGTGGGACACTGCATCAAGAGGAATCAGGCATGGATCAGCCAAGATTTCCACACACCATTGTGCTGCTTTGTGGTCTCCTCATGTTGCTGCCACCTCCAGACCCTGCCATTGGGCCACTCTGTGGTCTCCTCATGCTGCTTTTACCTCACCACCAGTGATGAGCGACAGGGGCAATATTCAAATTTGCTATATTTCGCAAATATTTGGGCGAATATTCGTCATATATTTGCAAATTTGTGATCTCCAGTCATAATTTTCTTGATTGCGAAAATCGGCAATTGGAGAATTTGCAATAAAATTTGCGATACGAGAATTAGCCATAAACCTTACTACTATAGACAACTTTCCTATTAGTTACTAGGGATGTTGCTAAGTGCCGATATTCCAGAAAAATTTGCTATAAATTTGAGATAAATTCACAATTAGAATATTCGTGAATATGAATATATAGCACTATAGTCTAAATATTAGCAAATTCTCGAAGTGGCGATATTCGCAATAAAATTTGCAATTCAAATATTCGCCCTCAACCCTACTCACCACTATGTCATAGGTCAACTCTGTGGAATTCTCATGCTGTTCCCACCCTCCCCACTTCATCACTGGTCCACTATTTTGGCTTTCGGCTTGGTTGACATCATCATTTATTTGACATTTCTTCTGATCTGTCAGAAGGAAGGAAAAACGAGACGCACAACAGATCATGTCTGTGTAACAGCTGTAAGGCCTGTATGGCCCCTCAGAATTGGATTATGATTTGGTAGACAAAAGCAGGAGTGGGTACAAAACACAGAAGACATGCAAATATTTCATTCACGTGTCATCTCTGTTTTAGGTCCACTCCATTTTTTTTGTTGCCTTTAGCAACACTAATAGATTATTGAGCAAATGCTGACTGAGTGAAGGTGTATGCTACACAGACAGGATCTGTTTTTTTCTGGGTAATTGTTCTGACGGATCAGAGAATGGGGAAAATGAATCAGTGACGTCAACACAAACTTACTGCTGACACCCTTTCCACAAACTTACTGCTGACACCCTCTCCACCCTGTCTACTTGTTTAAGCGTTTAATAGAACAGCTTCTGTAGACATCTATGTGGAATCAGCTGACGGCGGTGTAAAAGGAGTGTGCTTCTTCTTGAAGCTAACATCTACCTGTAAGGCTGAGTTGATACTTGAGTTATTTTATCAATTTTGGCCCTGTGACCGCCCAAATAAGTGAAGTATGCTGTGATTCAAAGAGCGACACCTGTCATCTGCATGCCATAAGGATTCACATTATTATTTCATTACCAAAGAACACTCCCTATGCGTATTACTACAAGGCACAGTGTTCTACACCACTATAAAGACTCTCAGCAGCCTGAAAATAGCAGTTTTTTAACATAATTTTCCTGCAAATTTATTCGGATCAAACCAAATTTTTCCCAAAAAAATTTGCAAACCGTTGAATGGAATTTTTGAAAAATTTGCTCATATCTATTTATAAGCACCAGTATTTTAAACCAGATCTTATTCTGATTAGGAATTTTCTGCTCAACATAAAGGCTAAGGGACTATGTATGCCCCAGAGTTTTAAGCTTTTATGTGATGTATCAGAACTAGGGATGAGCGAACTCGAACTGTATAGTTCGGGTTCGTACCGAATTTTGGGGTGTCCGTGACACGGACCCGAACCCGGACATTTTCGTAAAAGTCCGGGTTCGGGTTCGGTGTTCGTCGCTTTCTTCGCGCTTTTGTGACGCTTTCTTGGCGCTTTTTGAAAGGCTGCAAAGCAGCCAATCAACAAGCGTCATACTACTTGCCCCAAGAGGCCATCACAGCCATGCCTACTATTGGCATGGCTGTGATTGGCCAGAGCACCATGTGACCCAGCCTCTATTTAAGCTGGAGTCACATAGCGCCGCCCGTCACTCTGCTCTGATTAGCGTAGGGAGAGGTTGCGGCTGCGACAGTAGGGCGAGATTAGGCAGATTAACTCCTCCAAAGGACTTGATTAACTGATCGATCTGCAGCTGTGGATCATTGAGCTGCTGATCCTCAATTGCTCACTGTTTTTAGGCTGCACAGACCGTTTGTCAGTCTCATTTTTCTGGGGTGATCGGCGGCCATTTTGTGTCTTGTGGTGCGCCAGCACAAGCTGCGACCAAGTGCATTTAACCCTCAATGGTGTGGTTGTTTTTTGGCTAAAGCCTACATCAGGGTGAAGCTGTCACACCAAGTGCATTTATCCAGCAATAGTCTGTTCATTTTTTGGCCATATACAAAATCAGGGGCAAGCTGCGCCTGTCACCAAGTGCATTTAACCCTCAATGGTGTGGTTGTTTTTTGGCTAAAGCCTACATCAGGGTGAAGCTGTGACACCAAGTGCATTTAACCAGCAATAGTCTGTTCATTTTTTGGCCATATACAAAATCAGGGGCAAGCTGCGCCTGTCACCAAGTGCATTTAACCCTCAATGGTGTGGTTGTTTTTTGGCTAAAGCCTACATCAGGGTGAAGCTGTCACACCAAGTGCATTTAACCAGCAATAGTCTGTTCATTTTTTGGCCATATACAAAATCAGGGGCAAGCTGCGCCTGTCACCAAGTGCATTTAACCCTCAATGGTGTGGTTGTTTTTTGGCTAAAGCCTACATCAGGGTGAAGCTGTCACACCAAGTGCATTTAACCAGCAATAGTCTGTTTATTTTTTGGCCATATCCCAGTCTAATTCTGTCACTAAATCCATACCGGTCACCCAGCGCCTAAATACTAGGCCTCAAATTTATATCCAGCTAAATCTGTCCCTAGTGCTGTAGCTGGGCGAGTTATTTAGTGTCCGTTCAAGCACATTTCTTGTTCTGGGTTGAAATACAATTCCCAATTTAGCAATTTCATAATTTAGTGGTTCCTGCTATATCAGAGCTATTTGAAATCTATCCCAAAAAGGGTATATAATATTGAAGGTGCACATTGGGTCATTCAGAATAACTTCACACACACCCGCTACTGTGTATTTCCAAGTCTAATTCTGTCACTAAACCCATACCTGTCACCCAGCGCCTAAATACTAGGCCTCAAATTTAAATCCCTCTAAATCTCTCGTTACCCACCGCTGTACTGTTGTTGCTGGGCAAGATATTTAGTGTCCGTCAAAGCACATTTTTTGTTCTGGGTTGAAGTACAATTCCCAATTTAGCAATTTCATAATTTAGTGGTTTCTGCTATATCAGAGCTATTTGAAATCTATCCCTAAAAGGGTATATAATATTGAAGGTGCACATAGGGTCATTCAGAATAACTTCACACACACGCTTCTGTGCATTTCCAAGTCTAATTCTGTCACTAAATCCATACCGGTGACCCAGCGCCTAAATACTAGGCCTCAAATTTAAATCCCTCTAAATCTCTCGTTACCCACCGCTGTACTGTTGTTGCTGGGCAAGATATTTAGTGTCCGTCAAAGCACATTTTTTGTTCTGGGTTGAAGTACAATTCCCAATTTAGCAATTTCATAATTTAGTGGTTTCTGCTATATCAGAGCTATTTGAAATCTATCCCTAAAAGGGTATATAATATTGAAGGTGCACATAGGGTCATTCAGAATAACTTCACACACACGCTTCTGTGCATTTCCAAGTCTAATTCTGTCACTAAATCCATACCGGTGACCCAGCGCCTAAATACTAGGCCTCAAATTTAAATCCCTCTAAATCTCTCGTTACCCACCGCTGTACTGTTGTTGCTGGGCAAGATATTTAGTGTCCGTCAAAGCACATTTTTTGTTCTGGGTTGAAGTACAATTCCCAATTTAGCAATTTCATAATTTAGTGGTTTCTGCTATATCAGAGCTATTTGAAATCTATCCCTAAAAGGGTATATAATATTGAAGGTGCACATAGGGTCATTCAGAATAACTTCACACACACGCTTCTGTGCATTTCCAAGTCTAATTCTGTCACTAAATCCATACCGGTGACCCAGCGCCTAAATACTAGGCCTCAAATTTAAATCCCTCTAAATCTCTCGTTACCCACCGCTGTACTGTTGTTGCTGGGCAAGATATTTAGTGTCCGTCAAAGCACATTTTTTGTTCTGGGTTGAAGTACAATTCCCAATTTAGCAATTTCATAATTTAGTGGTTTCTGCTATATCAGAGCTATTTGAAATCTATCCCTAAAAGGGTATATAATATTGAAGGTGCACATAGGGTCATTCAGAATAACTTCACACACACGCTTCTGTGCATTTCCAAGTCTAATTCTGTCACTAAATCCATACCGGTGACCCAGCGCCTAAATACTAGGCCTCAAATTTAAATCCCTCTAAATCTCTCGTTACCCACCGCTGTACTGTTGTTGCTGGGCAAGATATTTAGTGTCCGTCAAAGCACATTTTTTGTTCTGGGTTGAAGTACAATTCCCAATTTAGCAATTTCATAATTTAGTGGTTTCTGCTATATCAGAGCTATTTGAAATCTATCCCTAAAAGGGTATATAATATTGAAGGTGCACATTGGGTCATTCAGAATAACTTCACACACACCCGCTACTGTGTATTTCCAAGTCTAATTCTGTCACTAAACCCATACCTGTCACCCAGCGCCTAAATACTAGGCCTCAAATTTAAATCCCTCTAAATCTCTCGTTACCCACCGCTGTACTGTTGTTGCTGGGCAAGATATTTAGTGTCCGTCAAAGCACATTTTTTGTTCTGGGTTGAAGTACAATTCCCAATTTAGCAATTTCATAATTTAGTGGTTTCTGCTATATCAGAGCTATTTGAAATCTATCCCTAAAAGGGTATATAATATTGAAGGTGCACATTGGGTCATTCAGAATAACTTCACACACACCCGCTACTGTGTATTTCCAAGTCTAATTCTGTCACTAAACCCATACCTGTCACCCAGCGCCTAAATACTAGGCCTCAAATTTAAATCCCTCTAAATCTCTCGTTACCCACCGCTGTACTGTTGTTGCTGGGCAAGATATTTAGTGTCCGTCAAAGCACATTTTTTGTTCTGGGTTGAAGTACAATTCCCAATTTAGCAATTTCATAATTTAGTGGTTTCTGCTATATCAGAGCTATTTGAAATCTATCCCTAAAAGGGTATATAATATTGAAGGTGCACATTGGGTCATTCAGAATAACTTCACACACACCCGCTACTGTGTATTTCCAAGTCTAATTCTGTCACTAAACCCATACCTGTCACCCAGCGCCTAAATACTAGGCCTCAAATTTAAATCCCTCTAAATCTCTCGTTACCCACCGCTGTACTGTTGTTGCTGGGCAAGATATTTAGTGTCCGTCAAAGCACATTTTTTGTTCTGGGTTGAAGTACAATTCCCAATTTAGCAATTTCATAATTTAGTGGTTTCTGCTATATCAGAGCTATTTGAAATCTATCCCTAAAAGGGTATATAATATTGAAGGTGCACATTGGGTCATTCAGAATAACTTCACACACACCCGCTACTGTGTATTTCCAAGTCTAATTCTGTCACTAAACCCATACCTGTCACCCAGCGCCTAAATACTAGGCCTCAAATTTAAATCCCTCTAAATCTCTCGTTACCCACCGCTGTACTGTTGTTGCTGGGCAAGATATTTAGTGTCCGTCAAAGCACATTTTTTGTTCTGGGTTGAAGTACAATTCCCAATTTAGCAATTTCATAATTTAGTGGTTTCTGCTATATCAGAGCTATTTGAAATCTATCCCTAAAAGGGTATATAATATTGAAGGTGCACATTGGGTCATTCAGAATAACTTCACACACACCCGCTACTGTGTATTTCCAAGTCTAATTCTGTCACTAAACCCATACCTGTCACCCAGCGCCTAAATACTAGGCCTCAAATTTAAATCCCTCTAAATCTCTCGTTACCCACCGCTGTACTGTTGTTGCTGGGCAAGATATTTAGTGTCCGTCAAAGCACATTTTTTGTTCTGGGTTGAAGTACAATTCCCAATTTAGCAATTTCATAATTTAGTGGTTTCTGCTATATCAGAGCTATTTGAAATCTATCCCTAAAAGGGTATATAATATTGAAGGTGCACATTGGGTCATTCAGAATAACTTCACACACACCCGCTACTGTGTATTTCCAAGTCTAATTCTGTCACTAAACCCATACCTGTCACCCAGCGCCTAAATACTAGGCCTCAAATTTAAATCCCTCTAAATCTCTCGTTACCCACCGCTGTACTGTTGTTGCTGGGCAAGATATTTAGTGTCCGTCAAAGCACATTTTTTGTTCTGGGTTGAAGTACAATTCCCAATTTAGCAATTTCATAATTTAGTGGTTTCTGCTATATCAGAGCTATTTGAAATCTATCCCTAAAAGGGTATATAATATTGAAGGTGCACATTGGGTCATTCAGAATAACTTCACACACACCCGCTACTGTGTATTTCCAAGTCTAATTCTGTCACTAAACCCATACCTGTCACCCAGCGCCTAAATACTAGGCCTCAAATTTAAATCCCTCTAAATCTCTCGTTACCCACCGCTGTACTGTTGTTGCTGGGCAAGATATTTAGTGTCCGTCAAAGCACATTTTTTGTTCTGGGTTGAAGTACAATTCCCAATTTAGCAATTTCATAATTTAGTGGTTTCTGCTATATCAGAGCTATTTGAAATCTATCCCTAAAAGGGTATATAATATTGAAGGTGCACATTGGGTCATTCAGAATAACTTCACACACACCCGCTACTGTGTATTTCCAAGTCTAATTCTGTCACTAAACCCATACCTGTCACCCAGCGCCTAAATACTAGGCCTCAAATTTAAATCCCTCTAAATCTCTCGTTACCCACCGCTGTACTGTTGTTGCTGGGCAAGATATTTAGTGTCCGTCAAAGCACATTTTTTGTTCTGGGTTGAAGTACAATTCCCAATTTAGCAATTTCATAATTTAGTGGTTTCTGCTATATCAGAGCTATTTGAAATCTATCCCTAAAAGGGTATATAATATTGAAGGTGCACATAGGGTCATTCAGAATAACTTCACACACACGCTTCTGTGCATTTCCAAGTCTAATTCTGTCACTAAATCCATACCGGTCACCCAGCGCCTAAATACTAGGCCTCAAATTTATATCCCGCTGAATTTGAATACAATACATTGGGCCAAATAATATATTTGTTGTTGTGGTGAACCATAACAATGAGAAAAACATCTAGTAAGGGACGCGGACGTGGACATGGTCGTGGTGGTGTTAGTGGACCCTCTGGTGCTGGGAGAGGACGTGGCCGTTCTGCCACATCCACACGTCCTAGTGTACCAACTACCTCAGGTCCCAGTAGCCGCCAGAATTTACAGCGATATATGGTGGGGCCCAATGCCGTTCTAAGGATGGTAAGGCCTGAGCAGGTACAGGCATTAGTCAATTGGGTGGCCGACAGTGGATCCAGCACGTTCACATTATCTCCCACCCAGTCTTCTGCAGAAAGCGCACAGATGGCGCCTGAAAACCAACCCCATCAGTCTGTCACATCACCCCCATGCATACCAGGGAAACTGTCTCAGCCTCAAGTTATGCAGCAGTCTCTTATGCTGTTTGAAGACTCCGCTGGCAGGGTTTCCCAAGGGCATCCACCTAGCCCTTCCCCAGCGGTGAAAGACATAGAATGCACTGACGCACAACCACTTATGTTTCCTGATGATGAGGACATGGGAATACCACCTCAGCATGTCTCTGATGATGACGAAACACAGGTGCCAACTGCTGCGTCTTTCTGCAGTGTGCAGACTGAACAGGAGGTCAGGGATCAAGACTGGGTGGAAGACGATGCAGGGGACGATGAGGTCCTAGACCCCACATGGAATGAAGGTCGTGCCACTGACTTTCACAGTTCGGAGGAAGAGGCAGTGGTGAGACCGAGCCAACAGCGTAGCAAAAGAGGGAGCAGTGGGCAAAAGCAGAACACCCGCCGCCAAGAGACTCCGCCTGCTACTGACCGCCGCCATCTGGGACCGAGCACCCCAAAGGCAGCTTCAAGGAGTTCCCTGGCATGGCACTTCTTCAAACAATGTGCTGACGACAAGACCCGAGTGGTTTGCACGCTGTGCCATCAGAGCCTGAAGCGAGGCATTAACGTTCTGAACCTGAGCACAACCTGCATGACCAGGCACCTGCATGCAAAGCATGAACTGCAGTGGAGTAAACACCTTAAAACCAAGGAAGTCACTCAGGCTCCCCCTGCTACCTCTTCTGCTGCTGCCGCCTCGGCCTATTCTGCTGCTGCCGCCTCGGCCTCTTCCTCCGCCTCTGGAGGAACGTTGGCACCTGCCGCCCAGCAAACAGGGGATGTACCACCAACACCACCACCACCACCTCCGTCACCAAGCGTCTCAACCATGTCACACGCCAGCGTTCAGCTCTCCATCTCACAAACATTTGATAGAAAGCGTAAATTCCCACCTAGCCACCCTCGATCCCTGGCCCTGAATGCCAGCATTTCTAAACTACTGGCCTATGAAATGCTGTCATTTAGGCTGGTGGACACAGACAGCTTCAAACAGCTCATGTCGCTTGCTGTCCCACAGTATGTTGTTCCCAGCCGGCACTACTTCTCCAAGAGAGCCGTGCCTTCCCTGCACAACCAAGTATCCGATAAAATCAAGTGTGCACTGCGCAACGCCATCTGTGGCAAGGTCCACCTAACCACAGATACGTGGACCAGTAAGCACGGCCAGGGACGCTATATCTCCCTAACTGCACACTGGGTAAATGTAGTGGCAGCTGGGCCCCAGGCGGAGAGCTGTTTGGCGCACGTCCTTCCGCCGCCAAGGATCGCAGGGCAACATTCTTTGCCTCCTGTTGCCACCTCCTCCTTCTCGGCTTCCTCCTCCTCTTCTTCCACCTGCTCATCCAGTCAGCCACACACCTTCACCACCAACTTCAGCACAGCCCGGGGTAAACGTCAGCAGGCCATTCTGAAACTCATATGTTTGGGGGACAGGCCCCACACCGCACAGGAGTTGTGGCGGGGTATAGAACAACAGACCGACGAGTGGTTGCTGCCGGTGAGCCTCAAGCCCGGCCTGGTGGTGTGTGATAATGGGCGAAATCTCGTTGCAGCTCTGGGACTAGCCAATTTGACGCACATCCCTTGCTTGGCGCATGTGCTGAATTTGGTGGTGCAGAAGTTCATTCACAACTACCCCGACATGTCAGAGCTGCTGCATAAAGTGCGGGCCGTCTGTTCGCGCTTCCGGCGTTCACATCCTGCCGCTGCTCGCCTGTCTGCGCTACAGCGTAACTTCGGCCTTCCCGCTCACCGCCTCATATGCGACGTGCCCACCAGGTGGAACTCCACCTTGCACATGCTGGACAGACTGTGCGAGCAGCAGCAGGCCATAGTGGAGTTTCAGCTGCAGCACGCACGGGTCAGTCGCACTACAGAACAGCACCACTTCACCACCAATGACTGGGCCTCCATGCGAGACCTGTGTGCCCTGTTGCGCTGTTTCGAGTACTCCACCAACATGGCCAGTGGCGATGACACCGTTATCAGCGTTACAATACCACTTCTATGTCTCCTTGAGAAAACACTTAGGGCGATGATGGAACAGGAGGTGGCCCAGGAGGAGGAGGAGGAGGATGAGGAAGAGGGGTCATTTTTAGCACTTTCAGGCCAGTCTCTTCGAAGTGACTCAGAGGGAGGTTTTTTGCAACAGCAGAGGCCAGGTACAAATGTGGCCAGCCAGGGCCCACTACTGGAGGACGAGGAGGACGAGGATGAGGAGGAGGTGGAGGAGGATGAGGATGAAGCATGGTCACAGCGGGGTGGCACCCAACGCAGCTCGGGTCCATCACTGGTGCGTGGCTGGGGGGAAAGGCAGGACGATGACGATACGCCTCCCACAGAGGACAGCTTGTCCTTACCCCTGGGCAGCCTGGCACACATGAGCGACTACATGCTGCAGTGCCTGCGCAACGACAGCAGAGTTGCCCACATTTTAACCTGTGCGGACTACTGGGTTGCCACCCTGCTGGATCCACGCTACAAAGACAATGTGCCCACCTTACTTCCTGCACTGGAGCGTGATAGGAAGATGCGCGAGTACAAGCGCACGTTGGTAGACGCGCTACTGAGAGCATTCCCAAATGTCACAGGGGAACAAGTGGAAGCCCAAGGCCAAGGCAGAGGAGGAGCAAGAGGTCGCCAAGGCAGCTGTGTCACGGCCAGCTCCTCTGAGGGCAGGGTTAGCATGGCAGAGATGTGGAAAACTTTTGTCAACACGCCACAGCTAACTGCACCACCACCTGATACGCAACGTGTTAGCAGGAGGCAACATTTCACTAACATGGTGGAACAGTACGTGTGCACACCCCTCCACGTACTGACTGATGGTTCGGCCCCATTCAACTTCTGGGTCTCTAAATTGTCCACGTGGCCAGAGCTAGCCTTTTATGCCTTGGAGGTGCTGGCCTGCCCGGCAGCCAGCGTTTTGTCTGAACGTGTATTCAGCACGGCAGGGGGCGTCATTACAGACAAACGCAGCCGCCTGTCTACAGCCAATGTGGACAAGCTGACGTTCATAAAAATGAACCAGGCATGGATCCCACAGGACCTGTCCGTCCCTTGTCCAGATTAGACATTAACTACCTCCCCATAACCATATATTATTGGACTCCAGGGCACTTCCTCATTCAATCCTATTTTTATTTTCATTTTACCATTATATTGCGATGCTACCCAAAGTTGAATGAACCTCTCCTCTGCCTGTGTGCTAGGCCTAAATATATGCCAATGGACTGTTGCAGTGGTGGCTGACATGAAGCCTGATTCTCTGCTATGACATGCAGACTAATTCTCTGCTGACATGAAGCCAGATTGTCTGTTACGGGACCTCTCTCCTCTGCCTGGGTGCTGGGCCTAAATTTATGACAATGGACTGTTGCAGTGGTGGCTGACGTGAAGCCTGATTCTCTGCTATGACATGCAGACTGATTCTCTGCTGACATGAAGCCAGATCCTCTGTTACGGGACCTCTCTCCTCTGCCTGGGTGCTGGGCCTAAATTTATGACAATGGACTGTTGCAGTGGTGGCTGACGTGAAGCCTGATTCTCTGCTATGACATGCAGACTGATTCTCTGCTGACATGAAGCCAGATCCTCTGTTACGGGACCTCTCTCCTCTGCCTGGGTGCTGGGCCTGAATATATGCCAATGGACTGTTGCAGTGGTGGGTGACGTGAAGCCTCATTCTCTGCTATGACATGCAGACTAATTCTCTGCTGACATGAAGCCAGATTGTCTGTTACGGGACCTTTCTCCTCTGCCTGGGTTCTGGGCCTAAATTTATGAAAATTGACTCTTACAGTGGTGGGTGACGTGAAGCCTGATTCTCTGCTATGATATGAAGACTGATTCTCTGCTGACATGAAGCCAGATTGTCTGTTACGGGACCTTTCTCCTCTGCCTGGGTTCTGGGCCTAAATTTATGAAAATTGACTCTTACAGTGGTGGGTGACGTGAAGCCTGATTCTCTGCTATGATATGAAGACTGATTCTCTGCTGACATGAAGACAGATTCTCTGTTACGGGACCTCTCTCCTCTGCCTGTGTGTGTGCTGGGCCTAAATATATGCCAATGGACTGTTGCAGTGGTGGCTGACGTGAAGCCTCATTCTCTGCTATGACATGCAGACTAATTCTCTGCTGACATGAAGACAGATTCTCTGTTACGGGACCTCTCTCCTCTGCCTGTGTGTGTGCTGGGCCTAAATATATGCCAATGGACTGTTGCAGTGGTGGCTGACGTGAAGCCTCATTCTCTGCTATGACATGCAGACTAATTCTCTGCTGACATGAAGCCAGATTGTCTGTTACGGGACCTCTCTCCTCTGCCTGTGTGTGTGCTGGGCCTAAATATATGCCAATGGACTGTTGCAGTGGTGGCTGACGTGAAGCCTCATTCTCTGCTATGACATGCAGACTAATTCTCTGCTGACATGAAGACAGATTCTCTGTTACGGGACCTCCCTCCTCTGCCTGGGTGCTGGGCCTAAATATATGCCAATGGACTGTTGCAGTGGTGGCTGACGTGAAGCCTCATTCTCTGCTATGACATGCAGACTAATTCTCTGCTGACATGAAGACAGATTCTCTGTTACGGGACCTCTCTCCTCTGCCTGGGTGCCGGGGCCTAAATATCTGAGAATGGACTGTTCCAGTGGTGGGTGACGGGAAGCCAGATTCTCTGCTATGGAACCTCTCTCCAATTGATTTTGGTTAATTTTTATTTATTTAATTTTTATTTTAATTCATTTCCCTATCCACATTTGTTTGCAGGGGATTTACCTACATGTTGCTGCCTTTTGCAGCCCTCTAGCTCTTTCCTGGGCTGTTTTACAGCCTTTTTAGTGCCGAAAAGTTCGGGTCCCCATTGACTTCAATGGGGTTCGGGTTCGGGACGAAGTTCGGATCGGGTTCGGATCCCGAACCCGAACATTTCCGGGATGTTCGGCCGAACTTCTCGAACCCGAACATCCAGGTGTTCGCTCAACTCTAATCAGAACACAATAGTTTAAAGTTGGTGAAGTGAAATGAGAAAAATATATAAATAAAACTATTGTTTAGAAATAGAAAACAGAAAATTTGCATGTCCGTATGTATTCACCCCCTTTGTTAGGAAGCCCATAAAACGCTCTGGTGCAACCAATTACCTTCAGAAGTCACATAATTAGTGAAATGATGTCCACCTGTGTGCAAACTAAGTGTCACATGCTCTCTCATTACATGGCACATGGCACAACAGCAAACCTTCCAAGAGACGGCCGCCCACCAAAACTCATGGACCGGGCAAGGAGAGCATTAATCAGAGAGGCAGCACAGGGACCTAAGGTAACTCTGGAGGAGCTGCAGAGTTCAACAGCAGAGACTGGTGTATCTGTACATAGGACGACAATTAGCCGTACGCTCCATAGAGTTGAGCTTTATGGCACAGTGGCCAGAATAAAGCCATTACTTTCAGCTAAAAATAAAAAGGCACCTTGTAAGTTTGCGAAAAAGCATGTGGGAGACTCCCAAAATGTATGGAGGAAGGTGCTCTGGTCTGAGGAGACTAAAATTGAACTTTTAACTTTTCAGCCATCAAAGAAAACGCTATGTCTGGCGCAAACCCAGAACATCACCCAAAGAACACCACCCCCACAGTGAAACATGGTGGTGGCAGCATCATGCTGTGGGGATATTTTTCAGCAGCTGGGACTGGGAAACTGGTCAGAGTTGAGGGAAAGATGGATGGTGCTAAATACAGGGATATTCTTGAGCAAAACCCATCCCACTCTGTGTGTGATTTGATGGAGGTTCACCTTCCAGCAGGACAATGACCCCAAACAAACTGCTAAATCAACACTTGAGTGGTTTAAGGGGAAACATGTAAATGTGTTGGAATGGCCTAGTCAAAGCCCAGATCTCAATCCAATAGAAAATCTGTGGTCAGACTTAAAGATTGCTGTTCACAAGTGCAAACCATCCAACTTGAAGTTGCTGGAACAGTTTTGCAAGCAGGAATGGGCAAAAATCCCAGTAGTAAGATGTGCCAAGCTCATAGAGAATTATCCAAAGTGACTTGGAGCTGTGATTGCCGCAAAAGGTGGTTCTACAAAGTTTTGACTTTAGGGGTGAATAGTTATGCACATTGACTTTTTCTGTTATTTTGTCCTATTTGTTGTTTGCTTCCAAATAAAAAAGTTGTGGGCATGTTCTGTGAATTAAATGATGCAAATCCTCAAACAATCTATGTTAATTCCAGGTTGTGAGGCATCAAAATACGAAAAAGTCAAGGGGGTGAATACTTTTGCAAGGCACTGTATATGGATTTGAAAAAGTAACCACATTATTGTTATTGGATAACAATCTCCTTTTGGGGGTGGCCAGAAACAAAAGAGAATTGTAGTCTTTTTGATTCACTATATTTTCAACCCTCCTTAAAATCCAATCCACGTAACCACCTTACCTTAGTATACTTTTAATATCTGAAATTTCCAAAGAAGTTATGCCTGGCATGTGTGCATTCCCTAAGTGGAACTGCCTTGATGGTACACTTATGTAGCAAGGGGAATGAATCAGCATGTAGAGTCATGTTGGAAGCAGTGATTTCACAATGCGTCTCTGTGATCACCTTGTTAGAAGATACATCACCATACAAGCATAAATCCAAAAATACAATGCAGAATACAATAAGAGTGATACTGGTAAGTGAATCATAAATTCTGTTTGGAAATCAATAAATACTTGAATAAATACAATACATAAATAAATAAATATTTGTATGGCTGCTACAGAACCCCTCTCCTCCATATACTCATGGATCTTTGTTAGCCTCTCACTTGATTGCTTTAATATAAAAAAAAAGTCTTTATCTGACACAGGTACTTGGATTTCCTTTTATTACACCTTAGAGCTTCAACTAATGAAGTTAATCTAAAAGTCTAGAAATAGAAAATCTAATTTAATTATTATTTTCCTCGAGCTATGCTATACTGTACGCGAATAATTGCACAGTCCATGAAACCTGCCATATGTCCATATTCCTAAATGCTAATTAACACTAATACTCGTGGCAGCACAGAACAATTACAATCTGTACTATGTGCTAAAGCCTACATTTGTTTTTATGTCTCATTTTTTATAACACAATTTATAGACTAGGTAGCCTCTTTGCAGTTGAATATTCCTTGTCATAATTATAATAGTACACAAATCCTAAATTTGGTTTCCGTACATCAGCTATATGCCCTGCATTAAACTGTTTTGCTGGCATGTATAAATCGTTTTTCATTTTCCAATAACTAGAGCTTAACTTCACTAGCAATGCAACTTATCAGCATTGAATTATAATACAATTTTCACAGGGTATCAGGCAGCAGAATTAACATAGAGGACTTACAGCAGAAAAAAGACCACCTGGTCTGTGTAATCTGCCTATATTATTACTTATCTTAGGATAGACCTGTTTATCCCAGGCTTGTTCAAATTCACTTTCTGTCAATTTCCCAACCAGCTCTGCTGGTACTTTCTTCCTAGCCCAAACTACTATTTTGGTGTGAACCCAATTATACCAGTCATAATGTCTGATAGGCCAGGCCCTGATGATTAAAAGCATATATTTTCCCTTGATCCATTGCTTTATTTAATACAAATAATAATTTAAAAATATGCAAATTAGTGCTTTTTTAAGTGTAACTTTTTTATATTGAGATAGCTACTGTATATCGTAGAGAGAAACAAATGTGAGTAAACAGTGTAGTCAAACTAGTAAACATTCACTGGTCACAGAATATCAAACACACTGGTGATCAGTGGCAAGAGAGAATGCCCCTTCGACAAGTGATGCACAAATCTGTAACACATGAATATAGAATAATGACTACAAACAATGGTCACAATGCATGATGGATTAGCAATAGCTATACAATCAAATTGACAACCAATTCATTCACTTTAATAATCAGCATATCAATGTACATTGGGTGGTGTGCAAGTCATGGTGTTACATATCCACTGATTACAGATCAAGATAGGTCAGTGGTAATGTGGAACCATCAAGTAACTGGTTTGATTTTGGGTCAAACCCTAAAGGCATTATTCTGGCTCCTCCTGGTATTCACCCTCTAACCACTATACAGGGTTGTAGACTTCACTGTAGGTTAGCTACCAGACCATTACCTCCTGGGATGGTCCTAGTATATTTAGCAGCTGACCCTTGGAGTCAGAAACACGGTATGCAAGTCATGGTGTTACGGATCAACTGATTACAGATCAAGATAGATCAGTGGTAATGTGGAACAACTGTGTCATGTAACTGGTTTGACTTTGGACCAAACCCTAAAGACATTATTCTGGCCCCTCCTTGTATTCACCCTTTATTCCCTATACAGGGATGTGAACTTCACTGTGGGTTAGCTACCAGTCCATTACCTTTGATCCAAATTTAAGGAAAAAATAGATTTGCCTACAAACCGGATTCTAAAAAAGTTGGGACACTAAACAAATTGTGAATAAAAACTAAATGCAATGATGTGGAGATGGCAAATGTCAATATTTTATTTGTAATAGAATGTAGATGACAGATCAAACGTTTAATCCGAGTAAATGTATCATTTTAAAGGAAAAATACGTTGATTCAAATTTTCACGGTGATTGGGTATAAAAAGAGCTTCTCAGAGTGGCAGTGTCTCTCAGAAGCCAAGATGGGTAGAGGATCACATATTCCCACAATGTTGCGCAGAAATATAGTGGAGCAATATCAGAAAGGAGTTACCCAGCGAAAAATTGCAAAGACTTTGCATCTATCATCATCAACTGTGCATAACATCATCCGAAGATTCAGAGAATCTGGAACAATCTCTGTGCGTAAGGGTCAAGGCCGTAAAACCATACTGGATGCCCGTGATCTCCGGGCCCTTAAACGACACTGCACCACAAACAGGAATGCTACTGTAAAGGAAATCACAGAATAGGCTCAGGAATACTTCCAGAAACCATTGTCAGTGAACACAATCCACCGTGCCATCCGCCGTTGCCAGCTGAAACTCTACAGTGCAAAGAAGAAGCCATTTCTAAGCAAGATCCACAAGCTCAGGCGTTTTCACTGGACCAGGGATCATTTAAAATAGAGTGTGGCAAAATGGAAGACTGTTCTGTGGTCAGACGAGTCACGATTCGAAGTTCTTTTTGGAAATCTGGGACGCCATGTCATCCGGACCAAAGAGGACAAGGACAACCCAAGTTGTTATCAACGCTCAGTTCAGAAGCCTGCATCTCTGATGGTATGGGGTTGCATGAGTGCGTGTGGCATGGGCAGCTTGCATGTCTGGAAAGGCACCATCAATGCAGAAAAATATATTCAGGTTCTAGAACAACATATGCTCCCACCCAGAAGTCATCTCTTTCAGGGAAGACCCTGCATTTTTCAACAAGATAATGCCAGACCACATTCTGCATCAATCACAACATCATGGCTGCGTAGGAGAAGGATCCGGGTACTGAAATGGCCAGTCTGCAGTCCAGATCTTTCACCTATAGAGAACATTTGGAGCATCATAAAGAGGAAGGTGCAACAAAGAAGGCCCAATACGATTAAACAGTTAGAGGCCTGTATTAGACAAGAATGGGAGAGCATTCCTATTTCTAAACTTGAGAAACTGGTCTCCTCGGTCCCCAGACGTCTGTTGAGTGTTGTAAGAAGAAGGGGAGATGCCACACAGTGGTGAAAATGGCCTTGTCCCAACTTTTTGGGGATTTGTTGACACCATGAAATTCTGATTCAACATATTTTTCCCTGGTACTTTTTCTCAGTTTAAACTTTTGTTACGTGATTTATGTTCTTTTCTGAATAAAATATTAGAAGTTGGCACCTCCACATCATTGCATTCCGTTTTTATTCACGATTTGTATAGTGTCCCAACTTTTTGGGAATCCGGTTTGTAGAATCTGAATTTCCTCGCGTTTCACGGTAACAGTTTTTTTTTTTTCCTAAAATGGCGGCTACATGAATTTCAAAGTGAAAGTAAGAAGCCCGGGAATGCAATATGATCCATAATGCTGTGCAGCTAGCCAATCATCAGATAGTCATCCTCTGTGATGCCACAGCCCTATAAAAGCCTCATCCAACCCGGTCTCTGTCATTTTACTGTGAGATAAGTATAGGTACAGACATGCAAAGTGCCAAGGACAGTGATTAACAAAGCTTTTAATTTTAAAATATTGGTTAGGGACAGTGCAGGGACAGTGTAGGGACAGTGTAGGGAGATTGTTTGGAGAAGTTTTATACCATATTGGGAGAGCAGGGACAGTGCAGGCTCAGTGTAATCGCCCGTGCATCTTGTTCAACTCCTGTGCCATTCATATTTCTGCTCTGTTATACATTTACTTACTGTGCATGAAATTCAGTGTCAACAGGCAGTCTAATATATGGGCACGTTTTTCCAGAGGGTGAATATTAACGATACACACTCAGATTAGGTCACTGTCACTAGCAGAGTATCTCAGGGGTCAGTATTGGGCCCTATTCTCTTCAATATATTTATTAATGATCTTGTAGAAGACTTGCACAGTAAAATATAAATTTTTGCAGATGACACTAAACTGTGTAAAGTAATTAACACGGAAGAGGACAGTATACTGCCACAGATGGACCTGGATAGATTCAAGGCTTGGGCAGAGAAGTGGCAGATGAGGTTTAACACTGACAAATGCAAGGTAATGTACATTGGAAGGAAAAATACATGTCACCAGTACATAGTAAATGGTAAAACACTGGGTAAAACTGACATGGAAAATCAGTTAGGGATTTTAGTGGACAGCAAATTAAACTTCAGAAACAAGTCAGGCAGATGCTGCCAAGGCCAATAAGCTAATGGTTTGCATCAAAAGGGGCCTAGATGCCCGTGATGAGAACACAGTCCTGCCACTTTACAAATCACTATTCAGACCACACATGGAGTACTGTGTACAGTACTGGGCTCCTGTGAACAAGGCAGACATAGCAGAGCTGGAGAGGGTTCAGAGAAGGGCAACTAAAGTAATAACTGGAATGGGTGGACTACAGTACCCAGAAAGATTATCAAAATTATTTTTACTTTAGAAAAAAGACAACTAAGGGGCGATCTACACTGAACAAATATATAAAAGCAATACATTCGGTTTTGCTCCCATTTTGCATGAGCTGAACTCAAAGATCTGAAACATACACATAAGACCCATTACTCTCAAACATTTTTCACAAATCTGTCTAAATCTGTGTTAGTGAGCACTTCTCCTTTGCCGAGATAATATATCCCACCTCACAGGTGTGCATATCAAGGTGCTGATTAGACAGCATGAATATTGCACAGGTGTGCTTTAGACTTCCCACAATAAAAGCCCACTCTGAAATGTGCAGTTTGATCACACATTTTGCAACGTTTAAGGGAGCGTGCAATTGGCATGCTGACTGCAGAAATGTCTACTAGAGCTGTTTCCTGTGCAATGAATGTTCATTTCTCTACCATAAGCCGTCTCCACAGGCATTTCAGAGAATTTGGTAGTTCATCCAACTGGCCTCACAACCTCAGACCATGTGTAACCACACCAGCCCAGGACCTTCACATGCAGCATGTTAACCTCCATGATCGTCTGAGACCAGCCACCCGGACAGCTAAAGCAACAGTCGGTTTGCATAACCAAAGAATTTCGCCACAAACTGTCAGAAACCATCTCAGGAAAGCTCATCTGGATGCTTGTCATCCTCATTGGGGTCTGGACCTGACTGCAGTTCATCGTCGTAACCGACTTGAGTGGGCAAATGCTCACATTTGATGGCGTCTGGCACGTTGGAGAAGCGTTCTGTACACGGATGAGTCTCAGTTTTCACTGTTCAAGGCAGATAGCAGACAGCGTGTGTGGTGTCATGTGGCTGAGCGGTTTGCTGACATCAACGTTGTGAATCGAGTGGACCATGGTGGCGGTCGACCATCCACGACCATCACCTCATGTTGCAGCTTGATAATGAACGGCCCCATATTGCAAGAATCTGTACACAATTCCTGGAAGGTGAAAACATCCCAGTTCTTGCATGGCCAGCATACTCACCGGACATGTCACTCATTGAGCATGTTTGGGATGCTCTGGATCGGCGTGGATGACAGAGTGTTCCAGTTCCTGCCAATATCCAACAGAAAGAGAGAATCCAGCTTCTTGTGGAGTAAAAAATAGTTCTTTATTGGCTCATCATATAAAATCCACCAAAATCACAGGAAAAAGGTGTAGTAACATGTTTCGGGCTGCAAAATCCAGCCCTTCATCAAGACTTTGCTCTTGATGAACACTACACCTCTTTCCTGTGATTTTGGTGGATTTTATATGATGATGATTTGGACCCAGTTCTGGCCTTTTTTCCGTGCTTTGTGGATTAAAGTCAGAGGTGAAAGCTGCAGCCATTTCTATCATAGTTCCTGCCAATACTCTGCAACTTCGACAGCTAATGAAGAAGAGTGAACAAACATTCCACAGGCCACAATCAAGAACCTGACCCCCAGTAAGGCAAAACTGTGCAAGTTTCAGAGTGGACTTTTATTGTGGGCAGTCTAAGACACATCTGTGCAATATTCATGCTGTCTAATCATCACCTTGATATTCCACACCTGTGAGGTGGGATGGATTATCTTGGCAAAGGAGGAGTGCTCACTAACACAGATTTAGACAGATTTGTGAACAATATTTGAGAGTAATGGGTCTTTTGTGTATGTAGAAAATGTTTCAGATCTTTGAGTTCAGCTCATGCAAAATGGGAGCAAAACCAAAAGTGTTGTGTTTATATATATATATATATATATATATATATATTTTAGTGTAATAACTATGTATAAATATATCAGGGGTCAGTACAGAGATCTCTTCCATAATCTATTTATCCCCAGGAATGTGACTGTGACGAGGGGACATCCTCTGTGACTGGAGAAAAGAAGGTTTGTACACAAACATAGAGGAGGATTCTTTACGAAAAGAGCAGTGAGACTCTGGAACTCTCTGCCTGAGGAGGTGGTGAATTCACTAAAAGAGTTCAAGAGGGGCCTGGATGTATTGCTGGAGTGCAATAATATTATATGTTATAGTCACTAGAGATGGTTTGTTGATCCAGGGAGTAATTCTGACTGCCTCATTGCAGTCAGGAAGGGATTTTTTTTCTCCCTAAAGTGAGGAAAATTGTCTTCTACCTCACAGTTTTTTATTTTTTTTTTGTTTGTTTTTTGCCTTCCTCTGGATCAACTTTCAGGATAACAGGTTGAACTGTATGGACAGATGTCTTTTTTTCAGCCTTATAAACTATGTCATTGTGATACAAATGTGATACAAATGTATAAGAATGAGTAAATTAATGGTGATTTACACTCAAGTAGTCATGAGGGTACTGGAGTTCAGAAAAACAAAGAAGATTCTCAGGCATTGTCACAAGTCAGGAAAACAGGTTATTGTGCATGAACACATGAAGTGTTCATAATAAGATTTTTCTCATAAGACTTTTCTCATAATAAGACTTTTCTCTCTGCGCATGATCAAGCAAATATGATCACGCACTTACATGCCCAATCACGAGTTTATGAAATCATATTTGCTTATAAAATTAGGGGGGTTTCCACAGGGAATTTGGGATTCGTTGAAGACGCGGCAGACGTGCCTTGCGCTGTTCCCAGATTCTTGCCCGTGCTGATTGTTGGAATTCCCCAATCTGTGGGCAACGGGTGATGCTACAATATCTGGTGATGTCTTGATGCTTTACTCTTACTTGCTCGTGATAGTCTAGATAACTGTAGTTTTATAATTATGATAACTCTTATTGTCAACCATCATTTTATTATCATTACCGGTAATCATAAATAAAGTAATTGTTTTGCTTTAACTCACTTAAAGTCCTAGTCTGTGTGCAAGTGAGCTCTCCGTAGTAGTGTTAGCAACAGTTTTATCAGGCAAAACAGTTATCTGCTGTGCAATTTATATTTAATCTGCTTGGTTATACATAGATTTACTGTGCATCAGACTCAGTGTCAACATATAAAGCTGTCTATTATATAAGAGCGTTTTTCTAGTTCATCTCCTGCGCCATTTATATTTAATCTGGTCTGTTATAGACAGGCTTAATGTGCATCAGACTCATTGTCAACAGGCAGTTTAATATATAGGTGTGCTTATCTAGTACAGTTGCTGCTCCATTCATGCTTAATCTGTTACATTACTGATTCAGTTACTGTACACTATGGTCAACAGACAGCTGTCTGGGGCCCTAAAAAGGAACAAGCAGTGGCAAAAATATTGCTGTAGCTGGCACAAGAAGCAGCAGAAGAAGGGTGGTGGTACCAGCAGCCGAAGCAACAGGCCAGAGCTGCCACTGTCATCCAGCATTCGTGTTTTGCCCAACAATCCAGCTTTACTGGAGTGGCTGATTCGCTCTTCAACATCATCTCAGGTGACAACAAATACACATAGCAGGGAATCGGTGGGTTCCTCTGACACCACACTTAGGTGGAATGGTGCAAGAACAACCTCTGTGCCCTCACCTGTCCTGCAACTGCCTCTTTATTTTGCTGCTTCTTCTGCTTGGGAAGTAATGTATGCTGCAGGCTCTGCTCTACTTTTCAGCAAGGACAATATTAGTGAGGACAGTCAACAGCTACAGGCCAGCATAGACTTGGAGGTGAGGTACACTGCAACCTTCCATTAGACATTTAACTAGTGATGATGACAGTCAGGTGGGAGCACATGTTGCAAGTGGTGAGAGACGTGGCAATGAGACTAGTCAGGGTGACATAAGTGACGAGCAGATAGTAGTGGATGATGTTGTAGCTGATCACATGTGGGAGCCTGGGAGCCGGGTGAAGAGGGGGCATCATTATCATCAACAGGGGGTGAGGGTGGCAGCAGGCCCATGAGACAGCAGCAGGGTGGCAGCGTGCCAGTAAGCCAGCAGGGTGGAAGCAGTGGGACATCTGGACCCAATGCTAATGTTGACACCACAGCTCTGCGTCAACACATGGAGCGTCAACAAAAAGTGGCCTGGGAAAACCATGGCACTAATTTAGTGGTGCAGTCTGAGACAGCAACCTCCGCAACCACCAGTGAATTGCAATGCCGCCTCCGCATTGTAATCGTGGGATTTCTGTGCCACTGTCCTCCTTTGCCTCCTTATCCTTCACATTGTCGTCAGCCTACACTATATACACAGTTCAGAGTGGCCCTCCAGCATGCCACCTATGGAAAGCATGGTGTAGTTTCTTGGTTCTACATCTCGTCAGCCTGGGCGAATAGAGTCACATTGGAGATGTCATCAAGCAAGAAATTGAGTCCTGGTGGTGTCCTCGCCAACTGGAGGCAGAAACCATGGTCAAAAATAACAGGAAGAACATTCTGCCTGCGCTACATCAGTGAGGACTGGCCCGTGAGCCATGTCTTCAATCTGGTTGTCACCTGGTTCCTGAAGAATTCCACCCAATTGCAAGATTTCCTGAAAATGTCAAGGAAATTGTGCTTGCTCTTTAGCCACTTTTATCGTGCAAAACACACCCTTTTTGAGCTGCAAAGGCAGAATGGTGTTCCCCTACATCACTTCATATGTGACGTTTCCACACGTTGGAACTCCACACTCCATATGTTGGACTGATGGTAGGACCAGATGAAACCCGTGACTGATTTATTGATGATGAGGACAAACAAGACTACTCTCCAGTGTAACTTTGACATCCAGTGGCAGCTCATGCATGACACATGCTGTTTACTTAGGCCTTTTGAGGAGTCCACTTTGTCAGTCGCCAGGACTGCGGGATGAATTATGTTATTCCACTGCTTCATATCCTACTGGGGGTGCTGATAAATCTGACTGGTGATGGAACAGGAGACCTGGCACCTAAATCTCAAGGCCATCTGAGCCCTGTGGAGACTTACCTGGTGGAGGAGGAGGAGGACATAAACACCCAAGAATTTTCTACAGAACTAGGTGGTTTATCGGCTGAAGTGACAGGAGGAGAGCATGAGGAGCTAGAGGGTGACGACAAAGATGTGTAGTTGAGATTGAGGCATGGAGTCCTTCCAAGTGTGCAAATGGCCAGATGCATGCATAGTGACAGCTGCATAATCACCATTCAGCAGAGGGATGACTAATCGCTCAAAAATGTGGGCCTTTTTTACACCTTCTGAGAGGGATAAAAAACTCAACTACAATTGAGACATCCTTTGTAGGCGATTGGTCGCTGCCTAAGCGCCCTGCTGTCCATCTTCACAAAGGTCTAACCAGAGTGACCCTCTGAGCTCACTCTCCACTTCCATGACTGCTATAGGATGGTGGGGGGGGGGGGGGGGCATGAGCAGCACCAGCAACATCAGCATCAACTTATGTCTGGAGTCTCTAATAAGCATTTTTCTTCACCCACCTACTGAAGAAACCACCAAGCAGCAGCAGCAGGACATAGAGCAAAACCTGAATCAGCAGGAGGCATACTTGAGCTGCACCCTATCATCCATGATATAAGATCCCCTGGAAAACTGGGAAAGCCAAATTTGACTTGTGGCCGCAACTGGCCGAGTTTGCCCTGTGAAAGTTTTCCTGCCCAGCCAGTAGTGTGTCAGTGTTTAGTGCAGCGGGTAGCATAGTTACCCCAAGGAAAACTTGTTTACTGGGGGTTTCATCACCTGAACATTCAGAGATCAGAAATCACTCTGACAGTTTGTATAGACTTTTATAATAACTGCTTGCCTCAGTCAGGCCATTCACTGAGGCCAGAAAGGGTAGGCATATGAATAACTATATAAGGGCATCACCCATTACATTGATCAAGACAGCAATTTAGCTGTCATACTGGACTCCCAATTCTACTAATCTACTATTTTACTAACAGATAACATATTTTCCTCATGACAGCAATAAATTAATAATGGATTACTTATCTATATGCATATACAGTGGGATGCGAAAGTTTGGGCAACTTTGTTAATCGTCATGATTTTCCGGTATAAATCGTTGGTTGTTACGATAAAAAATGTCAGTTAAATATATCATATAGGAGACACACACAGTGATATTTGAGAAGTGAAATTAAGTTTATTGGATTTACAGAAAGTGTGCTATAATTGTTTAAACAAAATTAGACAGGTGCATAAATTTGGGCACCACAAAAAAGAAATGAAATCAATATTTAGTAGATCCTCCTTTTGCAGAAATTACAGCCTCTAAACGCTTCCTGTAGGTTCCAATGAGAGTCTGTATTCTGGTTGAAGGTATTTTGGACCATTCCTCTTTACAAAACATCTTTAGTTCATTCAGGTTTGATGGCTTCCGAGCATGGACAGCTCTCTTTAAGTCACACCACATATTTTCAATTATATTCAGGTCTGGGGACTGAGATGGCCATTCCAGAACGTTGTACTTGTTCCTCTGCATAAATGCCTTAGTGGATTTTGAGCAGTGTTTAGGGTCGTTGTCTTGTTGAAAGATCCAGCCCCGGCGCAGCTTCAGCTTTGTCACTGATTCCTGGACATTGGTCTCCAGAATCTGCTGATACTGAGTGGAATCCATGCATCCCTCAACTTTGACAAGATTCCCAGTCCCTGCACTGGCCACACAACCCCACAGCATGATGGAACCACCACCATATTTTACTGTAGGTAGCAGGTGTTTTTCTTGGAATGCTGTGTTTTTTTTCCTCCATGCATAACACCCCAAATAACTAAATTTTCGTTTCATCAGTCCACAGCACCTTATTCCAAAATGAAGCTGTCTTGTCCAAATGTGCTTTAGCCCACCTCAAGCGGAACTTTTTGTGCTGTGGGCGGAGAAAAGGCTTCCTCTGCATTACTCTTACATACAGCATCTCCTTGTGTAAAGTGTGCCGAATGGCTGAACGATGCACAGTGACTCCATCTGCAGCAAGATGATGTTGTAGGTCTTTGGTGTTGGTCTGTGGGTTGACTCTGACTGTTCTCACCATTCGTCGCTTCTGTCTATCCAAGATTTTTCTTGGTCTGCCACTTCGAGCCTTCACTTGAACTGATCCTGTGGTCTTCCATTTCCTCAATATGTTCCTAACTGTGGAAACAGACAGCTGGAATCTTTGAGACAGCTTTCTATATCCTTCCCCTAAACCATGATGGTGAACAATCTGTTTTCAGGTCATTTGAGAGTTGTTTTGAGACCCCCATGTTGCTACTCTTCAGAGAAAATTAAAAGAGGAGGGAAACTTACAATTGACCCCCTTAAATACTCTTTCTCATAATTGGATTCACCTGTGTATGTAGGTCAGGAGTCACTGAGCTTACCAAGCCAATTTGAGTTCCAATAATTAGTTCTAAAGGTTTTGGAATTAATAAAATGACAACAGTGCCCAAATTTATGTACCTGCCTAATTTTGTTTAAACAATTATAGCACACTTTCTGTAAATCCAATAAACTTCATTTCACTTCTCAAATATCACTGTGTGTGTCTCCTATATGATATACTTAACTGACATTTTTGTATGGTAAAAACCAACGATTTATATAGGAAAATCATGACGATTAACAAGGTTGCCCAAACTTTCGCATCCCACTGTATGCAGGTATGGGAGTTTACAAGCACTTCAATGCTGCTGAGACATTTGCACAATAAAAAATGATAAAGTAATGGTTACAAAACAAGTAAAAAGATGAAGGAGGATTACATTTTAAGCAGAAGATGTTTGGCATGCAATATTCATTACTAATTGGATAAATAACTATAATTAGCAAAAATAAGAATACTATTTAAGTGTATGTTCACCATTGACAAACCGCTCAGAATATATTAGGTAATGCTTACATAGTGTTATCATTAGCATCGCTCTTTTTAGCAGAGAAAACATTCCAGTACTGACATGCTAATTCTCACCAGCATCTTGTAGTCTGTCACGCAACTCAAGACTACAGACTGAGAATAATCTTCGTTTCTGCATCACCTGAAAATCTCCTGTTGCTAAAGGGCTCAGTTCTAATAAAATTACAATGTCAGATAACCGCTAATTAAAGGGCCATTTACATGTACAGATCATTTCAGTTTGAAGTGTTAAAGCAATATTCACTGTGCATTCTACAATTCACCCATAATCACTGAAATCTCACATTTGTATTAGAAAAATAGCTCTAAAGTGGCCCATTTTGAGCCTTAGCAACGCTCCTCTGTCTTCTGTTTACATACCTGTGGAGACTTGCTCAACTCTGACTGTGTTATGTAAACAAAAGACACAGGAGCTTGGCTAAGATTCAAAATGGGCCACTTTAGAGCTGTTTTTCTAATACAAATGTACAATTTAATCTACAACAATCAGTGACTTGCCTTAGTGGTGATGAGTCCCTAAAAGGCACATAATCCTGCAGAGATGCCTGCGTACAGACATGTGGCCACTGAGGCCATTCATTGACTGAAATGCACCTGACACAGTCCTTGTAGGCAGTTGACAGAAACCCATTGAAGCTGGCCAGTAGCCATGAAATCGAAGTGGAAAGGTTGGAAGCAGGTAAGCATAGATTTCTGCACAGGTACTTCTGGGTTTAAGGAGAGGGATTTAATAAAACTTGGACAACCTCTTACAACAAAATGGACCATTTTGTGTCTAACCTGTTTTTATTCACTAAATCAGGGTGCTGCTTTTCTCCATGTATTTTATGGGATGATGGGATCTACAGTCAGGACCCTAATAGCTGTCGCACTGCATTTGCACACTGTTTGGAGTAAAATGTAATTTTTGCTCCTTTGTATGTAGTTGGATTTTGTAGTCATATGTTGCTTCTATCCTTCTACCCTATCTTGTTGCTAAAAAGGAAAGGGAATAGCACATGACTTAAGAATATTACTACTTGTTACTGGTCTGTAAACATTGCTCTGCAGAGTGGCTGTATACACAAAATGGAAGGACATTTTTAATCTATTAAGGGGTTATCCAGGTAAAGATAATGATAACATATCCTCATCATTATCACATCATCGGGTGGTTTCCAGTCCTGGTATCCTAACCAATCAGCTGTATCAAGAAGGTGCTATGCTCAGTGAAGCTCTGGTGAGCGCAGCAATCTCCCAGCCATACCTTGTGTAGCGGCTGTGTTTGGTATTGCAGCTCAGCCCCATTCATTTCAATGGGGCTGAGCTGCAATTAGACCATGTCACATGGCCTAGGAGGAGGCCATAACAGTCACAGAGTGCTGGCCTCTTCTAACACCTTATTGGCGGGGGTCTTGGGTGTCTGACCCCCACCAATCTGTTATTGATGACTTAACTTAGGATATTAACTACAGGATAACAGCTTAAATTGTATGCATTGGTGCAGTATTGAAGCAATCAACATTAATTACAAGAGTATACAGAGATCTTCAGTAATTTCTAAGTATAATAAGAGCAATTTATCAATCTATTCTGGCACACTCTACACCTCTGCAATTTTGCGCTTCCCTCACCGCTTTTAAAAAATGAGAGCAATGAGAAAAGTGGCGAGTAAAAAAAAATACCTTACAATGTATGCCAGTACAAAAAAATCCCATTATAATTTGTGCTAGCACAAAAAATACCCCTTATATGTGACAGTATCCTAATTATAGTTCAAACCTATGCCTGCTCATAAGAAAAATAGATTTGTTTTTTTCTGGTGCATGCCAAAATACGCTGGTCTTAGGTCCCTCTGTGCTGCCAGAGGAAGTGCCAAAGTTATAATTTTGGCGCTTCCTCCAGCATGCCATGCAATAGACTTATCTGGATTTAAGACATTGTCCATGCCAAAAATTGGAGTGGAAAATTATAAAATAACCGGGCCTGCCAGCCTGCCCATGCCACCCCCTTTTCTCAAAAAAGGCATGCAACAAAATCTGCAACTTTAATATGCCACTATTTTGGCAGATATCAGTTGATAAATGACCCCCAAAGTGTATTAAGAGGCATGGACCTCTAAATATATTTGGTGCACTGTAGCCCAATACACTCTTGTTTAACCCCTTAGGGACCGGGCTAATTTTCACCTTAAGGACAAGGCCATTTTTTGCAAATCTTACCAGTGTCACTTTATGTGGTGATAACTTTAAAACGCTTTGACTTATCCAAGCCATTCTGAGATTGTTTTTTTGTCACATATTGTACTTCATGACAATGGAGTCAACAATTATTTTTTTTTATTTATAAAAAAATACCAAGTTTCAATTTCTCTACTTCTATAATACATAGTAATACCTACAAAAATAGTTATTATTTTACATTCCCCATATGTCTACATCATGTTAAGATCATTTTGGGAATGACATTTTTTTTTGGGGGGGGACAATACAAGGCTTAGAAGTTTAGAAGCAAATCTTGAAATTTCTCAGAAATTTTCAAAAAACAACTTTTTAAGGACCAGTTCAGGTCTTAAGTCACTTAGTGAGGCTTACATAATAGAAACCACCCAAAAATGACCCCATTCTAGAAACTACACCCCTCAAGGTATTCAAAACAGATTTTACTAACTTTGTTAACCCTTTAAGTGTTCCACAAGAATTAATGGAAAATAGAGATACAATTTCAAAATGTCACTATTTTGGCAAATTTTCAATTTTAATAATCTTTTTCCAGTTACAAAGCAAGGGTTAACAGTAGAGTTGAGCGAACACCTAGATGTTCCGGTTCGAGGAGTTCAGTCATACTTTAAAAAAAAGTTCGGGGTCGGAACCCGAACTTGATCCGAACTTCGACCCAAACCCGAACGACATTGAAGTCAATGTGGACACAAACTTCACTTTATTATTTTCCGTAATAACATGGTTATAACAGAAAATAATAGTATTAGCTTTTTCAGATCTGAGTTTTCACAATCGTGAAAACTCAGATCTGACAGTATATTCTAACACAGAGGCGTTCCCATGGTGATGGGGACGCTTCAAGTTAGAATATACTAAGAACTGTATACAAAACTGCCCCCTGCTGCCTGGCAGCACCCAATCTCTTACAGGGGGCTGTGATCCGCACAATTAACCCCTCAGGTTAACCCCTCCTTCCCAGTAGTAAATTCATTGGTGGCCAGTGCGGCCCCCCCAGCCCCACCCCCTATTAAAATCATTGGGTTAGTGCGGCTCCCCTATTAAAATCATTGGTGTCCAGTGCGGCCTCCCTTCTCCCCCCACCCCTAATTAAAAACATTGGTGGCAGTGGCCACAGATTAACAACCCCCTCCCCTCATCATTGGTGGCAGCGGAGCAGCAGTTCCGATCGGAGTCCCATTTTAATCACTGGGGCTCCGATTAGTTACCATGGCAGCCAGGATGCTACTGCAGTCCTGGCTGCCATGGTTACTTAGCACTTTTAGCAGCATTATACTTACGTGCGTTGTCTGTGGCCGGCCGGGCGCTCCTCCTACTGGTAAGTGACAGGTCTGTGCTATAAGCAATGCGCCGAACAGACCTTTCACTTACCAGTAGGAGGAGCGCCGGCCGGCCACAGACAGTGCATTTAAGTATAATGCTGCTAAAAGTGCTAAGTAACCATGGCAGCCAGGACTGCAGTAGTGCCCTGGCTGCCATGGTAACCAATCGGAGCCCCAGAGATTAAACTAGGACTCCGATCAGAACTGTCGCTCCACTGCAACCAATGATGGGGGAGGGGGGTTTTTAACCAATGATTTTAATTTGGGGGGGAGGGGAGGCCGCACTGGGATTTTACTAGGGGGTGAGGCACCTGAGGGGTTAATTTTTTGGATCACAGCCCCCTGTAAGAGATCAGGTGCTGCCAGGCAGCAGGGGGCCATTATGTCCACAGTTCTCTGTATATTCTAACTTGAAGCGTCCCCATCACTATGGGAACGCCTCTGTGTTAGAATATACTGTCGGATCTGAGTCTTCACGATCTCAGGACCCCCCCCCCCGCGCATTGTCCCCAGGTGCCTGCTCAATTATTTGAGCAGGCACCTTGTTTCGATCACCGCCCACCGGGCGGCGGTGATCACAATTATACATGACGTACCGGTACGTCATGTGTCCAGAACAGGTTAAGAAAGGGGTATGAAGCACCAAGTCTTAGGAACTCTCCGATGCTGGCAAATTTACCACAGGCTAGAATAACTTAAAATCTGGCATTTGACTTGTATGAGGTGAAAAAATAAAATAGATGGCTACCAGCTAAATGTTTGGAATTACATGTTTTTTTTATATTTATCAAAATACAGTAAATGCAAACTTTTTTTTTTAAATTCATGATCAGAATTATGCTAAAATATTTTCCTTTCTTTTATCTTCACGTAATTACATGCATCAGATTTTATAGAGCTATATTTTTGAAGTTATGATATCATAACTATAATTTTAAAGCAGCATTAAAAAGGGAACAGCCAACTTACTAAACCACTGTAAATATCTTCTACGTCTTAAAACTGCTTGGATTCTGAACCCACTAAACAAATGTTTCCCACATTAACTGACTGGTGACATCATCCATATTTAGTACTAGACTAAGCTCATATATGTTATCCATAGTCTCCTTTTCAAAACTGATTGTTATTTTTTTTTTTACTGGATACTCCAAGACCCTGAACTTCATACTGCATCAGATAGACAATTTTGTACATATATATATATATATATATATATATATATATATATAAATAAATCACCATTTTGACATATTACAATTTCAAACTTTATAATATTGCAAACTGAACACTCAAAGGGCATATATATATTCAACTGTATCGTTATCCTAAGGAGGACAGTGAAAAGAAACAGCTGTCATGGATGATATTGCAGATAGCTGGAAGTTATGGATAAACATCTGACTGGCTTGATCCCAAACTAAGGAGCATAAAGGTGACCACTGTAAAACCCTAAGAGCTCACCCTGACTGCTAAGCACATACAAGGGTCTCAGGGGTAGACGATTGCATGCCCTTGTACCTAGACTGTGTGACACCTGAAAACCCTATAATAGTGAGGGGACACGACCACCGGCTCCCTGCACTTAATACGGAGGGAGTCAGGGTCACCTAGAATCAAGCCAGCAAAGAAACACAATACAAGAAAAGACTTATCTGAACAAGCAGTAACAAAAGTCTCCAGCAGTGATCACTTCAATCCAGGAAGTAGTATAAACCTCAAAGTGAGGCAGTATGGGAGGGAATATAAAGGGAGGCAATTAGTGTGAATAGGTGACAGATGGGAGAAGGAAAGGAGATGACAAAGTGAAACGAAAACAAAGAACATCATGCAAGAGGTACAGAAGAACGTCTGCCAGACCTTCTCAGAGAGCTGGCGGCGACAACAGTAGGACATTTGCACAATGTATCTCTGCCCTGCCTGAAGGAGCTACTAGGCCTGAAGGCACAGGCAGTGCATTGACATCATCATCATTGTAGTGCCTTAGCTCAGGACACAGACCAGAAGAGGTCTGAGTCATGCACCACATAGCTGACAGCAACATGCAAGTATGTATTTGAGTTAATTATTTTATTTTACAGGCATATTTTTAACTGGAAATAGCACCATAGGGCCATTGTTTTTACTGTTGGTACTAAATAGGGACAGTTTATACTGACATACTGTACATCAAGGGGCATTGTTTTCTACTGGCACACATTATGGGGGCAGTATGGGGACATTGGATCTACCGAGAGACTAAAATGGGAATTTTTGTACTGGCACACATTATAAGTTAGCATTATTGTACTGACACACAGAAGGGGACATTTCCATACTGGTACATGTAAGGCATATTCTGTATGTTATAAGGGGACATTTTCTTACTGGTACACATTATAAGGGTGTAATTTTTTGTACTGGCACACACTGTAAGGTGATATTTTTGTAGTGACACACATTATTATGGAGTATTTATGGACTAGCCTGCATTAGAGGAATTTTTTTTCTACTGGCGCAAATTATAAGGTGAATTATTACTACTGGGAATCATTATGGTGTGCTTTATTACTTCTGGGGGAATGAGTTCAGACCCCTTAATCACCTACAATATTGATGTATGACAGATTACAGTATGCTGCAATATTCATGTGTGTTATTCCCTCAAAAATACGGGTGATGGTACATCCAGATATAAATGTGAAGTGGCAAAATCCACCCCAAATCATGCTGCTGATTTAAAATCCACACTGCTGTCTTGTGAATTTTATTCAAAGCCTGTCTCATGTGGATGTAACCTAATATTTTTATGTAGCTATAGGGTGGGTCCCCAGAATCAGTTCCTCTGGTGGGCCCTAAACACTCCAGTCCGACAACACTGGCTGAGATTGTCACAGCATTAAATAATGGACAATATAGTAATACTTGTCTCCTTATTTGTACTTATTGTACACGCATGACTAACACATGCATTTTGTTCTAACAAAAAACTGATTTACATGTTAAACTATAACTGTGAAATTGTTCTAGTAACATTCGATGATATGAGCTTGTTTTCTGCTGCAGAGATAAGCTGATTTTGGAATATATTACTAATATTCATAAAGCTGACATTTTAACCATTTTGAGGGGATAATAAATAAGTGCTCAGTGCAAAAGCTGTAAATTGGATTCCCAAACTGTGTGCTTCATTTAATATGGAAACAAATGTCATTTTAATAACAACTTTTATCCTGTAGAAGTAAATAAACATAAGCTTTCTAGAAGAAAGAAAGAGATATGATTGGGGAGTAGAACATGGGTAAGAAACAGTAGGAGAAAGGGGCAGATACATATGGAGAAAGGTGTGAAAGAAGAATGGGAGAAATAAATGGGGAGAAAGAGGTATTGAGAAAAGAGTAGCAGGTTGAAAGAGACATAGGAAGATGGAAGGACAGAAAGGGGAGAAAGATGATGAAAAGAGAGAGAAGAGGGAGAAAGACTAGAGAAAGGTAGAACAGGAGATAGGGAAAGATGGAGAAGCAAAGTGATAGATGAAGAAACAGAATGATAAAGAGGGAAAAATAAAGACTATATATATATATATATATATATATATATATAGCAGCAGCACTGCAAAAATGCTTGAGAAAGGCTCTAGTGTTGAGCCAAAACGTCGCTTTTTCACTACTTGAGTGCTGCCCGGTTTTTACTATATATATATATATATATATATATATATATATGCAGAAAAAGGATTCAGTGGCAGCACCGTCAATGAAGAATGTGGGTGCAACTGGCCCAAATACGGATAAAAGCCAATCCAAATAGATAAAATAACAAAAGAGGGCAGCACTCCATCAAGTAAAAAATGAAAAATACTTTAATTACCCATATGGGACAAGCAACGTTTCGGCTCAATGTGTGAGCCTTTCTCAAGCAAAAAGTTTTTGCTTGAGAAAGGCTCACACATTGAGCCGAAACGTCGCTTGTCCCATATGGGTAATTAAAGTATTTTTCATTTTTTACTTGATGGAGTGCTGCCCTCTTTTGTTATTTTATATATATATATATATATATATATATATATATATATATATATATATACAGTATATATACTACTGATCATATTACCTCTCTCTTATAGTCTCTCTCCTCGGCTGTCATTATTCACCTAACTAATATCTTTAATTTTTCTCTGTCTCGTCTGATATCTTCCTCTCCTCTTTAAAACATTCAGGCATAACCCCATTACTAAAGAAACCATCTTTTGACACATCCTGCAGAGCTAACTACAGACCTGTCTCTAATCTCCCCTTTCTCTCTAAACTCCTGGATGGCTTGGTCTATTCCCACTTTATCCACTGCCTCTCTGTTAACTATCCAATTGATTGATTACCATCTGGCTACTGAATCTACACTCTACTGTGACTGCCCTCACCAAAGTGACAAATTACATCCTGACAGCTAAGCACAATAGTGACTACTACCTGCTCATTCTTCTGGATATTTCTGCAGCATTTGACATTGTCTATCACTATGTCATCATCAGCATACTCCAATCTATTCACCTTAAAGACACTGCTCTCTCTTGGTTTTCTTCCTATCTCTCTGGTCCCTCCTTCAGTGTCATTTGCTGGATCTGGATCTTCTCCTCTTCCTGTTGGGGTTCCCCAGGACTCAGTCCTAGGTCTCCACAGACCATCAGTAGATTTGGTTTTCATTACCATCTCTATGCTGATGACACCCAACTATAGACTTCATCCCGTTACCTCATCCCTGCTGTACTACAAAACACCAGTGACTGTCATCATGTACTCTCTCTATCTGAAACTGAATCTTCAATCGATTGCCCACTCATGCCACCTGCATCTCAAAAACATCTCTAGAATCCACCCCTTTCTTACTGTGGAAACAACAAAAACTTTCATTGTGATACATTCTCATCTTGATTAGTGTTGGATGCAAATATTCGAATAGCGAATATTAATCGTGAATATCGGCACTTCGAGAATCCACAAATATTTAGAATATAGTGATCTATATTAGTAATTTTGAATATTCTAGTTTTATTTAATTATTATTTTTTTTTATTAAATTTTATTTATTGTGATACAACAACTTAAATACATATTACATAATTAACATTATAAGATCCATAAGTCCGCCAATTCTAATCTGTGAACGTGGTTGACAATAATTTCATACGAATATACATAATAGTGTCGACATTTGAACCTTCACATTCTACATCTATAGAATAAATGCTGAAAAGCCGGACAGATAGCATTTTCCCCGTCTCTTCCCACCAGATGTAGATGATCTGCCCCGGGATCGCCACAGCGGGGGCAGTTAGAGGAGGTCCGGAGTCCTCTTCTGTATAGCCATATAGGTGTCGCATAAATTTTGTGCAGAATATTAAATTGAACAACAATGTGATTAGAATTGTGTGAAACCAATTTTAAGCTTTCCCCTATATTCTCCCAGTTTGGGGGACCCTCCTCTGAAAGAAGAGAAGACCAGGCTCTCTGTCCTGGAGAAAGAACATCCCGAAAAAAATTATCCATTAAGTGTCTATAACAGTAAGATAGTTTAATTCTCGTGGCAGTTTTCTTACAAATTAAATCCTGTAAAAATAAAGGAGTGTCTATAATAAAAAGGTGACTGTTCAAAGTGCTAAAGAGTGCTGACCTCAATTGAAAATATGCGAACCAGGCCACCTCACCTAATTTTGCCCTTAGTTCCATAAGGGGCAGAATTTGTCCACCGCTGACTACTTGATGTAAGTACTGCACATTTTTAGTCCTCCAGTACTGACTGCAACTTAAATCGTTTAGATTAAGAAGTTTCGGATTGTGCCATAATGGGGTGCAGATAAGCGATGCCTTAACTGCGCACCAAGCCCTTATAACCGACCAGGTCTTTATAGCCATTCTGCAGAAAAGTGTGTACCCGCTCAGTATATTTAATAGGTAATCGGATTCCAGTACAGTGAAGAAATCAGAAAAACCTGCCTCCTTCACCACTTTACTGCAGAAAGGACTATTTTCCCAGTCACTAAAAAGGCAGAGTTGGGAGGCCACAAAATAACCCCTAAAATATGGGAGATTAAGACCTCCCCGCCTATAAGGCATGGAGAAATAAAGTGCCTTCAGTCTCACACGCTTCCTCCCCCATAGTAAGTCATAAAGCATCCGCTCTATCAATCTGAAATGCTTGTCTGTAATCCATATAGGCGAGTTGCGCAGGACATAAAGAACCTGGGGCAGCACTACCATTTTTATTAATGAAATTCTATCCGCTCTTGCTTGCAGAATTTTCTGCCATATCTTAATTTTTGCTCTCAACTTCATCAGCAAGGGGAACAGGTTAAGCTGTAGATATTCCTGAGGTTTAGTGGAAATTATTATCCCCAGGTACTTTATTGAATCAGAGATCGTTATCTGATTATTTAATTTGCCTCGCAGCTCGTCTATCGGGAGAAGTACGGTCTTCTCCCAATTGATCTCAAGTCCGGATATGTCGGAAAAGTGACCGACCAGATCCATTATGCGAGGGAGGGTGGTATTTGTTTGATGAATAAAAACCAGAATGTCATCTGCGTAGAGGGACACACGGTCATGCTTCCCCATTATGCCAAAACCGGCCACCTCCGGATCATGTCGTATCATGGCCGCTAAGGGTTCGATATAAATATTAAATTAAAGGGGAGAAAGGGGACAGCCTTGGCGGGTGCCTCTTCCCAGAATAAAGCTCTCTGTCATCAAATCATTGATCCTAATCCTGGCGACTGGGGAGTTATAGAGTAGCTGGACCATTGCCATAAATTTTGGGCCGAAGCCCATTTTTTTCATTACCTCCCAAAGAAAAATCCACTCCACCCTGTCGAAGGCTTTAGTAGCATCCAACGACAGGATGGAGCGGGCGCCGCGCCCCGGGGATTGAATATTCATAAATAGCCTATGCAAATTGTGATGGGTGCCCCTGTTTGGCATAAAGCCATTTTGATCCGGATGAATAATCGTAGGAATAACCCGCGAGAGCCTCCTAGCAAGGACTTTTGATAGTAACTTAGCGTCTGTGTTTAATAGGGAGATTGGTCTATAGGAGCTCAATTCGGCCGGATCTTTATCCTTTTTTAGAATTAGAACAATAAGGGCCTCCATCATAGAGTGTGGTAATCTCCCCCCCTGTGCTGCTTGGGAAAAAACCTCCAGCAGCTGGGGGAGGATCACCTCACTATGCTTGCGATAGACCTCATATGGAAGGCCGTCTGTTCCTGGCGATGAGTTCCCCGAGACGGACCCAAGGGCCTCCTGCAACTCAGCAAGAGAGAGCTCCTCCTCCAGATATTCTTTTTGAGTTTCATTTAACGTAGAAAGTGGAATTTTCTCCAGGAACCGCATCACCAGTTCAGACGATCTATATATCTGAGCAAAATATTGTAGAAAAATATTCCCAATTCCCTCTGGGTCTGTTATGGTTTCGCCCTCTACATTACGAATTGAGATGATAGATTGTTTTTTCTTATCTTGTTGCGAAATTATTCTAGCTAGAAGCTTGCCCGGACGTCCAGACTCGATGAAATAATTGAGCCCCTTGAAGAATACCCTGTGATTTGCTTTCTCTGTTACATATTTCTCCAAGGAGCAACTAGCCTTCTGCATCTCTTGCCTATTGTGCTCAGTGGGATGGCTAGCGTATCGCTCAGCTGTGAGTGCAGCGATCTTACCCAGTTCCTCCTCTTTCTTCCTAAATGTTCTCTTTACTGCGGCAATCTCACTTATAAAGACCCCCCTCAAATATGCTTTCAAGGCATCCCATACTATGTTGATATTAGCAGAGGGAAGGTTAACCTCCCAAAAGGAGGATATCAGTAGTTTAATCATCTGCAGATTGTCCAGAATAGTGAGCCAATATGGATTTAGCTTAAATCCTAGCCCCCTAGTATACTTATTCTTCCCGCTGCGAACCTCAACCAGTAGGGGTGAATGGTCTGAAACTGTTCTTACTCCGTATCGCATCTTACAGATATTACTCAGATTGCTCTCATTAGTAAATGCTAGATCGATCCTAGACATTGCTCTGCCCCCCCTACTGACACAGGAGTATACTCTCTTTCCTCCACCAAGATGTTCCCATATATCCACCACTCCCACCTCAGAGCAGAATTGAGGCAGCGGGGAGTTACAAGGATACCTCCCCTTTTCCACATCAAGTGAAAATCTGTCTTTATTAGGATCAATGACCGCATTAAAATCCCCTATCAGGATTAAGCGGCATTCTGGTCTCTTTTCAGAAAAGAGCATTAACTGAAGCAGTGGGTACATTGAAAATGGCGGAGGTATATAGAAAAAGGCTAGGATATAACTATCACCATTAAGCTTGCCATGCAAGAAAATAAATCTGCCCTGGGCATCTATATGAGATTTTATAAGGGTGAAGTCTATGGAGTTATGAATAAGAACTGAAATACCCCTGGAGGAGCCACTAAAGGTAGAATGATACGATTGGGACTGCCATCCCGTTGTCAGGCGGGACAAGGTTTCCCTAGTTAGGTGAGTTTCTACTATACAGATAATTGCTGGAAGATATCTTTTTAATGCGTCCATAATCGCTTGCCTTTTAACTCTTTCCCCAAGTCCTCTGACATTCCAAGCTACAATTCTAGTGGACATCTCTCACAAAAGGGAAAAAAAAAAAAAAAAGACCATTCCTGCAAGGTGGGTCCCCCCCCCCCCACTCTTGATCCGCCCAAGCTAGTCAGCGAACCTCTAACCTCCGGCCGTTCTCCCCCAGCCTGGCCCCCCCTCCTATCCCTCCAATCATAGTGAAGCACAATTTCAGATGCCCATTTGATCCATCCAGTCTGATGCCTGTTGTGGTGACTCAAAAAAAAGGGAAGACCCGTTATGAATTACTCTTAATTTTGCTGGGTATTGTAAGGAGTATTTAACCTCCTTAGCCGCCAAGCGTTTCTTTATCTCTAGAAAATGTCTTCTTCTTTCCTGAGTCTGCCGCGCAAAATCAGGAAAGAAGAGCAGTTTTGTACCCTGATATTCAATAGGTGTACATTCTCTTGCTCTCCTCAAGATACTATCTCTATCCGCGGACAGTAATAATTTAATTAAGACTGCATGCGGGGGTCTCCCTAGGATGGGTTTCCCTCCCGGAATTCGGTGGGCTCCTTTCTATTTGAAACATAGAGGAAAAGTTATCGCTGCCAAAGCTATTCATAAGCACATCTTTAAGTTGTTCCTCTAGATGACGGCCTTCAACTCCTTCTGGGAAACCGATTATACGAACGTTGTTGCGCCTTGATCTATTTTCTAAGTCCTCTATCTTGTTTTGAAGTGCTTGATTTTCTGAAGCAAGAAGCAAAGTTTTAGATTTTAATATGCCCATGTCAGTTTGCAGAGAGTCAACGGATTTTTCCATGCTATGGACTCGATCCCGAATCTTTACTAGATCTTCTCTTATTAATGAGATATCGCTCTGCACTGACCCCAATTGAGTGGACATTCCTTGCACTAAAGTGCCATTATTTTCCACAGCACTTAGGATTCTGTCCAAGACAGCTGGGTCGTATTCGGTTCGCATTTGTACAGAGAGGCTTTCCTCGCCTACCTCCTGATCCGCGTCCTCTAGACCATCCTGGGAGAGTTCATCGTTTTGGGAGGTTTTAGCGGATTTTTTCGTCTTAGCAGGGAGTTTGGTTTTAGCAGGATTTTTATCATTTAGAAAGGGCGACTTCAAAAACTTGTCGATTTTGTTCTCTGGGATCTTTGCCCCAGGCTTAATTGCAGAGGAATCAACTGAGCGTCGTTTTGGGGCCATTCTCCCAAGATTTCCCCTTTTTTTTTTTTTTCTGTTGCCTTTTCTTGCTTTTTTCCTCTCCTTCCTTCCTCCTTTGATTTGCCACAGCTTTTTCCCCTGGTTGTGTTTTTTTTATTTTTTTTTTCTTTCCCCTCCCCTGCCTCCCCTATATCCTCGCCTCTGTCTTTTCTTTTACTTTGTACTCTCCTTTATATTTCTTTTGATTCTTTTCACGCCGGCTGCCTTTCTTTTTTTTTTTTGCGTAACGCAAAGTTTCGGCAATAAACTACACCCTCTTTGCTGCCATGTACACTACTAACCCCTCTCTTCACCAATAGCATAGAAATCAGCAGTACTGCAAGTGTAGACTGAATAAAATGGAATACTTATTTCTCACGTGACCAGAGTGTGATGTCCAGAGCCTTAGTCCCAGTGCACGCTGTGGCTAACAGAGGAGAGGGGCGACGGCGATATAAGGTATAACGGCAGCAAGATATCCGGCAGAGTGACAGTCCAGCATCCGCAGAAAGCAGCAGGGTGAAACCAGGCGAGCAAGGCAGTTCGGCCACAGGGAGAGGAAGACGGCAGGCAGGGCAGCACCAGCAGAGCCCATCAATCAGAGCCAGTCAAGGGCCCAAGCAGAGCAGCCACAGCGAGGACAGCAGACAAGAAGCGCCGAACGGCAGACAGCAGGCAGAGGAGCGGGGCAGGCGAGGAGGCAAGGAAGCACGGCCGAAGGACAGAACACCCAGAGCAGGACGAGAGAAGCAGCAGCAGCACACGGCAGCAACAGGAGAAGCGATCAGCGGCCAGACCAGGTAAGATTCTGCGTCTCAGAGCACGAGTCTTGGCATCAGCTGTTTGGCTTCAGCTGGTCAGCATTAGCCTGGAGGGGAGAGACCAGCACTGGGGAGGATCGAGACGCGCTCCCTCACATCATCCCGCCCACCAGTTTTATTTAATTTTTTCATCAGTAACCTCAATTCTTGCTTGTGGGCCAATGAGAAGGCTGCAATGTCTTTGTCTGAGCTTAGCAACATCCCTAGAAACCAATAGGAAAGTTGCCTACCCTCTTACTATATAAGAACCTCCCAAGCAGCCCTTGTATGCAGTATTTTGCAGATCTGAGAGAGACAGCAATGTTATTGCTATGCTCTCTGCTTTCTTGTGTCATTGCGTTAGATAGATAGTTAGTGTGAGGAATATGGATTAATATTTCCTCGCCCCCCCCCCCCCATTTGCTGACAGATAGCAGAGGTAGTGAACTCAACAGGAGGGCCCTGCTTCAAAGCCCCAGCCCCGATTGTCCTTTGACTTACCTTTTGGCATGTTCATCAGTGTACATGCAAAATAAGTTCCCACCCCCCAGCCATCTGATTGTCAGCTAGCAAGGAAGAAAGCCCCAGGGGTCCATGCTTCAAGGAGGCCCCAGGTGGAGAATGTCACACCTCAATCAGCCAGTTTGAAGGCAAGCTAAATCCTGCAGGAAAACTCCCCAGCAGGAGGTATCAGCCCTTTGCCAGGAGCAAGCATACCGTCCAGACATGTTAGCACCTACATTTCATAAGGAATTATGAATCGCCCGGCCATCGCAGGCGCAAACCAGATACATATTTGTGTCCCAGTAGCCACGATGTAGGTGTCCATGGTCTTTGTTTGATGGGGGGATGCCAGGGAAAGTAGATATCCATATCTCCCCACAGAAACCAAATATCGGTACCATGTTAGGACTCTAGTTGTAGCCGGAACCCAGGCGGATCAATTTGGCGTGGAACCATCTTCCTGCGACATTCTGGTCTTGGGCTATGGGTCATTTGTTCCCAGCACCAGAGAAGGAGGGGTGGACCGTACCCATAGGCGGGGAGGGGAGCGGCTGGCTGCAGGTCATAAGCCCATACAAGCCAGAGGGCGGTGTCTTTTCTGAAGGGGGTCACATCGTGCCAATGTGTTTGGAGAGACCAGGAACCAGCTGACCTCTCTTCCCCCACGTGACTGCAAGCCAAGGGCTATTCCACCCTTACGACCCAAAAGAACTTTCATCTACCTGGTAACTGACTTTTACTCTGCTTAACCCTATTGTACCCATATAACCTGTATCTGTAACCTCAGACCACTGTATATATTCTCTGTGTATATTGTGTTATATCTAGTGTGCCCTTACAGCGATTAAATATATAATCACAAATCCCCACGTCCGTGTTTTGGCCTAGCTACAAGCTACTGCGGGTTGGTTTCTCACCCTGTATAATCCTGTTAGCGGACCGGGCTTATATCAAACGGGAGCTCGTGGCAGATACCCAGGCTGAGACAGCGCTGTTTTCACTGCGGCAGTGAAAAGGCTCTCTCAGCTTGTTGCCTCTCTATGCCCTCGTGGACAGGAGGTGTATGTGTAAACTGTACCACGCTGAGCTTAACTGCTCCTCTGGAGGGCGTAACGTCACGTTTTTGGTAACCTGTGACCATACCATCTCTCGTAAGTTTGACGAAAGCGACGTCAAGCTGGCACGAGGTGTGGTATTCGTCACAGTTAGTTAGCTTATATATATATAATACAGATAGTGGGAGATAGTCAGTGTAGGTTAGATAGTGATATAGTGTAGCGGTTCTGTTGTCCATACATACATGCTACATACATAGTGCTGCGATGTCACAAGTTCACAACAATACTTAGTGCACCAATCACTAATAAGTAGTCAGACCTGTTAAAATGTGAAGTTACACGTATTGCGCCAAAATATTCACATCATTAGTGCCGATTTCGCAATCGCAAATATATTGGAGCACTTTATTTGCAAATAAAGATAGTGAATTGTTCTGCTGTGCCAACCATTTTCTCCAGTCTCAGGAAACTTCTAGCAGCTTAAAAATGTAGCTATAGTGACCCACGCCTGTATTTCTAGCGCATTACACAAATATTACATTGCCGATTTTTCGCAATCAAGAAAATAATTTCGAATTTGCGAATATATGACAAATATTCTACCAAATGTTTGCGAAAAATATCTCAAATTCAAATATTGCCCCTGCCGCTTATCACTAATCTTGATTACTGTAACTCATTAATAATTGGCCTCCACTCGCAAAACTCTCCCCTCTTTAATCTATCCTGAACACAGCAGCCAGGCTAATCTATCTGTGTAACCACTACACTAGTGCCCCCATTCTGTGCCAGTCATTGCACTGCTTGCCCATATAGTACAGGATTAGGGATGAGCGAACTCGAACTGTATAGTTCGGGTTCGTACCGAATTTTGGGGTGTCCGTGACACGGACCCGAACCCGGACATTTTCGTAAAAGTCCGGGTTCGGGTTCGGTGTTCGTCGCTTTCTTGGCGCTTTTGTGACGCTTTCTTGGCGCTTTTTGAAAGGCTGCAAAGCAGCCAATCAACAAGCGTCATACTACTTGCCCCAAGAGGCCATCACAGCCATGCCTACTATTGGCATGGCTGTGATTGGCCAGAGCACCATGTGACCCAGCCTCTATTTAAGCTGGAGTCACATAGCGCCGCCCGTCACTCTGCTCTGATTAGCGTAGGGAGAGGTTGCGGCTGCGACAGTAGGGCGAGATTAGGCAGATTAACTCCTCCAAATGACTTGATTAACTGATCGATCTGCAGCTGTGGATCATTGAGCTGCTGATCCTCAATTGCTCACTGTTTTTAGGCTGCCCAGACCGTTTGTCAGTCACATTTTTCTGGGGTGATCGGCGGCCATTTTGTGTCTTGTGGGGCGCCAGCACAAGCTGCGACCAAGTGCATTTAACCCTCAATGGTGTGGTTGTTTTTGGGCTAAAGCCTACATCAGGGTGAAGCTGTCACACCAAGTGCATTTAACCAGCAATAGTCTGTTTATTTTTTGGCCATATACTACATCAGGGGCAATCTGCGCCCGTCACCAAGTGCATTTAACCCTCAATGGTGTGGTTGTTTTTTGGCTAAAGCCTACATCAGGGTGAAGCTGTCACACCAAGTGCATTTAACCAGCAATAGTCTGTTTATTTTGTGGCCATATACTACATCAGGGGCAATCTGCGCCCGTCACCAAGTGCATTTAACCCTCAATGGTGTGGTTGTTTTTTGGCTAAAGCCTACATCAGGGTGAAGCTGTCACACCAAGTGCATTTAACCAGCAATAGTCTGTTTATTTTTTGGCCATATACTACATCAGGGGCAAGCTGCGCCTGTCACCAAGTGCATTTAACCCTCAATGGTGCGTTTGTTTTTTGGCTAAAGCCTACATCAGGGTGAAGCTGTCACACCAAGTGCATTTAACCAGCAATAGTCTGTTTATTTTTTGGCCATATACTACATCAGGGGCAAGCTGCGCCTGTCACCAAGTGCATTTAACCCTCAGTAGTGTGGTTGGTCAAGCTATCACACCAAGTGCATTTAACCAGCAATAGTCTGTTCATTTTTTGGCCATATACTAAATCAGGGGCAAGCTGCGCCCGTCAATGAGTATTTAACCAGCAATAGTCTGTTCATTTTTTGGCCATATACTACATCAGGGGCAAGCTGCGCCCGTCACCAAGTGCATTTAACCCTCAGTAGTGTGGTTGGTCAAGCTATCACACCAAGTGCATTTAACCAGCAATAGTCTGTTCATTTTTTGGCCATATACTACATCAGGGGCAAGCTGCGCCCGTCACCAAGTGCATTTAACCAGCAATAGTGTGGTTATTTTTTGGCCATATCCCAGTCTAATTCTGTCACTAAATCCATACCGGTCACCCAGCTCTCGTTACCGCTGTCCTGTTGTGGCTGGGAAAGTTATTTAGTGTCCGTCAAAGCACATTTTTTGTTCTGGGTTGAAATACAATTCCCAATTTAGCAATTTAAAAATTTAGTGGTTTCTGCTGTATCAGAGCTATTTGAAATCTATCCCTAAAAGGGTAGATCATATTGAAGGTGCACATAGGGTCATTCAGAATAACTTCACACACCTGCTACTGTGCATTTCCAAGTCTAATTCTGTCACTAAACCCATACCTGTCACCCAGCGCCTAAATACTAGGCCTCAAATTTATATCCCGCTAAATCTCTCGTTACCGCTGTCCTGTTGTGGCTGGGAAAGTTATTTAGTGTCCGTCAAAGCACATTTTTTGTTCTGGGTTGAAATACAATTCCCAATATAGCAATTTTAAAGATTTAGTGGTTTCTGCTATATCAGAGCTATTTGAAATCTATCCCTAAAAGGGTATATAATATTCAAGGTGCACATAGGGTCATTCAGAATAACTTCACACACACACGCTACTGTGCATATCCCAGTCTAATTCTGTCACTAAATCCATACCGGTCACCCAGCGCCTAAATACTAGGCCTCAAATTTATATCCCGCTAAATCTCTCGTTACCGCTGTCCTGTTGTGGCTGGGAAAGTTATTTAGTGTCCGTCAAAGCACATTTTTTGTTCTGGGTTGAAATACAATTCCCAATTTAGCAATTTCATAATTTAGTGGTTTCTGCTATATCAGAGCTATTTGAAATCTATCCCTAAAAGGGTATATAATATTCAAGGTGCACATAGGGTCATTCAGAATAACTTCACACACACACGCTACTGTGCATATCCCAGTCTAATTCTGTCACTAAATCCATACCGGTCACCCAGCGCCTAAATACTAGGCCTCAAATTTATATCCCGCTGAATTTGAATACAATACATTGGGCCAAATAATATTTTTGTTGTTGTGGTGAACCATAACAATGAGGAAAACATCTAGTAAGGGACGCAGACGTGGACATGGTCGTGGTGGTGTTAGTGGACCCTCTGGTGCTGGGAGAGGACGTGGCCGTTCTGCCACATCCACACGTCCTAGTGTACCAACTACCTCAGGTCCCAGTAGCCGCCAGAATTTACAGCGATATATGGTGGGGCCCAATGCCGTTCTAAGGATGGTAAGGCCTGAGCAGGTACAGGCATTAGTCAATTGGGTGGCCGACAGTGGATCCAGCACGTTCACATTATCTCCCACCCAGTCTTCTGCAGAAAGCGCACAGATGGCGCCTGAAAACCAACCCCATCAGTCTGTCACATCACCCCCATGCATACCAGGGAAACTGTCTCAGCCTCAAGTTATGCAGCAGTCTCTTATGCTGTTTGAAGACTCCGCTGGCAGGGTTTCCCAAGGGCATCCACCTAGCCCTTCCCCAGCGGTGAAAGACATAGAATGCACTGACGCACAACCACTTATGTTTCCTGATGATGAGGACATGGGAATACCACCTCAGCATGTCTCTGATGATGACGAAACACAGGTGCCAACTGCTGCGTCTTTCTGCAGTGTGCAGACTGAACAGGAGGTCAGGGATCAAGACTGGGTGGAAGACGATGCAGGGGACGATGAGGTCCTAGACCCCACATGGAATGAAGGTCGTGCCACTGACTTTCACAGTTCGGAGGAAGAGGCAGTGGTGAGACCGAGCCAACAGCGTAGCAAAAGAGGGAGCAGTGGGCAAAAGCAGAACACCCGCCGCCAAGAGACTCCGCCTGCTACTGACCGCCGCCATCTGGGACCGAGCACCCCAAAGGCAGCTTCAAGGAGTTCCCTGGCATGGCACTTCTTCAAACAATGTGCTGACGACAAGACCCGAGTGGTTTGCACGCTGTGCCATCAGAGCCTGAAGCGAGGCATTAACGTTCTGAACCTGAGCACAACCTGCATGACCAGGCACCTGCATGCAAAGCATGAACTGCAGTGGAGTAAACACCTTAAAACCAAGGAAGTCACTCAGGCTCCCCCTGCTACCTCTTCTGCTGCTGCCGCCTCGGCCTCTTCTGCTGCTGCCGCCTCGGCCTCTTCCTCCGCCTCTGGAGGAACGTTGGCACCTGCCGCCCAGCAAACAGGGGATGTACCACCAACACCACCACCACCACCTCCGTCACCAAGCGTCTCAACCATGTCACACGGCAGCGTTCAGCTCTCCATCTCACAAACATTTGAGAGAAAGCGTAAATTCCCACCTAGCCACCCTTGATCCCTGGCCCTGAATGCCATCATTTCTAAACTACTGGCCTATGAAATGCTGTCATTTAGGCTGGTGGACACAGACAGCTTCAAACAGCTCATGTCGCTTGCTGTCCCACAGTATGTTGTTCCCAGCCGCCACTACTTCTCCAAGAGAGCCGTGCCTTCCCTGCACAACCAAGTATCCGATAAAATCAAGTGTGCACTGCGCAACGCCATCTGTAGCAAGGTCCACCTAACCACAGATACGTGGACCAGTAAGCACGGCCAGGGACGCTATATCTCCCTAACTGCACACTGGGTAAATGTAGTGGCAGCTGGGCCCCAGGCGGAGAGCTGTTTGGCGCACGTCCTTCCGCCGCCAAGGATCGCAGGGCAACATTCTTTGCCTCCTGTTGCCAGCTCCTCCTTCTCGGCTTCCTCCTCCTCTTCTTCCACCTGCTCATCCAGTCAGCCACACACCTTCACCACCAACTTCAGCACAGCCCGGGGTAAACGTCAGCAGGCCATTCTGAAACTCATATGTTTGGGGGACAGGCCCCACACCGCACAGGAGTTGTGGCGGGGTATAGAACAACAGACCGACGAGTGGTTGCTGCCGGTGAGCCTCAAGCCCGGCCTGGTGGTGTGTGATAATGGGCGAAATCTCGTTGCAGCTCTGGGACTAGCCAATTTGATGCACATCCCTTGCTTGGCGCATGTGCTGAATTTGGTGGTGCAGAAGTTCATACACAACTACCCCGACATGTCAGAGCTGCTGCATAAAGTGCGGGCCGTCTGTTCGCGCTTCCGGCGTTCAAATCCTGCTGCTGCTCGCCTGTCTGCGCTACAGCGTAACTTCGGCCTTCCCGCTCACCGCCTCATATGCGACGTGCCCACCAGGTGGAACTCCACCTTGCACATGCTGGACAGACTGTGCGAGCAGCAGCAGGCCATAGTGGAGTTTCAGCTGCAGCACGCACGGGTCAGTCGCACTACAGAACAGCACCACTTCACCACCAATGACTGGGCCTCCATGCGAGACCTGTGTGCCCTGTTGCGCTGTTTTGAGTACTCCACCAACATAGCCAGTGGCGATGACGCCGTTATCAGCGTTACAATACCACTTCTATGTCTCCTTGAGAAAACACTTAGGGCGATGATGCAAGAGGAGGTGGCCCAGGAGGAGGAGGAGGAGGAGGAAGAGGGGTCATTTTTAGCACTTTCAGGCCAGTCTCTTCGAAGTGACTCAGAGGGAGGTTTTTGGCAACAGCAGAGGCCAGGTACAAATGTGGCCAGACAGGGCCCACTACTGGAGGACGAGGAGGACGAGGATGAGGAGGAGGTGGAGGAGGATGAGGATGAAGCATGGTCACAGCGGGGTGGTACCCAACGCAGCTCGGGTCCATCACTGGTGCGTGGCTGGGGGGAAAGGCAGGACGATGACGATACGCCTCCCACAGAGGACAGCTTGTCCTTACCCCTGGGCAGCCTGGCACACATGAGCGACTACATGCTGCAGTGCCTGCGCAACGACAGCAGAGTTGCCCACATTTTAACCTGTGCGGACTACTGGGTTGCCACCCTGCTGGATCCACGCTACAAAGACAATGTGCCCACCTTACTTCCTGCACTGGAGCGTGATAGGAAGATGCGCGAGTACAAGCGCACGTTGGTAGACGCGCTACTGAGAGCATTCCAAAATGTCACAGGGAACAAGTGGAAGCCCAAGGCCAAGGCAGAGGAGGAGCAAGAGGTCGCCAAGGCAGCTGTGTCAATGCCAGCTCCTTTGAGGGCAGGGTTAGCATGGCAGAGATGTGGAAAACTTTTGTCAACACGCCACAGCTAACTGCACCACCACCTGATACGCAACGTGTTAGCAGGAGGCAACATTTCACTAACATGGTGGAACAGTACATGTGCACACCCCTCCACGTACTGACTGATGGTTCGGCCCCATTCAACTTCTGGGTCTCTAAATTGTCCACGTGGCCAGAGCTAGCCTTTTATGCCTTGGAGGTGCTGGCCTGCCCGGCGGCCAGCGTTTTGTCTGAACGTGTATTCAGCACGGCAGGGGGCGTCATTACAGACAAACGCAGCCGCCTGTCTACAGCCAATGTGGACAAGCTGACGTTCATAAAAATGAACCAGGCATGGATCCCACAGGATCTGTCCAGTCCCTTGTCCAGATTAGACATTAACTACCTCCCCTTAACCATATATTATTGGACTCCAGGGCACTTCCTCATTCAATCCTATTTTTATTTTCATTTTACCATTATATTGCGAGGCTACCCAAAGTTGAATGAACCTCTCCTCTGTCTGGGTGCCGGGGCCTAAATATATGCCAATGGACTGTTCCAATGTTGGGTGACGTGAAGCCTGATTCTCTGCTATGACATGCAGACTGATTCTCTGCTGACATGAAGCCAGATTGTCTGTTACGGGACCTCTCTCCTCTGCCTGTGTGCTGGGCCTAAATATATGCCAATGGACTGTTGCAGTGGTGGCTGACGTGAAGCCTCATTCTCTGCTATGACATGCAGACTAATTCTCTGCTGACATGAAGCCAGATTGTCTGTTACGGGACCTCTCTCCTCTGCCTGTGTGCTGGGCCTAAATATATGCCAATGGACTGTTGCAGTGGTGGCTGACGTGAAGCCTCATTCTCTGCTATGACATGCAAACTAATTCTCTGCTGACATGAAGCCAGATTGTCTGTTACGGGACCTCTCTCCTCTGCCTGTGTGCTGGGCCTAAATATATGCCAATGGACTGTTGCAGTGGTGGCTGACGTGAAGCCTCATTCTCTGCTATGACATGCAGACTAATTCTCTGCTGACATGAAGCCAGATTGTCTGTTACGGGACCTCTCTCCTCTGCCTGTGTGCTGGGCCTAAATATATGCCAATGGACTGTTGCAGTGGTGGCTGACGTGAAGCCTCATTCTCTGCTATGACATGCAGACTAATTCTCTGCTGACAGGAAGCCAGATTGTCTGTTACGGGACCTCTCTCCTCTGCCTGTGTGCTGGGCCTAAATATATGCCAATGGACTGTTGCAGTGGTGGCTGACGTGAAGCCTCATTCTCTGCTATGACATGCAGACTAATTCTCTGCTGACATGAAGCCAGATTGTCTGTTACGGGACCTCTCTCCTCTGCCTGTGTGCTGGGCCTAAATATATGCCAATGGACTGTTGCAGTGGTTGCTGACGTGAAGCCTCATTCTCTGCTATGACATGCAGACTAATTCTCTGCTGACATGAAGCCAGATTGTCTGTTACGGGACCTCTCTCCTCTGCCTGTGTGCTGGGCCTAAATATATGCCAATGGACTGTTGCAGTGGTGGCTGACGTGAAGCCTCATTCTCTGCTATGACATGCAGACTAATTCTCTGCTGACATGAAGCCAGATTGTCTGTTACGGGACCTCTCTCCTCTGCCTGTGTGCTGGGCCTAAATATATGCCAATGGACTGTTGCAGTGGTTGCTGACGTGAAGCCTCATTCTCTGCTATGACATGCAGACTAATTCTCTGCTGACATGAAGCCAGATTGTCTGTTACGGGACCTCTCTCCTCTGCCTGTGTGCTGGGCCTAAATATATGCCAATGGACTGTTGCAGTGGTGGCTGACGTGAAGCCTCATTCTCTGCTGTGACATGCAAACTAATTCTCTGCTGACATGAAGCCAGATTGTCTGTTACGGGACCTCTCTCCTCTGCCTGTGTGCTGGGCCTAAATATATGCCAATGGACTGTTGCAGTGGTGGCTGACATGAAGCCTCATTCTCTGCTATGACATGCAAACTAATTCTCTGCTGACATGAAGCCAGATTGTCTGTTACGGGACCTCTCTCCTCTGCCTGTGTGCTGGGCCTAAATATATGCCAATGGACTGTTGCAGTGGTGGCTGACGTGAAGCCTCATTCTCTGCTATGACATGCAGACTAATTCTCTGCTGACATGAAGCCAGATTGTCTGTTACGGGACCTCTCTCCTCTGCCTGTGTGCTGGGCCTAAATATATGCCAATGGACTGTTGCAGTGGTGGCTGACGTGAAGCCTCATTCTCTGCTATGACATGCAGACTAATTCTCTGCTGACATGAAGCCAGATTGTCTGTTACGGGACCTCTCTCCTCTGCCTGGGTGCTGGGCCTAAATATATGCCAATGGACTGTTGCAGTGGTGGCTGACGTGAAGCCTGATTCTCTGCTATGACATGAAGACTGATTCTCTGCTGACATGAAGCCAGATTGTCTGTTACGGGACCTCTCTCCTCTGCCTGTGTGCTGGGCCTAAATATATGCCAATGGACTGTTGCAGTGGTGGCTGACGTGAAGCCTCATTCTCTGCTATGACATGCAGACTAATTCTCTGCTGACATGAAGCCAGATTCTCTGTTACGGGACCTCTCTCCTCTGCCTGGGTTCCGGGGCCTAAATATCTGAGAATGGACTGTTCCAGTGGTGGGTGACGGGAAGCCAGATTCTCTGCTATGGGACCTCTCTCCAATTGATTTTGGTTAATTTTTATTTATTTAATTTTTATTTTAATTCATTTCCCTATCCACATTTGTTTGCAGGGGATTTACCTACATGTTGCTGCCTTTTGCAGCCCTCTAGCCCTTTCCTGGGCTGTTTTACAGCCTTTTTAGTGCCGAAAAGTTCGGGTCCCCATTGACTTCAATGGGGTTCGGGTTCGGGACGAAGTTCGGATCGGGTTCGGATCCCGAACCCGAACATTTCCGGGAAGTTCGGCCGAACTTCTCGAACCCGAACATCCAGGTGTTCGCTCAACTCTATACAGGATATAATTGAAACTACTCCTTCTCACCCACAAAAGCTAACTACAGTACATCACTCCCCGTTACCTCTTTTTCCCGTCTTCAAGAATTCTCCTGAACTGCACCAGTTCTCTGGAATGCCCTACCCCCAAGCAATTAGGTTAATACACAACATCCACAGTTTTATGCACTCCCTAAAAACTCATCTTTTTAGGTTGGCCTATCGCATCCCCTAATCTAAATCTTCTCGATTTGCCACCTTCTCTATCATCTTTCTTCTGAACCTGATCCATTATTAGTGTTGATTGAGCACCGTAGTGCTCGGGTGCTCGGGGGCTCGGGCCAAACACAGCGTGATAGTATAATGAAAGTCATCGGGAGAACCTGAGCATTAAACCAGGTATCCCCTGCTCTGAAGTGGGGAGGGTACGTGGTTCATAAGAAAATGTCAGAAATTGTTGGTAACATCACCAAAATGGTTCTGTAACAGCATGGGGAGGATGTATGGATGCATCTTGGACTCGCTGGTCGCTGCTGGGAACTATGTTGTCCGAAAATTAATCCACTTTTACATAATGACAATAATACGCACAAAACCAAGAAAAAAAAAAACTATTTTAGAGGAAAAATTGGTAGAAAAATAATTTCCTGAATATTTACTTGTATATAAAGTGCAAGTGCTGCCAAACATTACAATGAAGAGGCACTTCAATACACCCTAAGTTACACATAAAGGAGGGCATCATACACACCCTTTAAAAATTATGATTGATGGCCTGCTGGTGACCCTCAAAAACATTAGGAGCAAGGGCCTGCTGATCTGACCATCTAAAACATTATGGGTGGTGGCCTGCTGCCGCTTTGGTGACTCTAGTTAACCTGGAGCCGACGGCGACGATCCATTCGGATGTCTGGCCTATCAACTTTCAATGTAATTGTCAGCTCAAAACCACTGTAAGCTACGGGTAACAGGGAATCAGTGTTTGATTCCGGAGAGGGAGCATGAGAAACGGCTACTACAGTCGTGGCCAAAGGTTTTGAGAATTACATAAATGTTGGAAATTGCAAAAGTTGCTGTTTACGTTTTTATATCAGCAATTTGCATATACTCCAGAATGTTATGAAGAGTGATCAGATGAATTGCGTAGTCCTTCTTTGCCATGAAAATTAACTTAATCCCAAAAAAACCTTTTCACTGCATTTCATTGCTGTCATTAAAGGACCTGCTGAGATCATTTCAGTAATCGTCTTGTTAACTCAGGTGAGAATGTTTACGAGCACAAGGCTGGAGATCATTATGTCAGGCTGATTGGGTTAAAATGTCAGACTTGACCTGTTAAAAGGAGGGTGATGCTTGAAATCATTGTTCTTCCATTGTTAACCATGGTGACCTGCAAAGAAACGTGCGCAGCCATCATTGCATTGCATAAAAATGGCTTTACAGGCAAGGATATTGTGGCTACTAAGATTGCACCTCAATCAACAATTTATAGGATCATCAAGAACTTCAAGAAAAGAGGTTCAATTCTTGTTAAGAATACTTCAGGGCATCCAAGAAAGTCCAGCAAGCACCAGGATCGTCTCCTAAAGAGGATTCAGCTGCTGGATCGGAGTGCCACCAGTGCAGAGCTTGCTCAGGAATGGCAGCAGGCAGGTGTGAGCGCATCTGCACGCACAGTGAGGCGAAGACTTTTGGAAGATGGCCTGGTGTCAGGAAGGGCAGCAAAGAAGCCACTTCTCTCCCCCCAAAAAATCAGGGACAGATTGATCTTCTGCAGAAAATATGGTGAATGGACTGCTGAGGACTGGGGCAAAGTCATATTCTCCGATGAAGCCTCTTTCCGATTGTTTGGGGCATCAGGAAAAAGGCTTGTCCGGAGAAGAAAAGGTGAGCGCTACCATCAGTCCTGTGTCATGCCAACACTAAAGCATCCTGAGACCATTCATGTGTGGGGTTGCTTCTCATCCAAGGGAGTGGGCTCACTCACAATTTTGCCCAAAAACACAGCCATGAATAAAGAATGATACCAAAACACCCTCCAACAGCAACTTCTTCCAACAATCCAACAACAGTTTGGTGAAGAACAATGCATTTTCCAGCATGATGGAGCACCGTGCCATAAGGCAAAAGTGATAACTAAGTGGCTCGGGGACCAAAACGTTGACATTTTGTGTTCATGGCCTGAAAACTCCCCAGATATTAATCCCATTGAGAACTTGTGGTCAATGCTCAAGAGGTGGGTGGACAAACAAAAACCCACTATTTCTGACAAACTCCAAGAAGTGATTATGAAAGAATGGGTTGCTATCAGTCAGGAATTGGCCCAGAAGTTGATTTGAGAGCATGCCCAGTCGAATTGCTGAGGTCCTAAAAAAGAAGGGCCAACATGCAAATACTGACTCTTTGCATAAATGTCATGTAATTGTCGATAAAAACATTTGAAACGTATGAAGTGCATGTAATTATATTTCACTACATCACAGAAACAACTGAAACAAAGATCTAAAAGCAGTTTAGCAGCAAACTTTGTGAAAACTAATATTTGTGTCATTCTCAAAACCTTTGGCCACAACTGTACATCCAAGGAAGGCAAGCGGGTGGCGTGCAAATCACACACTCCCGACTCGTGGAGGTAGTGACGATAAATAATAATACATGACTCTTAAGATGCCCTGTTATTGGAATGAGTAATAAAAAATTACACTGAATGTCACTGACATATTTTGGATGAGGAAAGCTGCCGCTTTGTTGACTCTAGATAACTTCTGCCTGATTGCACGTCCCTGTGACGTCCACGATCCATTTTGATATCTTCCCTGTCAACTTTCGATGTTCTTTTATGTGCCTAATATGGTTACCACTTGTAACGGGGAATTATTGTTCGATTTCGGAGAAGGAGCCTGATAAACGGCTACAGCTACTACTTCAAAGCAAGGCAGCATGAGTTGCTGGCCTGCAGATGAGCTGACCCTGTAAAAGATTTTAGGTGCAGGCCTGCGGGTGAGCTGACCCTGTAAAACATTATATGTGAGTGCCTGTGGGTGAGCTGACCCTGTAAAACATTATATGTGAGTGCCTGCAGCTGGGCTGACCCTCTGATGCTGCATAAAAGGCCTTAAACTGATCACCAGGCCCACAATTTAATTAAGGTTTTGGAATCGATAAACCCAACTTGCTTTTGTGGGCTGCATCAGTGTCATAGCTAGAAATGACTGGGCCCCACAGCAAATTTTTGAATGGGTCTCCATCCCACAGTAATTTTTTAGCAACCCCTTCCTTCCATGCCACCCTCATTTCTGTGGCTAGTTAAGATCGCTCTCTCAGACTAGGGACCACAGCTGTTCCATCCATTTTCTACACTGTTTATACTGTCACTGTATATATTAATTTAATTGTGTAATACTGTTGAGGGGGCCCTGACCAAATCCTTTAGTCCTCCTCCTCCTGGATGGGCCCTTTATGGGTCAGGGCCCCAAAGCTGCAGCTTCCTCTGCTTCCCCTATAGCTATGCCCCTGGTCTGCATTAATCTGCAGGCGACCGTCATACAGCTCCACAGATTTGTTTCCATCTGCATCTTTCTAAACAATCTGTGGTCTTAGTCTTTTATCCAGACTCAGTCATTGTGCCACTATGTGGCCTCCTCATGCTACCATCTCCACTGTATGTCACCTTGCCACTCATTTTTATCAACAAGCTGCTGCTGATGTTGCTTAAAAGGCCTTAAACTGATCACCAGGCTCACAATCTAATTAAGGTTTTACGCACAAAACCAAAGTAAAAAATTCAATTTTATAGGAAAAATTGATTGAAAACATTCTTCCCTGCATATTTACTTGTATATCAAGTGCAAGTGCTGCCAAAAATTACAAGAGGCACTCCGATACAACCTATATATCACATAAAGGAAGGCCTCATTCACATTGAGTTGCAGGCCTGCAGGTGAGCTGACCATGTAAAAGATTTGAGTTGCGGGCTTGCAGGTGAGCTGACCCTGTAAATTATTTGAGTTGCGGGCCTGAAGGTGAGCTGACCCTGTAAAATATTTAAGTTGCGGGCCTAGAGGTGGGCAGACCCTGTAAAAAATATATGTGAGGGCCTGTTGGTGAGCGGACCCTCTAAAAAATGATATGTGAGGGCTTGCTGGTGAGCGGACCCTGTAAAAAATTAGATGTGAGGGCCTGCTGGTGAGCAGACCCTCTAAAAAAATATATTCGAAGGCCATATATGCGAGGGCATTATATGTGACGAATAAGCAGGCATGTTGACATGACGGAAGAGGAGGAGGAGGAGAAAAGGAAGATTCAACCATATACCCTTGTTTGTGGTAGAAGGGGTGCATGGGAATACAGTCTATTCACTACATTAAAAACAACACATGTAAAGTGCATTTATGTTCATCAGAATTCCTCTGGTGGAGTCGAGAAGTCATGGTCAATCCAGGCCTTGTTCATTCTTATATGAGTCAACCTGTCAGCATTTTCAGTTGCGGATATTCTTATCTGTTATAATGCCACCAGCAGCATTAAATACCACCAGCAGCATTAAATACGCCGGTGGCAGGGCAAACCAGCACCTCCAAAGGGTAGAGTGCCAGTTTGGGCCATGTGTCCAGCTTGGACACCTAGTAGTTGTAAGGCACTGAGGGATCATTGAGGACGCTGACACGGTCTGCTATGTACTCCTTCACATCTTCCAAAATGTTTCTCTCCTTGCGCAGTAGGCCGCACATCAGGTTGAGGGTTCTGGTGGGGTGTCATGAAACTGTCGCAGGCTTTGGAGGATGTTGCCCTGCCACTGTTGGAACTGCTGCGTGTTCCCCTTGTCTCCCCTCCTCGGTTGGCCAAGGAAGTACGAACTCTGCCACCAGCGTTGTCAGATGGAAAACTTTGGAGCAATTTTCCAGCAAGGATTTTCTGGTATTGCACCATTTTGCTTGTCCTCTCCACAAGAGTAATGAGAGATGAAAAGTTTTCTTTGTAGCAGGGGTTGAGAAGGGTGAACAACCAGTAATCCGTGTTGTTTAAAATGCGTATAACGCGCAGGTTGCGGGAAAGGCATCATAACATGAAGCAACTGTCTCCTGCTCCTCTTCCTCCTCCTCTTCAGCCTCCAATTCGCGCTGAGAAGACGAACTAAGGGTGTAATGTCTTCCCCCATTTTCACCTCTTCTACATGCAAAGTGTCATCCTTAATTGTCAGCATCGAGCCCTTTAGAAAACACAGAAGTGTGATGGTGACGCTGATAATAGCATTATCACCTCTCACTATCTGTGTTGATTCCTCAAAGTTGCGTAAAACCTCAGAGAGGTCAGACATCCATGCCCACTCCTCGCTTGTGAATAGCGGAAGCTGACTGGAAAGGTGACGACCATGTTGCAGCTGGTATTCCACAACTGCCCTCTGCTGCTCACAAAGCCTGGCCAACATGTGGAACGTGGAGTTCCAGCACGTGCTCACGTCGCACAAAAGCCGTTTCAAGAGCTGCTGCAGCATTGACAGACCGGCTGAAGCTGTCGATGGCTTGCAAAAATGTGCACACACGCAGCACACCTTCACCAGTAGCTCAGGCAAATTGGGGTATGTTTTTAGAAACTGCTGAACCACAAGGTTGAAGACGTGGGCAAGGCATGGGATGTGTCTAAGGTTGCCCAGCTCCGAAGCCGCCACCAAGTTACGGCAATAATTAGACACAACCATGCCTGGTTTTAGGTTGAGTGGCGAGAGCCACAGCTCAGTATGGTCTCTTATCCCCTGCCACAGCTCTGTGGGGGTGTGCTGTTTGTCACCTAGGCAGATCAGCTTCAGCACGGCCTGTTACCGCTTCCCCACTGTAGTGCTACACTGCTTCCAGCTACCGACTGATGGCGTGATGGTGCTGTAAGAGCTGAAATGGAAGCGGAGGAGGAGAAGTGGGGTTGGAGCCACTAACGTAGGTGGTGGCAGAAACCCTGATAGAATTGGGGCCGTCGGTAGCACCTGTGCCATACCAGGGTAGGAGTAGCTCCCGGCCTCCACAACATTGACCCAGTGTGCCGTCAGGGAAATGTAGCGTCCCTGGCCGAAAGGACTTGTCCATTTGTCGGTGGTTAAGTGGACCTTCCCAGTAACTGCATTGGTCAGGGCATGTGGGATGTGAAGGGACAAATGTTGGTGTAAGGCTGGCACGGCACACTTTTAAAAATAGTGGTGGCTGGGGACTGCGTAAGGAAAGACGTCCGCCGACATCAGGCTGCGTAAGGCCTCAGTGTCCACAAGCCTAAATGGCGACATTTCCAGGGCCAGTAATTTGAAAAGCTGCGCATTTAGTGCTATGGCCTGTGGGTGGGTGTCTGGGTATTTGCGCTTGCGTTCAAATGCCTAGGATAATGACATTTGGACGCTGCACTTGGACAGGGAAGTGGATGTGGTCGCTGATGGTGCTTACGAAGGTCCATGTGCAGGGCAGGAGGCATCCGGGCCTGCGTCTTAGACAGGGCATTGGCCAGCACGTAACACAGTGAAAGAGGAGGCAGTCGTGTGACCTGCAGACACAGATTGTGGACCCAGGCGTTTGGCCCACCTATTAGGGTGCTCTGATGACATGTGGCGGATCAGGCTGGTGGTGGTGAGGTTGCTAGTGTTTACACTCTGGCTCATTTTGGCATTGCACAGGTTGCAAACTACTATTCTTTTGTTGTCTGCACTTTCCTCAAAAAAGTGCCATACTGCTGAACACCTACCCCTTGGCAATGGAGATTTACGCAAGGGGGTGCTCCATGGAACAGTTGTGGGCCTGTTCAGTGTTGTCTGCCTTCTACCTTTTGCCACCCCACTTCCTCTTCTGGCCTGTTGCAGTGCTGCAGATCCCCCACCTCTGTACTGCTCTCCTCGCTCGGCTTGTTGCCACCTTCCCAGGTTGCGTTAATGACCTCGTTGCCCAGCACCTCCTCTTCCACTTCCCCACTCTGATCATCCTTCTGATTTGTTGACCTAACCACAACCTCAGTGATTGACAACTTTGTGTCATCCTGTTCCTCACACTCTCGAGACAGTAATTGCAGTCATTGGCAACTGTGTCTCATCATTATCCACCTCATTAAACACTAATTGCCATTCCCCAGCATCATGTTCTTGTTACTCTGGATGCTCAAGAGGTTGGGAATCGGGCAAAAGATTTGAGGTCCCTTTTCAAGCGTGCTTGGCGAGGGGGCCAAATCAATTAATGGCGATGCAAAGAGGTCTGCTGCAATCCAACCGACCACCTGCTCACACTGGGCTGACTTCAAAAGTGGTCTCCTGCACTGCCCTGCAAACTGGGACATGAAACTAGGTATCTTGGATGATTGTTTTTCTTGTGTTCTGGCAGAAGACACAGTTTCACCGCGCCCAGGGCCACGGCCTCTGCGTGCATCAACAGGATCACGACCACTTCCCCGTCCCTTAATGATCGCCTTCTTCATATTAAATGTTATATGTTATAAGGTACCGTTTATATAAGGAAAAATGTGGATAAATTATGGAAAAAATATAATTTTGTTTGCTAATATTGTTCCCAATATCTGGGCCTGACACACACATGCTATTGCAGCACAGATGTGACAATTCACTGCAGGGACTGTTTATAGGAAAAATGTGGATAAAGTATGGAAAAAATATAATTGTTTTTGCTAATATTTTTTCCAATATCTGGGCCTGACACACACATTATTGCACCACAGATGTGACAATTCACTGCAGGGACCATTTATAGGAAAAAATGTGGATAAATTATGGAAAATATATAATTGTTTTCACAAATATTTTTCCCAATATCTGGGCCTGAAACACACATGCTATTGCAGCACAGATGTAACAATTAACATGGCTACTGGCATTACAGTGATGGCAGTACTTACCTGCACGTTTATTGGCTGCTTAGCAGCCGCGAATTTGCAGGGAGAAGACTCGAGCATGGCGCTAGAGCACATGCGGTACTCGGCCGAGTACCGCCATGTGCCGAGCATAGCGATGCTCGAGCCGAAAAGGTATTCTGCCGAGCATGCTCACTCAACACTATCCATTATCAAACACTATCCACCACACTTCATACACTCATAAGCACTTTAGATATGGGCTGGTGATGGTTCTTGCAGCCTTATATCTACTCCACTATTGTGTTTAGATAGCTGGCCCATTGTAGAAAACAAGAACTTTTTCTTATGTGTCACCTCATCTCCTCATAGACTCTAAGCTCTTGCGAGCAGGTCCCTCATCCCTCTTGTTTTTATTGTTGACTTGTTTTTGCTATATAATAAATTATTTTGTTTGTACATGAACCCTCTAATTGTAAAGCACTGCAGAATATGTTGGTGTTATATAAATAAAGCGTATTATTATTATTATTTATAACACTCATACAATATACTTCATATAAACAATGCAAGGTAATGGGAAACAAGGTAATAGGAAACAAATATAGCTTATTTTATATATCAACCCTCATGCTTGCTTGTCATAGGGCAGATTTCTTGCAAATTTTGATAGCGGGTTCCGCACTGAAATTCTGTGCCCATTTTACAGTACAATTGATGGAAATTTTAAAAACCTGTACACCCAATCAACATGTAGCAGAACTAATCTGTGTTGTTTTCATGGCATGCTAAGGATTTTTAGGTCCACGGCATGCACATTATCTAGCAATAATGCGATAAACTGTGAAACTTTAACTTTCTTATTTATATGGTGTCATTTCAAAATGGTTCCCTCTGCTCTGTCTTATTCTCCAATTCCAGAAAATTTTTCTTCTTTCTATGTATCACAGAGTCTGAAGTGGTCCCGCTGGTGAGCTGTACTCGTTTGGTTCTCAAACTGAATGCTGTATTTATGAGGCAATTGATGTATGAAAGAGAACATCTGATATGTTGTATGCTGCACAGGAGATTTACTGGCACATTGCTTGTGTTGTGTGTCAGTATTAGGCCTCTTGCACACGAATGTATGCTGCCGGTTTCCGTATTGCGGATCCGCAATACATGGGCGCTAGTCCGTGGGCATTCTGCATCATGGATGCGGACCCATTCACCCCAATGGGTCTGCAAATTCGGAGATGCGGAATGGTGAGGAACTGAAGCAGGAAATGGAACCCTACGACAGCACTACGGAGTGCTTCCGGGGGGTTTCGTCCCATACTTCCGTTTCGCAAAAAGATAGAACATGTCCTTTCTTTTTGCGGAACTGGCAGATCGCAGACCCATTAAAGTGATTGGGTCTGTGATCCGCTGTGGCTGCCCCACAGTCGGTGTTCGTGCATTTCGCGGTCCGCAGCATGGCCACGGGGTGTACAACCAGGCCTAACCAGAATTCCACATGTTTGAAAAATGGAGCTACAACCCCTATATATCTGAGACTATGGTGGACATAAATTTATTAAAAAGGATGTTTTGATATAAAATCCTATAGTTTCTGTGGTTGTAAGTTTTATTACTTTATACAGTATATACAAACATATAATTATGAAATGAAAACTAGAAAGATCTGTGACTCCAGTTCTTTGTAAATTACCAAAGAGTCCTTGCAGGCTGCACTTGTGTTCTTGGTGAGAATAAAGAACTATGGTTGTTTTTAAATTATTGACCTCTTGAACACTGACAGCAATGAAATCCTGCCAGTATACATGTATTTGGATTCTTACTGTAGTCTCCAGGGATGTAACGCAAAAACATCTAGACACCTCCTGCTCTTTTGCCCTGATTTTATTTCTGGTATGTAGTTTTATATGGAAAAAGCTTTCTTTACATCGTGGTTAAAAATATTTTAATTTGTGTGTAACAAAATGTTCTCCTGGAAAAAGTTTATTTTTTTCAACTAATTGAGATGAAGATGTATTTTGATAATCCAGCTTTTACACCCCATGTTATACAGCACCCTTTCATTATGTGAGATTAAAGGAGTTGGCACTTAGAACTATAAAGAAAGTAGGTAGATATTACATATGATATGAACATATAAAGCCCATGCCTGCCGTGGACCGCAAATTGCGGTCCACAATGCACGGTCACCGTCCGTGGGGCAGGAACATGGGGATCACAGACCCATTCACTTGAATGGGTCCGCTATCCTTCCGTTCTGAAAAAAAAGATACAGTGCAAAATCACTCCGTAGTGCTTCTGTAGTGTTCTGTTCCGTTCTTTTGTGCCGCACCGTTCCGCATCTCCGGATTTGTGTACCCAGTGAAATAAATGGGTCCACATCTGTGATGCGGAATGGCCATGAAACGGTGCCCGTGTATTGCGGATCCGCAAATGTGTTCCGCAATACGGCAACAGGCATCACACATTCGTGTGAACGAGCCTTTATTAATATATCTTCTTAAGCAGATCTGCCTGGTTTCCTTGCTATTTGAAGCCACATACCCTCCTGTCCTGCTCTCACCAAGCCCCCTTCTGTCCTGCTCTCACCACGCCCCCCCCGTCCTGCTCTCACTACACCCCCTCCTGTCCTACTCTCACCATGCCCCCTCCTGTCCTGCTCTCACCACGTCCATTCCTGTCCTACTCTCACCACACCCCCTCCTGTCCTGCTATCACCACGTCCATTCCTGTCCTACTCTCACCACACCCCCTCCTGTCCTGCTGTCATCACGCCCCCTCCTGTCCTGCTCTCACCACGCCCCTTCCTGTCCTTCTCTCACCACACCCCCTCCTGTCCTGCTCTCACCACGCCCCCTCCTGTCCTGCTCTCACCACGCCCCTTCCTGTCCTACTCTCACCACACCCCCTCCTGTCCTGCTTCCACCACGCCCCTTCCTGTCCTACTCTCATCACATCCCCTCCTGTCCTGCTCTCACCACGCCCCTTCCTGTCCTACTCTCACCACACCCCCTCCTGTCCTGCTCTCACCACGTCCATTCCTGTCCTACTCTCACCACAACCCCTCCTGTCCTGCTATCACCACGTCCATTCCTGTCCTACTCTCATCACGCCCCCTCCTGTCCTGCTCTCACCACGCCCCTTCCTGTCCTACTCTCACCACACCCCCTCCTGTCCTGCTGTCACCACGCCCCCCCTGTCCTGCTCTCACCACACCCCTTCCTGTCCTACTCTCACCACACCCCCTCCTGTCCTGCTCCCACCACGCCCCTTCCTGTCCTACTCTCACCACATCCCCTCCTGTCCTGCTCTCACCACGCCCCCTCCTGACCTGCTCTCACAGCTGCCTGTCTCCTCCATCCCTGCAGGTTCTTTGGAGCAGCAACCTCATCCATGCCTTAAGGAATGTGCTGCTGTATGGGTCCTAAAGCACCCTGCTTGTATTAGAGGTGCTTTCCTTCTGTGACTGGCACTCCTGGCTGTGCAGGGCTGGCAAGGGCTTAGCAGGGACACTTTTTAAAAGCTGAAATAAACTTTTGCAGGAGGAAGGGAGACCGAGGAGAAGCTGCGATGGCTGATGGGAGCTCACTGACTGCAGACTCCGCTCTTTCTGTATCTCCTGTACTGAGAGGACCCTGCCAACATGTGAGGATGTAGCAGAGCCAGGGAAGCACTGTGGACCACAAACTGTGAGCAATCCCAGTGTATGTCCTTTTTATGGCCCCTCTGCTCTGTGATCTTATCACAGACATGATATTACAGCCAGACCAACAGTTCAGGTCAGGAGCTTTAACCCCTTGTGAGCTGTCAGTATGGCTGAGGTCCGTGATATCAGCAGCAGTCACTGGTCTCACCATCTATGATTGTATGCCATCTCCTTCCTGCACTCTATATATGGTGATATGTGACCCCCACCACTGTATATAGAGATCCGTGACCCCCTGTACAGTGATCCAGTGCTAACAGTAGCCCACGGGTGCCACCGGAAGTCTGCTCTGGCCCCATTCACTTTAATGGGGACAGGTCGGAGATGCAGCTGCAGCACGGCAAACATCCCGAGAGGCGGCCGGACAAAAAACGCAGCGTGCTGGGCATCAGTGAATGTGAATGGGGCTGGAGCGGACTTCAGACGGCACTCGTGGGCTAGCATTAGCACTAGTGTTGAGCGCGAATATTCGTATTATGAATTTTTATCGCGAATATCGGCACTTTGAGAGTATATATTTTTTTGAACACAGTACACATCAGGTGATCATCCCTCCCTTCTTCTAGCTTGTGCGCCAATGAGAAGGCTTTGTCACAGCTTAGCAACATCCCTAGCAACCAATAGAAAAGTTGCCTACCCCTTACTAAATAAGAACCTCGCCAGCAACTATTGAGCCTTGAGGCCTAGTTCTTTGTCTTCTTCTCCCTTCTGTTGTCTTTCTGGTGTCCCTCCCCTCCCCGTTATTTGTGACATTATCAACCACCAAAAAAAAAACACCATTTTGTTTGTATTAGTGTGGCAATGGATCCTATTTCTGCACTGGTCGGACAACTCCAGGCGCTGTCTCTGGAGGTAGCTGACCTCCACATGACCGTCTCACAGATCCAGAGACCATAGTTGGCTGGTTCCGACAGCGGGAACAAGGTTTGCCCTGAACCCAAGGTGGCTCTTCTGGACAGATTTTCTGGGGGAAGTGACAATTTTAGTTGTTTCAGGGAGTAGTGCAAATTATATTTTAAACTGCATCCACGCTCTTTTGGGGACGAGAGTCATAGAGTGGGTATAATAATTTATTTGCTAACAGGTGACTATCCGTTTTGGGCTTATTCGCTGCCGACCAGATCACAGTCCATACGGTCGGTAGATTAATTTTTCAGAGCTCTAGGGCTTATCTATGATAACCCAGAGCGGATCTCCCTGGAGGAGACCAAGTTGCGTGGCTTGCGGCAGGTAGGGCACTCTGACAAGAACTATTACTCTGAATTTAGGAGATGGGCTATGGATATAGATGACCTTGCAGTTCGCCCGGTGGTTGTTTTGTGGTAAACTTTGCTTGTTCGCCGAACAGGCAAACATATGGCAATGTCCGCCGGCGTCACATTCTTTGCATTGTGCAGAACTTTGACCCATGACATATCCATCAGGTGGGACAGGAAAGCCAATTGAGAAGTTTCAGCACATGGACACACCCCCTATCCTATAAATAAACCCGATCTGGCAGCCATTTTACATTCTGTTTTTTAACAGTGTAGGGAGAGGTTGCTGTGTGGAGCAGGGACAGACTGTTAGGGACACCAAACACTACCTAATAGGGCCACAAAAGTCCTTTTAAGGACTGGTATAATTGTGCTATTGATAGGTGTGACATACAGAGGGATGTGATATACTTATTATATATTTTCTAACATAGAAAATATATTATATTGCATTTGTATTGTGCAGCAGTTGTGTGCGGTTCTGCTGTGATACTGCAGCTAGAGGGACAAATGCTATTGTAATAACTAATTGCAACTGGTGTTATATACCTGTTGCCCCCCAAAAACGGATTCAGGTGTGTGATATACCTATAATATACGTTCTACCTAATAGGGTCACAAAAGTCCTTTTAAGGACTGGTATAATTGTGCTATTGATAGGTGTGACATACAGAGGGATGTGATATACTTATTATATATTTTCTAACATAGAAAGTATATTATATTTCATTTGTATTGTGCAGCAGTTGTGTGCGGTTCTGCTGTGATACTGCAGCTAGAGGGACAAATGCTATTGTAATAACTAATTTCAACTGGTGTTCTATAACTGTTGCCCCCCAAAAATGGATTCAGGTGTGTGATATACCTATAATATACGTTCTAACATAGATAGTATATTATAGTGCAATTGTATTGTGCAGCAGTTGTGCGCGGTTCTGCTGAGATGCTGCAGCTAGATATAGGGACAAACGCTATTTGAATAAATAATTGCAACTGGTGTGATATACCTGTTGCCCCCCCCCCAAAAAAATGATTATGGGGTGCGATATACCTGTTTCCACAAAATGCTGATACGGGGAATTGATATACCGACTTCCACCAAATATTGATTGAGGCCTGCGATACACCGGCTTCCACCAAATATTGATTAAGCGGTTTGATTTACCGGCTTCCAGCAAATACTCCTTATTGAGTTCTATATGCCTGTTTCCACAAAATACTGATAGAGGGGATTGATATACCGGTTTCCACAAAATACTGATAGAGGCCTGTGATACACCAGCTTCCCACAAATATTGATTAAGGGGTTTGTTTTACCAGCTTCCAGCAAATACTCATTATTGGGTTCTATATACTTGTTTCCACAAAATACTCATGCAGGGTATTGATATACCGGCTTCCACCAAATATTGATTGAGGCCTGCGATACACCAGATTCCACCAAATATTGATTAATGGGTTTGATTTACCAAATTTCAGCAAATACTCTTTATTGGGTTCTATATACCTGTTTACACAAAATACTGATAGAGGGTATTGATATACCAGCTTTCACTAAATATTGATTGAGGCCTGTGATACACCAGGTTCCACAATCACTGCTCTTCTATAGGGACTTTGTCACAGGGTCATTTTGAAAATGACAGGCAGAGGAAGAGGCAGGCCATTCTGCAGTAGTGGTAGGGGTGAGGCAGGTGCACCAGGCCGGAGCCTAAGTGGAAAGTTGGAGAAGGTGCGTGTGATTACGTCAAAGGACACACTAGAGTTGGTTGAGTGGCTCACTCAGCCTTCCGCTTCTGCACCCTCCTCATCCTCTGTATTAGCACCCTCCTCACTCTCTGCTGTGTGCACCCACAAAGACACCACCACCACCACCACCATAGCTTCTCCACTTTAGTCAGAGGAATTATTTTTCCATCCATTCCCAGACCTTATTAATGCACAGCCATACTTGGTATAGGATGAGGAAGAGGAGGTAGCAACAGCCGCCACCCAGCGGTCGTGACGGCAGTACCCAGATAAGGAGAGTGGTCTCCGCTGTTGTTGCCTACTCCGAGATCTGTAATGTCAGTGGTGGTGAAGGTGACGATGATGACGTGTCAATGGACGTCACGTTGGTGCCCACAAGAGAGGAAGAGATGGGGAGTTCAGAGGGAGAGATGGAGCAGCAGATAGGGAAGAGAAGGAGGAGAAGCAGGCAGAACTTGCAGTGCACAGGAGGCCAAAAGCAGACTGCAAATATATCTAGAGCGAGCCATCCACCATGCACGGTCACATCTGGCACTCCCAGGATGCCGAAACATGGCTCCGCAGTGTGAGCCCAACACTCACCTAGGGACGACCGCCTTAAGAAGTCAAATGGCCTCCCATCACCGAGCCCAGTGGGAGCAGCAACACCATCAGAACCCACAACGTCACACTCCCGGCACTCCATGTCCTGCCTCTTCTCTTTCTCCTCTCTACTCCCATTTGTCCACCACTCCACCTTCCACCATGCCGTCATTGAGTTTATCTTGCAAAAGGCAGGCTTCCGTGGCCAAAATGTTCGAACATAAAAAGTTGATGACGCCGGATAACCCTCTTGCCGAACGCCTGGCGCTAGCTTGTCAGAACTGCTAGCCCGACAACTACTGCCATATAAACTGGTGGTCTCGGAGGCCTTTAGAAAATTTTTGTCCATTGGCACACCACAATAGAAGGTCCCCGGAAGGAAATATTTCTCCTAGAAGGGCATCCAAGAGCTATATGGCCACGGTCGGCGGCAAGTGAATGTATCTTTGGCACACAGTGTCGGTGCAAAGATACAGCTGACCACAGACACGTGGTATAGCAAATACAGGCAGAGAAGGTACATCAATTTTACTGCCCACTTGGTGAACATTCTGACAGCTGTCAAGCATGCAACCCGTGGCACCCGTGTGGATTTGGTGTTACCGCCACTGATTGCATGCAGGCCTGCCTCTTCTTCTCCCCCTCCTACTCCATTCTCCGTCTCCTCATCGGCTGAGTCCTCCTTTTCCACTGCTACCGCCTCTTCCGCTGCATCCCCAAGCTCCCCAGAACCTATTTGCCGTGCCAGGTGAGACGTTGCCATGCTGTGCAGCGGCTGATGTTCCTGGAAGCCAAGAGCCACACCGGTCCTGCACTCCTTTCAGCTCTGCGGTCACAGGCCGATCAGTGGCTAACCCCGCTCAATTTGACAGTTGGTAAAGTGGTGTGCGACAATGGTGCCAATTTGCTGAGCATGCTGAAACAGGGCAAAATGACACACGTGCCATGCATGGCACACTTTCTAAACTTAGTCATGCGGTGATTAGTTGCCAAATACCCCAGGGTCCAGGACGTCTTGCGGCAGGCTAGGAAAATCTCTGGCTATTTTAGAAGATCTTACACGACCATGGCTCACCTTGCTGACGTTCAGCAGCGACACCACTTGCCCGTCAGACGTCTGATTTGTGACTGCGTGACGCGCTGGAACTCCTCCTTGTATATGCTTGATAGGCTGCTCCAGCAGAAACGTGCCATTAACGGCTACTTGTACGAACTCTGCAGGACAGGTTCTGGGGAGCTTGGTTTGTTTTCATCATGCCAGTGGCTGCTCATGCGTGATCCATGCAGACTTCTGCGGGAATTTGATGAGATCACCAAACTGGTCAGTCGCAGCCAGGGTGCCATCAGTGACATCGTACCTGACACCTTCTTTATTGAGCGTGCATTGAGTCGTGTCATTGATCAAGCTCACGAGGAGCAGGAGCTGGAAGATGAGGAAGTTGGAATGCTGAATGAATTCCCAAGGGGGGGCTACTCCATCTGAGAACAGTCAGCAAGAGTCTGAAGAGGAGTCAGAGGAGGGTGGTGCCTGTGGGAAGGAGGAGGAGGAGCAAGAAGAGCAGGCTTTAAACTTTTTGACTATCCCTGATGTTGTCCATGGATAGGGGGAGCAGTCCGTGGACAACATTTTCGGGGGGCGATGAGCAGGAGCCAGAGCGCTCCAACGCTTCCAATTTAGTGTAAATGGGGGCCTTTATGCTCCAGTGTTTGAAGAGGGACCCCCTTATAAAAAGCATAAGGGTCAAGGACCTGGACTGGGTGGCAACGTACTTAGACCCCCCGGTACAAACACAAAATGGCGGAAATGTTACCAGCATTACAGAGGGCTATCAGAATGCAGCATTTCCAGACCTTGCTTCGAGAGATGTTTCACTCTGCTGTTTTGCGGGTGCTGGCAGAAGAATTTCCACCCACAGAGAAGCAGTTGTGGGTACCAATCCTACTGCACATGCAAGAAGAGAGCAATTTGAAGATGTGTTGGTCAATTCGGATATGGGATCATTCTTGCAGCCAACTCATCGACAGCCGCCCTCTGGATCCAGCCTCAGGGAATGCCTGACAGGTGTCCAACTACATTGGGTTAACGGCTGATATGGACGCTCTGAGAAGCGAGGAACCCCTTAACGACTGGGTTTGCAGGCTTGACCTGTGGCCAGAGCTGGCACAATTAGACATGGAACTCTTGGCTTGCCCCTCGTCAAGTGTCCTGTCTGAAAGGACGTTCAGTGCAGCAGGGGGCATCATGACTGATAAGCGCACTTGCCTAGCTCACGACAGTGTGGACTACCCCACATTTCTAAAAATTAATGAGGCATGGATCTCGGAGGAATTCAACACCTGTGATGACCACATTTAATTAAATTTCATCATGCCAGCCCACACATATCCGCCACCACACAGAACAAAGAATGGTCCCTGTCTTATGTAAATACAGCGGCATAAAAGGTCTTCTCTGTCCAGTGAATGCCTAATGTTTGGGGCCTATACTCCACTGGCCTGCAGTAAAATCATTTTCCAATGACCGTCTAATATACCTCCAGCCACATAATCACTTGATCTTTTCTGTTCGGTGAATGCCTAATTGTTGGGGCCTCAGAGGAATTCACCACCTGTGACGACCACATGTTATCAAATTCAAGAGGGGGATTTCATTAGCCATGTTTTTAATCCAATATTATATTTTTAGTTCTTTTAAATATATGTATTTGACATGTATTTGTACTGGCCTGCAGTAAAATTGCTATCCAGTGACCGTCTAATATACCTCCAGCCACATAATCACTTGATCTTTTCTGAACGGTGAATGCATAATTTTTGGGGCCTGTACTCCACTGGCCTGCAGTAAAATTTTTATCCATTGACCGTCTAATATACCTCCAGCCACATAATCACTTGATGTTTTCTGTCAGGTGAATGCCTAATGTTTGGGGTCTGTACTTCACTGGCCTGCAGTAAAATTGATATCCAATGAACGTCTAATATACCTCCAGCCACATAATCACTTTATCTTTTCTGTATGCTGAAAGCCAAATGTTTGGGGTCTGTACTCCAGTAGGCTACAGTAAAATTGTTATTCAGTGACGCATAATCTACTTCGAGCCACATAATCCCAATTTATTTTACGTCAGGTGAATGTTTAAAATTTAGGGCCCGTACTACCGTGGCCTAAAATAAAACTATTCTAGGCTCCATCAAGGCAAATTTTTGAAAATTTCCCTTTAAGATGCATAAAAACGGCCCATAATAAAATACATATTTTTAGTGGGAATTTTTGTCATTGATCCCCCTCTAGTATGTCACTGTCCATGTTGTGGGACTATTTGTGCACTTCTAGTAAGTATTTGGTGGCTGCAAATATGACCTGAAGGTTTTTCAGGTTCGCCTGCCATTAAAGTGAATGGGGCCCTCCACTGAATTGTGGTTCGTAAACATTTGATTTGCGAATCGTCCTGGCCGATGTTCGTCCATCACTACTTACTTTCCAAATTATTATTTTATTTATTTTTTGTGATGTTAACATTGTTGAAATTTTCTATCTTTCTTTTTAGGTGTAACGATTGCACCAGAAGCTTTCCGATGTATCTGTAAATGTGAAAATACAATTAGAAATAACTGTACCCTCAACTACCTCTTCATTGCCTTATAGATCTGAGCTAAGCTCCAAAAGTGCATGCTGGGAATTTTAGTTCACAACAGTTGGTGTGCCAGGGGTTGACTACCCCTGGCACACGATGAAAATACTTTTTGACATCCTAACTACTTTGACCACATATACAAAAGAAGTGGTGAGGACTTTTGCAAGCTTATGAATCAATTGCCGACGGTCTGCAATAAAGTCCAACTGGGTGTTACCAGGTGAGGGTGCATCCCTGCATAGTCTGCCACAGCTCTGATTGGATGCTATCTGACTATGCAGAGACACACCCCAAATGGTAAGACCCAATTGTTTTTTTTAATTCAGACTGTTGGCAATTTTTTCATTTGTAGAACAAATAATAGAAGAATAGCACAACATGAAATCATAAGATTTGATGCTCCAATATTGTTATTACATGGGGAATGCAAGTGGTTACTAAAACAGGCATGTCAGGGGAGGTGACAGATAATTCATAAGTGTTAATACAGATACTGGCCAAGTGAATGGTTTATATAGAAATCGGTGGCCTGTTATAAAAAATATGCTTGGGGCAAATCAGTTTGGAAAAAAGGCAGCTTACCGGTTATCTAATAGTAATGAACAAATATACAGTATGAATGGAAGATACATATATATTTCTAATAATCGTTTTATAACTAAGTCTGTAACCATGACAAAAGGGCATCCTCTACATCTGGAGATAAGAAGGTTTCACCATTATCATAGATGGGAATTCTTGACTGCAAAAGCAGAGGAATTTGGAACTCTCTGCCACAATATGTTGTGATGGTTAAAACATAGATGTTCAAGAAGGGCCAGGCATGGATGCCTTTCTTGAAAGTAATAATATCACATGTAATGGGTACAAGATTTCTGAAATTGAGACATTGATCCAGGTATGTAATCTGATTGGCATGCTTGGAATCAGTAAGCATCCCTCCCCTACCCCCTTGCATGGGACAGTTGACATCTGCATCACCAGAGCTGTTTTTATTTCCTCAGTACAATGGGATAATACTTGAAGGGGTTCTCCAGGCTGTTACTATTGAGGACCTATCCTATATATCAGATTGGTGGTTTTCTAATACCCGGCACCCCCACGATCAGTGCCGTCTCCCGTGTCTCTTCCAGCTGATGTCTATGGCAAAGTATAGGTCATCAATATTAAAAGCACAGAGAACCCCTTTGATAAAACTGACTTTTTTCAACCTTATCAACTGTTACTATTGTCTGCTTTCCAGGCTTTTTGTTTTCCGATATTTTATATTGTGTACTTTTACTGATTCTTCTGACTGTGAAGGGCTGAGGAATATACTGATGCTTTATAAATGAAGGTCATTATTATATCTTTCTGTGACTTCCAATCTTATTTAGTTATCACATGTCTATGATGAAATCAACGAGGAACTACTACAATTGCACCTATATTCAATTGGTAACATGCAACATAAAGGGTACTGCTTTGCTAAGCAAAGCATGAAGGTCACACTGTGTGTGATATTGTCATAGAAAACATTTTTGTGGTTCCAGCAAATAGGAACATATAAGTAAAATCTCCTAATAAAACTCCCAAGGTCAGGGACAAATCATCAGTCAATAAATGCAGATTTATTTTACTTCTGCTGAATAGACATTTTATGGAACACAACACCAAATAACCCTGGTTTAACCTATTAAATCTGCCACTGTTGTTTGTTCATCCTGCTTCTTTGTACCACAACACAATGAAACATGTTGCTGTTACGAGCTTGAAAACGCTTGGGAAATTTCAATAGGACTCAGAAGCACACGCTTGGGAAGCATTTGTCTTTTCTGTTCCTGTATAGAAATTTTATTACAGCTATGTACTGACCATAATCTATTGTTTTATCAGGATTATCTGAATAAAGCCGACACTGTTTTCTTTTTCTAATTTGTACAGAATAACTTTTTTTTTAAACCACGTGAATTATTGCTTGTAATGTCAAAGCTTAAGACCGCTAATAGTGTATTCTAGCTACAATATATAGAGTAAAATATAAAATTATTTTGTTTTGTGGAATTTCATGTTTATGACTTCTTCCATATCATTTCTGGGCTAGTTTATATAATTTTTTATGTGTAATATATGTATTTCTCTTTTTTCAGCCATTAAATTATGAGAAAAAGAAATTATATTCACTGAACATCGAAGGAGTAAATACCCATCTGGATTCAAGATTTTCTCATCTGGGACCTTTCAAAGACAGCACCATGTTAAAAGTGATTGTAGGGGACGTAGATGAAGCACCTTTGTTTACAAAGTCTGTATATGAGATGGATGTGTATGAGAACGCCGATATCGGAACCATTGTGGGATTGGTATCAGCCAATGATCCTGATAGCACTAACAGCCTAGTAAGGTAAGGCATATACTCTGAGTAAATGTTTGAAAGGCTGTGTAGTTTTATACATTACTCTATTTGGAACAATATTTGGAATGTAAAAAAAATACGCCTATACTATAATTCGTGTTGAGCGAATTGAAGGATCCGAATCTCAGGGAAAATTTGATTTGCCGCAGGCCGAATTTCCTTGTGGTTTGAGGTAGCAAATTGATTTTCCCTGCGGTAAATGGCAGTAAAAAAATAAAAATTGTACTTACCTCATCTATTTGATTGCGACACACCGACCTTTGCTTTGGCATCTTGTTTGAAGATCTTGCACTAAATCTCATGGTTGTTGACGTATGACATCACCTGTCTGACCGACGTGGTGACGTCATCAAGTGCTGCACAAGATTTTGTGCTATATCTTCAATCAAGATGGCAGTGGCTGGCTCAATATTTTATAATTCTAAACATTCCACTAAGTCGTTGTGCCCACAATAGATATGTAATGTACAGATACATAATATGGCACTGAAAGCCTTCTGTGAGACCTCTGGGTATCTCAAATTTCATATGGGAGCACACTATACTTTTTTTTTTTTTCTCCATTAAAGAACACAGGGTAAATTTATCAAACTGTTCTAAAGAAGAACTGGCTCATTCGCCCATAGCAGCCAATCAGATCCCACCTTTCATTTTCCAAAGGAGCTGTGAGTAATGAAAGGTGGAATATCATTGGTTGCTATGGGCAACTTTAGCCAGTTCTACTTTAGAACAGTTTGATAAATCTCTCTTACAGTGCCTATGGGGGCACCACACAGCAGGACAAAGAGTGTCCTTATATCTGTGTGCATACACTGTAAGGATAGCTTTCTAGCTAAAATGTTGTAAATTACAATTTCATCAACATCTCTAAAAAAAAATCTTGGCCTACATGGTTGGTTAAGAGTTATGTGACTTTATTTGTATAGTAACTACTGTATATTGCACCAAAAATAATCTAGGTGCAGATATGATTATTTGTGTATAAATGCAATTTACTAGTATGTTAAGCTTAACATCCATAAACATAGGATCCATTGGAAACAATGCAGATGCATATACCAAACTAGCAACACCAATAAAGAACACACTCTACATACAGTATATAATTGTAAAAATTAAGATACTTCATTATGATGTGCCTCAATACAACATTTTCGCGTTGTGCTTCCTCAGGGAGTGAAGAGGAAGCACAACGTGAAACACGTGATTGGCGTTTTGAGACGCCATACTGGGTCTGTATTACTTGTGTGTGCAGTTTTCTATATCAATTTGGATGTATGTCCTACTTTACCTGATTATACCTTGCTGCTGTTATTGTGTCACTTTTTACCGCATATTTGGTGCCTCATCTGAGGTGTGTGTCAATACCTTATATTAGTTTTTTTAATTGTGCGTCATAATAAAGTATCTTAAGTGAGTTCTTTATCGGTGTTGCTAGTATGCAAAGCTTGTAAGAGTGACCAGTGGTGCACATTAATGATTACTACATGGTATAGGTATTCTATAAGCAGAATGTTACAGAGCTTGTAAGCAGTTAATGGTGAAGTATTTTTTATTTTTTTTTCCACTGTATTTCTTCCTCCTTGATTTGCAAAGTTCATCATCCAGTGAGAGGCATGGTCAGAAAAAAATAAAAAAATAAATGTTACATACTTACTTTTGTGAGAATATCAATGCCATTCAGAATTTCAGTAGCATTGGCTCGTCTATAGTCTCTGCGGCCTGAGGAGCTTCTATCTCCTTGCCAACATTGCCCGACTTCTGTCCTCATTAAAAGAGCTACTAATGTCTAAAAACTGCATTAGTAATCTCAAAATCCACAGCCAATTTTTCCTTTGGCTATCATTCTTGCCAAGCCAAATCTTTGTTTTAGATTACAATTAAGACATAAATAGCTTTAGAGGGTCCTAATGCATCAGAATCATTTGAGATGTTCTTCAGTATCAGCTGTTAAAAGGATATTTCTTGGCTTTCTTAAAGCATGCTGGAATGGTGGATTGAAAAGGTAATCAGAACAGCCAGATGTTGAAATGTCTCTTCAACTATTCTTGATTAAAAGCCAGTACTCAAGCATGTTGACTATTCTCCTTTCTAAAGTGAAGGTTCTAACACAATGGACTAATCACTGATTGCTCATATTCTTTCACCTCCTCGATTATGTCCACAGGAATTATTTTCCCTGTGTTATTAAAACCATGTGTATTTACATCATTGCATATAACTTGGATAGTTAAAGAGGTTTCCAAGTTTTAATATAATCCCCCAGTGCCCCTAAATCTAATAAGATAAAAGAACACATACTCACTTCTTTCCCCCCGTTCATCCAGTGCTGCCGGTCTAAACCTCACCTCCAGTTTATGTTTACAGGCTATGCCGGTGATGATACTGAATATGGTATTTCCCAAATATTTGATTTGATCGAAATTAATTTGTGACAAAGCACGTTATAAATGAGCTATTTCCTGGTTGAAGGAAGCCTGTATCTCGGTGGACATCACTGTGTATTGCAGAAACATAGCTAGTCCACTGTGGTAATGAAACAGTTAATGTGCTGCAGTATGACAGACAGGTGACAGGCGTCACTCTTAGACTCAGTTCACACTTTACTTATTTGGTCAGTTATGGGTCAAAGACTGACCAAATAACTTAATAACTCAAGTGTGACTTAGTCTTACAGGTCAATGTTAGCATCAGGTACAATGTAATTAACTGTGCAGTGGCTCAAGTTTCTACTATAGAGTGAAAGTGGACTCTTCTTTTACACCATCTGCTGATTCCAAGTAGATTGCTACAGAACCAGTTCTGTTACACACTGATACAAGTAGGGCACCCATGACAGAGTGGAGAGGGTATCAGCAGTAAGTTTGTGTTGCCGTCACTGTTTATTTTCCCCTTCTTTTTATCCATCACAAAAACAACCTGAAAAAAAAAAAAACGGATCCTGTCTTTTGAGCATCCACCTTTACACGTTCAGTATTGGTCAGTAGTTGATTAGTATTAGAAAGGCCACAAAAGACAAAAGTGGATCCAAAACAGAGATATGTGATGGCAATATTTGCATGTCTTCTTTGTTTTGTACCCACTCCTGCTTTGGCTTTCAAATCATGAGCATATCCTGATGCAAAATACTGAACATGTGATAGAGGCCTCATGATCAGTTTGCATGAGGTTTGGCTATTTGCCTCTGAAATAGTTTTTTTTTTTTAGATGGGAAAGAAGTCATGCATGCAGGACTTTAATGGCCTCTATGACACGGTCAGTATTTGGTAAGACAAAAAAAAAAAAAAAAAAAGGAGTTGGTTCAAATCAGAGATAACAGGTGTTGGAAATATTTACATGTCTTCTGTGTTTTGGGCCCGCCCCTGCTTTTGGCCTTGAAATCATGATAAAAAAATTCTAATGCTAAATACTGACAGTGTGATAGAGGCCTTATGGATGCTCTAGAGACAGGATCTGTTGTGTTTTTAATTTTTAATTTCTTCTGACAGATCAGAAGGGTAAAATAAACAGTGATGTCAACAAGGCCAAACAGGGACACTAGTGGCCCCTTCACAGAGTGGTAAGGGTGGCAGCAGCATGAGTCGTTAACATAGTGGCCCCGTCACAGAGTGGGGAGGGTGTCATCAGCATGAGGAAGGTCTGCATGTCAGCACTGCCATGTACTGTACCAGACACCGACAGGCTCAAGGACTAGCCCAACTTCTGCTCAATCTGTGCAGGTCTGGTACAGCCTTTTTGGAGAAGTAATGACGGCTTGGGACTCTACCCCTTGGCCCGCCATAGGCCATCAGTTCTCTGAAAGGTGCAGAGTCAACCACATAGAAAGGGAGGGACTATAGTACCAGCAACTTTGTTAGGTGCAACTTCACCTTCTGCACCATTGGATGAGTGTACGCATACTGTACTCTTTTTACAATCGCTTTCCTGATCGATGAGTGACAAGGATTAGGAGCATCAGGGCCAGTATTTGGTAGGAAGGAAACATAGCTCCCTTCTGCTGAGGTGGTGGAGCCTTAAATGCTAGAAAAGGGTTGCGGGCCGCTAGGAGATGCCTCTGGTTGTACCACAACATTAGCCCCATGTCTGTAAAGAATAAATCAAGGCAACTGGACTTATTGTAGATTTCTTGAAAACATTTCACTCATTCTTCCAACGAGCTTTCTCAATTCTGAATTGAGAATTGAGAAAGCTCGTTGGAAGAACGACTGAAACGTTTTCAAGAAATCTACAGTAAGTCCAGTTGCCTAGATTTATTCTTTACAGATATATCATGACCTGGATAAATGAGAACCTTCACAGACACATTAGCCCTGATGGTTTTTCCAGGCCATTTTATAGTGACGCTACATATGTTGACGCAGGGCCATGGTGCCAACATTGGCACCATGGCCACACTTCACCTTCTGCCCACAGATTCTACACACAGCCATGGTGACATCCTTGATGAAAAATGTCCACACTAGCGAAAATGGCATTTTACCCCCACCACTCCGTGCTGACTGCCTGCCGATGTCTCTATGACCATGCACCGCTAGTTGTTCCCAGACAGGTAGGCGAGTAGCAGATGTTCTACCCTGGGCATGTTTGGCTCCAGATCTCAAATTGCTGCCACCCTGCTGACTCACAGCCACGCTTGCACCCTGCTGGCGGCTCATCTGCTGTCTCATGCACAAGCTGCCACCCTTGTCCCCTATGATGATGATTAAGATGATGAAGCTCCCTCTTCACCAGGCTCCCTTGTGCGATTGGAATCATCATCAATCACTACTGTCTACACGTCAATGATGACACCATCATCAGTTGCCTGACCGTGCCTGACCGCTTGCAACATCTGGTCCCACATGACTCTCATCGTTGCTACTTGCCACCTACAGGATAGAGCAGCATATATCTCCTCCAAATATTGGCTTGGCAGTAGCTGCTGACTGTCCTCAATAAGCTCATCCTTTCTCAAAAGCGTAGCAAAGCTAGCAGCACACAATACTTCCCGAACAGAAGGAGCAGAAAAAGAAAGAGGCAGGCACAGGACAGTTGGGGGCACAGAGCTTGTTTTTGGGCCATGCCAACTAATTGTGGTGTCAGAGGAACTCACAAATCCTGACTGGGGATGTCTGATGTGAATTGAGATGATGCTGAACAACGGGTCAACCATTTAAGGACAGCTAGGTTGCTAGTCAAAATATTACCAAGCTCTGGCCTGTTGCTTCGACTGCTGCTACCAACCCCCACCATTCTTCTCTTGCTGTTTCTGCCAGCTTCAGAAACATTTTTGCCACTGCCCGTTCCATTAGAAGGCACTGGCAGCTGTCTGTCAGACATACTGTACAGTAACAGTATCTGTATATGTAAAATAGCATTAGTATTAGACAGATTTTTCAGTCCAATTAAAGAATCAAGGCTTAATGGAATTAATTATCTATAAAACAAGGTGGGAAAACAAATACTTGTGAAAATAATGGAATTACTTATGTATGAAATAATGTGAACACTCCAAAAGCAGTAGTAGTAGAAAGCTATTTCACCCCAATTTTAGATTCAAAGCCTAATGGAATTAATTATGTAAAAAACAATGTGTAAAACCAAGTATGTGAAAAAAATAGAGCACTATTTCACCCCAATTATAGAATCAAGGCCTAATGAAATTACTTATCTATTACACAAGGTATAAAGCCAAATACTTGAAAAAATATTTACAGCACTATTTCACCCCAATTACAGAATCAAGGTGTTATAAAATTACTATGTATAAAACCATGTGAACATCACAATGGCAGTAGTGCTAGACAGCTTTTTAACCCAAATTAGAAAATCAAAGCGTTATAGAATTACAATGTATAAAACAATGTGAACACCACAATAGCAGTAGTATTAGACAGCTTTTTCACCCCAGTTATTGCATAGAGGTGTAATAGAATTGTTTATCTGTTAACCAAGGGGGACACTGTTCAGTTAGCTCCGGCACTTTCCCTATGCTTTCTCTATAGTATGGATAAAGTCTCCCTATGATATCCCTATACTTTCCTTGTGGTGTCCTTGAACTCTTCCACACTAAATTTTTATAAATAAAGGTTTCTTAATCACTGTACCTAGGGCCTGTCACATCTCTCCCTGTACCAAGTTTACAGTATAATGATGGACACCATCCAGAATGAGGCTTTTATAGGGCATTTATATGTGTGACATCACAGGGGCTGGATAGCTGCTGATTGGCTGGCTGTACAGCAATATGGGTGATCCCTCAAATCTCCAGCAAGCTACACCTTACTGAAGCAAAACACATATCTTGATTTCTGCTACTTCACCTAACTGAACTGGAAATCTGGGTCAGATATAGACCCCCCCCCCTCCTCCTACAGTATCTCACAAAAGCGAGTGCATTTCTCAAATTTTTGCAAATATTTTATTACATCTTTTCATGGGACAACACTGAAGATATGACACTTCCAATGTACAGCTTGTATAACAGATTGAATTTGATGTGCCCTCAAAATAACTCAACACACAGCTTTTACAAACCATGACACTCTCGCCACCATGCTTGACTGTAGGCAAGACACACTTGTCTTTATACTCCTCACCTGGTTCCTGCCACACATGCTTTACACCAGGCATGCTCAACCTGCGGCCCTCCATCTGTTGTGAAACAACAACTCCCACAATGCCCTGCTGCTAATAGCTGTAGGCTGTTCGGGCATGCTGGGAGTTGTAGTTTTGCAACAGCTGGAGAGCTGCAGGTTGAGCATGCCTTCTTTACACCATCTGAACCAAATAAGTTTATCTTGGTCTCATCAGACCACAGGACATGGTTCCAGTAATCCATGCTTGTCTTTAGCAAACTGCTTGCAGGCTTTCTTGTGCATCATCTTTAGAAGAGGCTTCCTTCTGGGACAACAGCCATGGAGACCAATTTGATGCAGTGTAGAGGAGTGAAAGAGGATTCCAGTGGAAACCTGTGAAGCTCTAGTGAACTCCATGCCCAAGAGAGTTAAGGCAGTGCTGGAAAATAATGGTGACCATACAAAATTTTGACACATTGGGCACAATTCGGCCATTTTCACTTTGGGGTGTACTCACTTTTGTTACCATCAGTTTAGACATTAATGGCCACATTACTTATTATATTTTTTTTATTTTCTTCCCTCCACCTAAAAGATTTCAGTTTGTTTTTCAATTGAGTGGTACAGTTTATAGGTCACATTAGAGGTAGAAAACTTCTGTAAAGATTTATCTTTGTCAAAAAATTTTACACAACAGAAACCTGACATTTTAACAGGGGATGTGTAGACTTTTTATATCCACTGTATATATTGGACTGGGCAAGATAGAGGTTTACATTCAAAATCATAGAGACCAACATGTAATGCTCCCTTCAAAATGAAATGAGATAGGGAAATCAGCCCTCCTCCATGCAAGAAGTATTGTAGGCTGTGCACATTTTACATACGCTTACATCAGAGAAGCTTAACTTTCATTTCCTTTTGGAAGAAAAGCTTAATTTGAATATATTTCACAGAAACCCAAAGATAAGCAAATCAGAGGAGTGTAGCTAATTTTTTCTCTCTCTCTCTCTCTCTCTCTTTTTTTTTTTCTCTCTCTCTGATTCACGTGGAATTAATTTGGAGACAAATAAAATTAAAACATTTGGAGAGTTGGGCCAAAGCGAATTTGAAGAAATCTGCTCATCTCTCATCCCAACATTTCTACTTTTACTTCTGGTTGACACAGGACACTGATGCTTGTGTTGGCATCTGACAGGTGCTGTTTATAAATAGGTTTGAACAGAAAAGAGGGCTGGCTTAGCTAATGACATGAGCCAGCTAGCCAGCCCCATTGACACCCAGCAAATGTCATAGATCAGCACATGAAACACTGTCCTATGTTGAGCACAAACAGGAAGTTAACCTGCTTAGACCAGAAGGAATCTCTGAAGATGATAACTAGGCCAACCAATTTAACTACAAATAAAGCAAGGTTAACACACAAACTCTTAACTCAAATTTCTTAAATCATCCCGTTATCTTGAAACAAAGGCCATTGAAAAGCAATTGAAGGTGTTTGCTTAGCGCATTTAGTTTAGACAACACGTCACATAAAGCATGTGTGCTAAGGCTACTTTCGCACTCGAGTTTTGTCTTTCCATTTGTGAGATCTGTTCAAGGCTGCCAGAAGCGGTCCAAAATGGATCAGTTTTGCCCTGATGCAGTCTGAATTGAAAAGGATCCACCCAGAATGCATCAGTTTGCCTCCTATCAGTCTTTGTTCCGCTTTGGAGGCGGACACCAAAACGCTGCCTGCAGCGCTTTGCTGTCCGCCTGACGAAACGGAGCCAAACTGATCCGTCCTGGCACACAATGTAAGTCAATGGGGACGGATCAGTTTTCTATGACACAATCTGGCACATTAGAAAACGGATCAGTCCTCCATTGACTTTCAATGGAGTTCATGACGGATCCACCTTGGCTATGTTACAGATAATACAAACGGATCCATTCATGAGGGATGCATACGGTTGTATTATTGTAGCAGATCCGTTTTTGCAGATCCATGACGGATCCGCCCAAAACGTGAGTGTGAAAGTAGCCTAACTTAACTACATCTGTATAGTATAAAATTATAGTTTGGAGAACGTTTGAATTGAATAAAGCTATCATTGCATACGGATAATGTTGAATTTCTTAAACAAGAGTTGAATCCACAGTTGTTGTTTTTTTACTCTGTTTATTTTAAGAAACATCTGCTAAATCATTGATGTGTCAAAAGGAATTATAAACAATGAGAAAATTGAAGTACTGATAAATCTAGATACATTTACTGCAATTATGTGACTACATCAAGAAGTATGTGATGATATTGCTTAGTAACTATTAGTGTTGAGCAAATTTGAAGCAAAATTTGGTCCGAAGCTTAAGAAAATTTTGATTTGCAACAAATCCAAATTTACTCAAACTTTATGGTAACAAATCAGTTTTTCCTAAACTGGCAGCTGCACATGTTATAAATTAAAAGTAAGAAGCTTGGGAAGGCAAGATCACCCATAATGACATGCAGCCAGCCAATCCACAGGTGTCTATCCCCTGTGATGTCACAGTCCTATTAAACCCTCATTCCGCACAGTCACCACCATTGTCCTGTGAGCTGAGCATAGAGAGAGATGTGGCAAGTGCTCATACACTAGGGACAGTGTTGATTAAAATTATTATTATAATATTGGAGAGTCAGCGTTCTGGGAAAGTGCAGGGAGACTAATTCTGCGTCAGTTTTATTTATTTATTCCTACATTCACTTATTCCTACATCAGCCGTTAGCTTAGATATGGAATTCAATACCAATAAGATGGAAACCTTTATTATTCCACTGCCAGTGTGCCAAACAATGTCATCAAGTCTGTAACCCTTAGTGGGTGAGGTCTTAATGAAGAACCCCCTCATCTTTTGATGGCCTTTCTTACAAATCATCTTTCTTTGTCTCCATGTCGTAGAAAAGGAATGTGGAAAGGACCGGCACTCACATGTAGTAGCTTTTAGAATGCTGCCTTCATCAGACCTTACGCATATATTAAATCATTCCTTTAAATAGACCGCCAAAATACAAAGGAACTGATGTCATTAAAGAAACCCCACCCCAAGTGAAACAATAGCGAACAATTGCAGGAACACATACATAAAAAGATACATGCAAAATTAATAGTTAGATAACACAAATCGTCTGAATAAAGTCCATGAATTCATAGTAATATTATGTTTCAGTTCCGCTAAAAGAGAAGCATATAGAGCAATATTAGAAACTCAGTTCATAGGAAACAACATACATTGTAATCATGGTTGAGGCATCTTAGTTCCACCTTTTGCAACAGATGGATCCAATAAGCCTCCCGTTTCAGTACCATTTTATTTCTGTCATCTCCCCGGCGAGGTAGTGAGACATCTTCAATAATCTGGAAACGCAATTGTGCTATAACATGTTTCTGCTGGAGAGAATGATATGGTATGGGGAGTAATAAATTCCCCTTTCTTATAGTAGACTTGTGTTTACTAAGTCTATCTTTCATTCTCATTGAAGTCTCCCCTATGTACAATAAGCCGCAGGGACATTTCAGTATATAAATCACAAATTGACTATCGCATGTAAACATGCCATGTACCGGTATTTGTTCACCTAAATATGGATGGGTGAAGTGTGTGCCTTTTATCACACTCAAGCAGTTTATACAATTCAAACACAGAAAGGTTCCTTGTCTCGGAGAAGACAACACACTCTGCCTCAATTCTGTCTTATTGCTACCAATGTCATCCCTGACTATTCTGTCTTTAGTATTGTCAGCTCTCTTCTAGCAGATCATAGGTGGTTGTTTGAACTCCCTTATCTGTGGATATGATCAGGAGATGACATGCCAGTGTTTTTCAAGCACTCCTCTTATTTTCTGAGTCCAAGGATGACATTTAGCAACTAATGGGATGCGTGGCTCTTTTTTGGGTTTATCTTCTTGTGCAGTCTCAACCCTTCTTAGTGGACGCTGGGTGGTTACTAGCAAAGGTGAGTAAACTGTTACGATCGGTGCTCTTTGTAAATAGATCAGATTGTACTCAGTCGTCCTCCCCTTTTATAACCCAAGTATCCAAAAAGAGATTCTTTGGTTGTCATAGTGCAGGGTGAACTGTAACTCTGTCCAAATAAAGTTGAGAAAATCAGCAAATTACCTAAGGGATGGAAAGTCGCCCCGCCACACATAAAATATGGTGTCGATAAAACAACACCAAAAAGTGCAATGCTGATGATATAAATGATTGGAATAAATAAATTTACCCTCAAAATGTGCCATTGACTTGGATGAAGACGCACATTGGTCACTTTTGATGTTTGCAGTTTGTATATGTCCATTACACATGAGAAGGGTATTAATGCGGTTCAAAATCTTTTAGTATCTAGCACATATAGGGAGAAATAATTTTTATTTTTTTATTTCACTTTTAAAGGTTGTATTGGAGAAGAATAATTTTCTTTTCCAGGATTCCTTTTATCAACAGCGCCGCGGGACCGCGATGGGATCGAACGTTGCACCGCCATACGCAAATTGATATATGGCACATTTTGAGAGTAAATTTATTTATTCCAATCATTTATATTTACAGCATTGTATTTTTTTGTGTAGTTTTATCCACAACATTTTTTGTGTGTGGCGGGGCGACGTTCGATCCCTTAGGCAATTTGCAGATTTTCTCAACTCTATTTAGACAGAGTTACAGTTCACCCTGCACTATGACAACCAAAGAATCTCTTTTTTGGATACTTGGGTTATAAAAGGGGATGACGGCAGAGTACATACTGATGTATTTACAAAGAGCAATGATCGTAACAGTTTACTCACCTTTACTAGTAACCACCCAGCATCCACTAAGAAGTCTTTCCCCTACTTTCAATATCAACTGGTTAAGCCCATTGTGAGTGACATAGAGACTCATGCAACAAGATTTGTTGAAATGATATATAAAATTCAAAGAAAGAGGTTATCCTACACATCTATTGCAGGAACATAAGAATTGGGTTGAGACTGCACAGGAAGATAAACCCCAAAAAGAGCCACACATCCTATTAGTTGTTAAATATCATCCTTGGAAAATAAAAGGAGTGGTTAATAAACACTGGCATGTCATCTCCCAATAATATCCACAGATAATGGAGTTCAAACAACCACCTATGATGTGCTACAAGAGAGCTGACAATACTAAAGACAGAATAGTCAGGGCTGACATTGGTAGCAAGAAGACAGAATTGAGGCAGAGTGTGTTGTCTTCTCCGAGACGAGGAACCTTTCCGTGTTTCAATTGTGTAAACTGCTCGAATGTGATAAAGGCACACATTTTGCCCATTCATATTCAAGTGAACAAATACTGGTAACGGGGCATGTTTACATTCGGGATTTATATACTGAAATGTCCTTGCAGCTTATTGTACATAGGGGAGACTTCAATGAGGATGAAAGATAGGATAAGAAGTGGAATGTTATGCAATGGCCAAGTCAATCACCTGACCTGAATCCGATTGAGTATGCATTTCACTTGCTGAAGACAAAATCTGAAGGGAAAATGCCCCAAGAACAAGCAGGAACTGAAGACAGTTGCAGTAGAGGACAGACAGAGCATCACCAGGGATGAAACCCAACGTCTGGTGATGTCTATGCATTCCAGACTTCAGGCTGTAATTGACTGCAAAGGATGTGCAACCAAGTAATACAAATTGAAAGTTTGATTTATGATGATTATTATTCTGTCCCAATACTTTTGTTCCCTTAACAAGTGGGAGGCACATATGCAAACTGTTGTAATTCCTACACCGTTCACCTGATTTGGATGTAAATACCCTCAAATTAAAGCTGGCAGTCTGCAGTTAAAGCACATCTTTATTTGTTTCATTTCAAAGCCATTGTGGTGCTGTATAAAGCCAAAAATGTTAGAATTATGTTGATGTCAAACTATTTATGGACCCAACTGTATGTTCAATCAAGATGGCCATGGCGGCCTCACCACGAGCAAATGGATAAGGTATGTGTTTTTTTTTTAACCGGATTAACTCCTGAAAGTCCTTAATTTTATTATCCGATGCCGCGATCAACCCAGCATCTGAGGAGAGTGACACGATCACCGTCCCTTGTTATTACTCCCGCTACATATAAAGGAATGTGCTTCTTGATAAAGACTAGTGTTGATCGAGCACCAAAGAGCTCGGGTGTTCGGGTGCTCGGGTCGAACACCTCAGGATGCTCTGGTGCTCTACCGACACCCGAGCACAATGTAAGTCAATGGGAGAACCCGAGCATTAAACCAGGCACCCCTGCTCTGAAGAGGGGAGGATGTTTGGTTTATAGGAAAAGGTCAGAAATTGATGAAAACACCACCAAAATGGTTTGTCACCTTACATCACAAAAAGTGTAATAGCAAGCGATCGAAAAGTCTTATGCACCCCAAAATTGTACCAATCAAACCGTTATCTCATACAGAAAAAAATGAGCCCCCACAAAATCCCTATTTAAAAAAAAAATTGTTTATTATGTAGTCATATTTGGTATTGTTGCGTCTGTAACAACCTGCTCTATAAAAATAGCTCATGATCTAACCTGTCAGACGAACGTTGTAAATAACAAAAAATAAAAACAGTGGCAAAACAGCAATTTTTTTGTTACCTTGCCTCACAAAAAGTGTAATATAGAGCAACCAAAAATCATCTGTACCCTAAAATAGTACCAACAAAACTGCCAGCTTATCCCCTAGTTTCCAAAATGGAGTTACTATTTTGCAGTTTCTACTCTAGGGCTGCATCAGGGGGTCTTCAAATGTGACATTGCAAGTTAAAATGATCCCAGTGAAATCTGTCCTCCAAAAACCATATGGCGTTTCTTTCCTTCTGCGCTCTGCTGTGTGGCCATACAGCAGTTTTTGACCACATATGGGGTTCTTCTGTAAACTAAAGAATCAGGGCAATAAATATTGAGTTTTGTTTGGCTGTTAACCTTTGCTTTGTTAGCGATAAAATGATTAAAATGGAAAATCTGCCATAAAAGTGAAATTCCATTAATTTTTGTGGAACAACTAAAGGGTTAACAAAGTTAGTAAAATCTGTTTTGACTACCTTGAGGGTTGTAGTTTCTAAAATGGGGTAACTTTTTTGGGAGTTTACAATCTAGGGGTGCATCAGGGTGGCTTCAAATGGGATATGGTGTCAAAAAACCAGTCCATCAGAATCTGCCTTCTAAAAACCATATAGCGTTCCTTTCCTTCAGCGCCTGCCATGTGGCCATACAGCATTTGTTGACCACATATGGGGCGTTTCTGAAAACTACAGATTTAGAGAAATAAGTATTGAGTTTTGTTTGGCTGTTAACCTTTGCTTTGTTAGCGAAAAAAAAAATTTAAATGGAAAATCTGCCAAAAAAGTGAAATTCTGAAATTCATCTCCATTTTCCATTAATTCTTGTGGAACACCTAAAGGGTTAACAAAGTTTGTAAAATCAGTTTTGAATATCTTGAGGGGTGTAGTTTGTAAAATGGGTGGTTTCTATTATGTAAGTCTCACAAAGTGACTTCAGACCTGAACTGGTCCTTAAAAATTGGGTTTTGGAAATTGTCTGAAAAATGTTGAGAATTGCTTCTAAACTTATAAGCCTTCTAACGTCCCCAAAAAATAAAATGGCATTTACAAAATGATCCGAACATGAAGTAGACATATTGGAAATGTAAAGTAATAATTTTAGGAGGTATCACTATCTGTTTTAAAAGCAGAGAAATTGAAATTTGGAAAGTTGATAATTTTTCCAAATTTTTGGTAAATTTGGTATTTTTTTATAAATAAAAATGAGATATTTTGATTCAAATTTATGACTGTCATGAAGTACAATGTGTGACGAGAAAACAATCTCAGAATGGCTTGGATACAGAAAAGCGTTTTAAAGTTGTCACCACATAAAGTGAAACATGTCAGATTTTCAAAAATCAGTCTGGTCCTTAAGGTGAAAAATAGCCCGGTCCTTAAGGGGTTAATGCATCTTGGACTCCCAGGTCGCTGCTGGGAACAATGTTGTCCGAGTAGTACACCTCTTTTACAAACTGACAATAATATGCTCAAAACCGAAGATAGAATAGATTTTAGAGGAAACATTTTCTTCCTGTATATTTACTTGTTGCAATAAAAAGTATGTGAACCCTTTGGAATGATATGGATTTCTGCACAAATTGGTCATAAAATGTGATCTGATCTTCATCTAAGTCACAACAATAGATAATCACAGTTTGCTTAAACTAATAACACACAAAGAATTAAATGTTACCATGTTTTTATTGAACACACCATGTAAACATTCACAGTGCAGGTGTAAAAAGTATGTGAACCCCTAAACTAATGACATCTCCAAGAGCTAATTGGAGTGAGTGATGAGATTGGAGGTGTTGGTTATAGTTTCCCTGCCCTATAAAAAACACACACCAGTTTTGGGTTTGCTTTTCACAAGAACCATTGCTTGGTGTGAATGATGCCTCACACAAAAGAGCTCTCAGAAGACCTACGATTAAGAATTGTTGACTTGCATTAAGCTGGAAAGGGTAATAAAAGTATCTGCAAAAGCCTTGCTGTTCATCAGTCCATGGTAAGACAAATTGTCTATAAATGGAGAAAAGTTCAGCACTGCGGCTACTCTCCCTAGGAGTGGCCGTCCTGTAAAGATGACTGCAAGAGCACAGTGCAGACTGCTCAATGAGGTGAAGAACAATCCTAGAGTGTCAGCTAAAGACTTACAAAAGTCTCTGGCATATGCGAACATCCCTGTTAGCAAATCTACGATATGTAAAATACTAAACAAGAATGGACTTCATGGGGGGATACCACAGAGGAAGACACTGCTGTCCAAAAAAACATTGCTGCACGTTTAGAGTTTGCACAATAGCACCTGGATGTTCTGCAGCAGTACTGGCAAAATATTCTGGGGACAGATTAAACCAAAGTTAAGTTGTTTGGAAGAAACACACAACACTATGTGTGGAGAAAAAGAGGCACAGCACACCAATATCAAAACCTCATCCCAACTGTGAAGTATGGTAGAGGGGGCATCATGGCTTGGGGCTGCTTTACTGCGTCAGGGCCTGGATGGATTGCTATCATTGCTATCATTGAAGAAAAAATGAATTCCCAACTTTATCAAGACATTTTGCAGGATAACTTAAGGCCATCTGTCCACCAGCTGAAGTTCAACAGAAGATGAGTGTTGCAACAGGACAACGACCCAAAGCATAGAAGTAAATCAATAACAGAATGCCTTAAACAGAAGAAAATCCGCCTTCTGGAGTGGCCCAGTCAGAGTCCTGACCTCAACCCGATTGAGACGCTGTGGCATGACTTCAAGAAAGCGATTTACACCAGACATCCCAAGAATATTGCTGAACTGAAACAGTTCTGTAAAGAGGAATGGTCAAGAATTACTCCTGACTGTTGTGCACGTCTGATCTGCAACTACAAAAAACATTTGGTTGAAATTATTGCTGCCAAAGGAGATTCAACCAGTTATTAAGTCCTAGGGTTAATATACTTTTTCCACCTGCACTGTGAATGTTTACATGGTGTGTTCAATAAAAACATGGTAACATTTAATTCTTTGTGTGTTATTAGTTTAAGCAGACTGTGATTGTCTATTGTTGTGACTTAGATCACATTTTATGACCAATTTGTGCAGAAATCCATACCATTCCAAAGGGTTTACATACTTTTTCTTGCCACTGTATATTCTCTCAAAATTACATTTTGAAACAGTAATTTATTAGTGTTGATCGAGCACCAAAGTGCTCGGGTGCTCGAGTAGAACACTTTGGGATGCTCGGGTGCTCTACAGAGCACCTGAGCACAATGGAAGTCAATGGGAGAACACGAGCAGTAAGAGGGAAGGGTTTCTGGTTCAGAGGAAAAGGTCATAAATTGATGGAAACACCACTGAAATGGTTCGGGAACAGCATGGGGAGGATACCTGGATGCTTTTTGGACTCCCAGATTGCTGTTAAAAAACATTCTTTCCTGTATATTCACTTGTATATAAAGTGCAAGTGCTGCCAAAAATTACAAGTAAGAGGTACTCCGATACAACCTGTATACCACATAATGGAGGGCCTTATTCATATTGTGGTGCAATTGTTCAGGTAGTGGGACTCCTACACTCATAAAGCCTATGCACTAAGTAAAAGGCTTCCAAAAATTACATGGAACCGGCACTCCAATACACCCTTTATTACACATAAAGTAGGGCATCATACACCCTTGAAAATAATATGAATGATAGCCTGCTGGTGACCCTCAAAAACATTACAGGCGAGGGCCTGCTGCTGCGCTGACAATTTAAAACATTAGGGATGAGGGTCTGCTGCAGAGCTGACTCTCTTAAACATTAGGGACGAGTGCCTGCTGCTGATCTGAGAATCGAAAAAATTATGGGCTAGTGCCTGATGCTTAGCTAACCAATGAAAAAATTATAGGCAAGGGCCTGCTGTTAAGCTGACCCTGTAAAACATTATGGTTGAGGGCCTGCTGGTGAGCAAACCCTCAAACTCATTATATGTGAGGGTCTGCTGGTGAACTAACCCTCTAAAATATTGTAGGTGATGGCCTACTGGTGAGCTGACCCTCAAAAACATTATATGAGAGGGACTACAGGTGAGCTGACCCTGTAAAAGATTGTAGGTGAGAGCCTGCTGGTGAGCTGACCCTCTAAAATATTACATGCAAGGGCCTGGAGGTGAGTTGACCCTCTAAAAGACTTGTAGGTGAGGGACTGGTGCTGAGCTGACCCTCTAAAACATTATATGCAAGGGCCTGCAGGTGAGCTGACCCTGTAAAGGGGATTGGCCAGCACGTATAGCATAGGAAGAGGAGGCAGTGATGTGACCCGCAGACACCGATTGTGGACCCAAGCGTGCGGCTCTCCGATTACGGTGCTCTGATGCCTTGTGGCTGATCATGCTAATGGTGGTGAGGTTGCTAGTGTCCACACCCCTGCTAATTTTTGTATGGCACAGATTGCAAATTACAATTCTTTTGTCGTCCGTGCTTTCCTCAAAAAAGCGCCAGACTGCAGAACACCTACCCCTTGGCAAGGGAGATTTACCCAAGGGTGTGCTCCGGGGAACAGTTGCGGGACTGTTTGGTGTGGCCTGCCTTCTCCCTTTTGCCACACTACTGCCTCTTCCAGCCTGTTGCCGTGCTGCTGATCCCTCCCCCTCTGTACTGCTATCCTCACTCGGCTTGCCACCTTCCCAGGTTGGGTTAGTCACTTCATCCTCCACCATCTCCTCTTCCACTTCCTCACTCTGCTCATCCTCCTGACTTGTTGACCTAACAACAACTTCAGCTATTAACAACTGTGTCTCATCCTCATCATGAACCTCTTGAGACACTAATTGCCATTGACTTATTGGCAACTGTGTCTCATTATCAACATCCACCTCGTGAAACACTTTTCCCATTCCCACCGTTATCTTCTTCTGACTGTGGATGCTGATGAGTTTAGAAATCAGTGCGCAAGAGCTCATGTCCCTCTTAAAGCGGGCTTGTTGAGAGGCCCAAATGAAGGAATGGCGCTGAAAAGAGCTCCTTGGAATATCCGAGTGTGAGATCATTTGTTTTGCAAGACTCTCCATGGTGGGAGGAAGGAGGATCAGGGTGAGGATTATGCTGACCAGACTCTTGGCCAATGAGACTGGACTTGGTGAAAGACAGGGTGGTGCTTAACTGACTGGAAGCATTATCTGCCGCAATCCTACTGGTCTGACTTCAAGAACATTGTCCTGCGCCACCCTGCAAACTGGGACATGAAGCTAGTTATCATGGATGCTTGTTTTTCTTGTGCTCGGGAAGCAGGCACAGTTTCAACGTGCCCAGGGCCATGGCCTCTGCGTGCACCATCAGCATCAAGGCCACTTCCTTGTCCCTTACTGCTCGCCTTCTTCATGTTAAATGTTATATATGCTTGAAAGTATGTCACACATACGGTAGGGTAGGATTTGTAAGTGTATGCACAAAAAAATGAAAAAAGCTGTTTGGGATGTGGAAACTTTACATAGGACATATACCATAAATCTGAAGGGGTGCGCTCACCAGGGTCCCAAGGTTCGTTCCCCTTTACTTATTTCATATGTGTTGTCCATGCTTGTTGTTAATTTTTTTAGGTGTTGGATGCATACTGCAGGCTATCCAGCGGCTGTCAGGGTGTAATACCCATATATGGTATCCATCCACATCTACAATATGGCTTACATGGCAACAAGTGTATTATCATCTGAAAGTTCATGCCCTCACCCGGCCTGTGTATGAGAAATTTCTCACTTTAGCCATTTGGCTTACTCAGGCTAAGTGGTGAGGGGTGCTTGGGGGGATAGTTCCTGACTGGTACCTTGGTGGGGCGCTGATTCGCAGTGCCGCCACTTTGTTGCTGCTAATTTTATATATATTTATTATGTCCAAAGGTTTGTCTTTTTGTGATGAATTAATAAAATATTTTGTTATGCATATACATGTGTGTTGTTGTCTATCGGATTTATGAGTTGGTGCTCGCACATGATTCTCTCACTGGTTGTGAGAGGTATATCGGTTATAATAGGACATATACCGCAGAAATTACAGGGAATGTCACAGGTATTTGAGATGTGGAAACATTACCCAGGAAAAATACCACAAATAATGTCACTGATGTCAGGCGCGGCAATTGTAAAATTACAGGGAATGTCATAGGTATTTGGGATGTGGACATGTTACACAGGAAAAATACCGCAAATAATGTCACTGATGTTAGAAGCAGCTAATGTAAAATTACAGGGAATGTCATAGGTGTTTAGGATGTGGACACGTTACACAGGAAAAATACCGCAAATAATGTCACTGATGTTAGAAGAGGCTAATGTAAAATTGCAGGGAATGTCACAGGTATTTGGTATGTAAAAACGTCACACAAGAGATATACCGCAGATAATGTCAATGCTGTCACCAGCGGCTAATACAAAAATTACAGGGAATGTCACAGGTATTTGGGATGTGAAAACATTACACAGGAGAAATGCCGCTGATAATGTCACTGATGTCACCAGCGACTTATATAAAATTACAGGGAATGTCACAGGTATTTGGGATGTGGAAACATTACACAGGATATATACTGCAGATAATGTCGCTGATGTCACCAGCGCTGATACAAAATTATAGGGAATGTCACAGGTATTTGGGATGTGGGAACGTTACACAGTTGAAATACCATAGATAATGTTGCTGATGTCACCAGCGGCTAATAAAATATTACAGGGAATGTCGCAGGTATTTGGGATGTGGAAACGTTACACAGGAGAAATACCATAGATGATGTCGCTGATGTCAGCAGCGGCTAATATAAAATTATAGGGAATGTCACAGGTATTTTGGATGTGGAATCGTTACACAGGAGAAATGCTGCAGATAATGTTGCTGATGTCAGCAGTGGATAACATAAAATTACAGGGAATGCCACAGGTATTTCTGATGTGGAAACAGAATGAAGGTAAAATATCAATTTAACCACATAGGGAATGCTATAAAAATGAAACCCTTAACGGTGTGGCAGAATTTTGTTGTTTCCCCCCCCCCCCCCCAATTCCAGCCCATTTAAATTGGATGCTAATGTCTGTAAAGCACTGCAGAATATAGTAGTGCTATATAAGTGCATATAATAAATCATTAGAAAGTGCTCTGTGAATAGAAAAGTAAAAATAAAAAAAATTACCCTTCTTGAAATTTTCATGTGAAAGATGTGTATAGTCATTTATTATTTGTCAAAACTTTTCCAATAAACATCTAAATACACAACACAATTGTGAGTGGTAATTTGAAAGATTTATTAGAGCTTATGGTAAAAATCAAGTACCAGTATATCAATTATGGGGGTCATTTACTAATCCGAAATACGCCTAAATTAGGCATATTTCTGGTGCAGATGGCAGCACAATGGTTAGTTGCGCTCCTATCTGTGACTTTTCCCTGCTCACGCCAAGTCTAAAATTGTGGGCATGGTGTGGGTAGGTAAGGGGATCCATCTCATTCATCATTTTCTACGCCTGTTTTAGGTGTAAAAATTGGTCTATATGTAAGACAGCAAGGAAGCTGTCTTACATGTAGAACTGGCACAGGATCCGCCAAAGTTATGAAAGGCTGGCACCTCTATTTTAAAGAGACTACAGAACATAGTGCACTAAAGTGAAAGTAGATTATGAAGTTAGATATTTAGGCTTTGCTTATAGGTTGTGCTTATTGGCCTACTTTGTCTTTTGATCTGTATTTGATGAGCATGGCAATCTCTACATTAGAGACACTGAGCATCTTTTCAATGGTCTAGACCCTCTCACTCAGCACTGGACTAGAAGGAATCCCCAGAGCCCACAGGACTAAAAGCAACTGCAAAATCCACCACTACTGGAAGCACTCCAGTGTGCCTATTTCTATTGGTTGGACCTTTGTATTCTAATCTTAGTAAATTATGCCAAGGGGTTACTCCTTGTGGAGAGTACCTAGTCAGTATAAGAAGTCTTATATACAGGCAATGTATCTCTGGGTTTTCAAATTAACTTGTTTTCAAAAAGAAAAAGAAAGCTGAGCCTCTAGTACTACCAGGGTAAGCTAGCTATTCTGCAAGGTTAAAGGGCTTGCACTGCCATTTATATTGATGACCTATCATCAGCATAGGTCATCAATATCAGATAGGTGGAGGTACGACACCTGGCACCCCCTCCAATCAGCTGTTTGAAGAGGAGGTGGCGCTCCATGTGAGTTCTGTTTACTCTTAGTTGTAGGATGTGTCATATCCTGTGGATCTGTGGTGTAGTTCAGGTGACTGGAGTCAGTATAGGTCATTACACTGCGCCGCTGAATCTTTTGAGATGATGGGCAGTGTAATGAATAGGAAGCAATGTTTATATGGAGTGCTGCCTCCTGTTCAAACAACTGGTCGGCAGAGTGCTGGGTGTTGGACCCCCACTGCTCTGATATTGTCATCAATATACTATAAATGGCAGGACAACCTCTTAAAACACTGACTTAAATGATAGCCACCACGTATCTGGTATCACTAGAGATAAGTTTTGTATTATTTTTGGAAAGAGAACTAATTTGTGCAAACAAACAAGAAACACACTTTTGACAATAAGGATTTTTTTTTTCATTAATACGCAATTTAAATTGTATTTAAGACATTTAAAATGACATTTATTGAGGCTATTCATGAGGGGATAATAATATTGCTTTTTGAAATATACAGTCAGGTCCATAAATATTGGCACATCGACACAATTCTAACATTTTTGGCTCTATACACCACCACAATGAATTTGAAATGAAACAAGTGAAATAAAGATGTGCTTTAACTGCAGACTGTCAGCTTTATTTTGAGGGTATTTACATCCAAATCAGGTGAACGGTGTAGGAATTACAACTGTTTGCATATGTGCCTCCCACTTGTTAAGGGACCAAAAGTAATGGGACAATTGGCTTCTCAGCTGTTCCATGGCCAGGTGTGTGTTATTCCCTCATTATCCCAATCACAATGAGACAATAAAAGGTCCAGAGTTCATTTCTTTTTTTTGTCAAATCTTTATTTTATTGTTTTGACAAGCAGGTTCACAATAATAAAGAACAAAGAACCATAATAATCCATACGCAAACAATGGTCATCAAAGCATGTTGTACAATATTGAATGCAGAATGTAAGCATACTATACTAAGTTATTAAGCAACAGGCATACATGGTATACACAGTCAGTTATTGTGGTATCGCACATTTTGTTCTACCTCTTATACCTAAACAGGCCAATGGAGCCAAATGAGCAACACATTTATTGCAGAATTACTCTCTTTAAGCATATGCTGGACCCAGTGTGATAAACCCCAGGGGCGCTTATATCATATTCCTCTACTCATTGCGTTTCTTATACCAATTAACCCATTTGTCCCAGGTCAGTAAAAACTTGTCGCGGGACAGCTATTCCCAGCTTGTCAGCTCCTCGAGTTGGCATATCTCCTGGACTTTGTGGATCCACTCCCGAAGGCTGGGGACATCTTTAGATAACCAGTACTTTGGTATGAGCAGTTTTGCTGCAGCTATAAGCTGCACCGACAGAGAATGTTCGGGAAGTTTATAATTGCAATCTGGCAAATTCAGGAGAGCTACCGTTGGGGTGATAGGGGAACTTACTAAGCAAATTTATTGTACTACTTTAGATATCATATCCCAATATTCTGTGATAAGAGGGCAAGACCACCATATATGGTACATGGTTCCCTTGCTCCTACCACACCTCCAGCATTCCGCAGAACATGTAGGGGTGATAGTTTGCTCTGAGGAAGGGGGTAGGAAAAGACCCCGAAACGCGTCTGGTTTCAAAAGACCCGCACATCAGCTGATGGAACTTTAACAACTTAAATCAATGCTTTTACCCTGATGAATTTTCTTGGCATATAGTGAATACTTCTGACCCTTACACTGAGAGAGTTACATTCAAAACTTCTAAATCGAAGAAACTCTACACGGAGGGCTACATTGTTCGCACTGCTCCTGTTGAAACTGTCACTAACAGGTACAGCCGAATCTGACTCCATCAGCCACGTGGGACGCCACCGTGTGCTATAGTCAGACGGCAATTGCAAGTGTACTTTTTCGCTTTGCCATACAGGGGACACTAACCGAATATTGTTAGAATCGATAAAATAATCGAAAGCAAATATCGAATTTCAGTCCGGACAATTATTCGAAGATTTATTCGATTTATTCTTATACTGCCGAATATTTTAACATCGAATTGCCATCGATTTTACATTTAATCAGGACATATGTTCCTATCCAAGTTGCACAAAGTTTGTCGTTTTGCACGCCATTGCATATTTAAACATATATGCTCTCAATTTGAATGATTTTAACATTGAATATTTTATTGCTAATTTTATTGTATATTTTATATATATATTTTTATTGTTTGGATATATATTTTTATTGTTTGGATCTATATATCGGTGTAATAAATTTAATATATTTTTGAATAGTCCTTGTGTGGTCCATTGGGAGAGTGCTCAGTCTTTCTATATAGTTTGCAATTTTGCAGGGGTTTTGTACCATTTGGTAATTACCTTGTAGGAATTTTCTTGCAGTTTAATACATCTCGAGTGGCCATGTGAATGGGACAGTATTCTACTTGTAACCTCACCATCCAAAGGCTGCCCCATCTCCTTCTCCCACTGCTCAATAAACCAAGGTTTAACATCTAAATCAATCTCATTTTTTTTTTTAAAAGATGGGAGATCATATCTTTTTTGCCCACAGATTGGTTCCATAACGCATCATACCAAGTAGGGGTGTAATTACTTGGTGTAGTAAATAAGTATAGCTTGCAGTACCAATTAAGTTGAGAATATTGTGGTATAGTCCAGGGGATATGCCCAAATCGAGTCTTCAAAGCCGACACCTCTGGAACTAGACGATTAGTAAGGAAATCTCCAATTGCCATATCGCCCAGTGCCGCCCATAGACCCATATCATCCTTGAAGTCTGCATTAAATAAATAGGGCAAATGTCTAATAGGTGTAAGAGGCGACATGGATTTGGAGATGTTTAAATAACCTGATAATTTGTGCCAACAATCCATTACTCCCCTCAACGATGTAGGTATTCTACAATTGTGCTGAGCAGACCCACCTAGATCCCATAGCATTTCTAAAGCTTTTGACCCCAGTACCTTCCTAGTGATTTGGCACCCCAATTTGCTCACTTTGGGATTTATTATATCCGAGTGCAATCTCATTTGTATAGCCTTATAGTAGCTGTTTATATCCGGTAGACTAAGGCCCCCTTTGGATCTGGGCAGAATCAATCTCTTGTAGGTTAGTCTAGGGTGAGCTTGGTTCCAAATAAATGCGGAAAAAGTTTTCCGAACTTGTGTTAAAAAGTGATGGGGTATTTGCACTGGTAATGTCTGCATCAAGTAAAGCAATTTGGGAAGTATGTAGGTTTTTTAAATGCTTTCCCTCCCTAACCAGGTTAAGAATGGTATTTTCAGCTCTTTCAGTTGAAGTCTAATGTCGGCTAATAGTTTAGGGTAGTTCTGGGAGAAAAGTTTGTCTGGATCTCTGGTAATTTGGACCCCTAAATAATTGATGTGGTTGCTCTCCTATTGAAAGGGATAGTTCTTTTTGAGATGGGCTTTAGTCGTCTGAGGGGTATTAATTCCTAGAGCTACACATTTGGCCAAATTTATTTTGAAGTTGGATACAGGAGCATATCGTCAGCAAATGCAGCTATAGTGTGCGACTGGGGGGCCAATACGTAGTCCCCATCTCCTTGTCCTGCCTAATAGCCTGTAGGAGAGTTTCCAAACAAAGAATAAAAAGGGTAGGTGAGAGCAGATATCCCTGTCGGGTCCCGTTTCAGATATCAAAGTGAGGCGTGAGAATGCCATTTATGTGAATTTTCGCCATGGGGAAGGAGTACAGAGACAGCACAGCAGCCACAAATTGAGGAGGGAAACCAAATTTATGTAAGGTGGCCTCCATGTAATGCCAATCAACTCTGTTGAATGCCTTTTCGGCATCCATACTCAACAGGGTGATTTTCTGACCATGAGTCAGAGCATATTGTTGTGCCTGTATTACCCGAAATGTGCTGTCCCTGCACTCCCTGCCGTTCACAAATCCAGACTGCTCCGGGGAGACCAGATCACCCAATAAAACTGCAATTCGGTAGGCCAAGATTTTCGCCCAAAGCTTGATATCCGCGTTAAGCAAAGAAATTGGGCAGTAACTAGATGGGAAATTTAAGTCTTTTCCATGCTTAGGCAGGACAGTGATGTGAGCCTCTAGTGACTGTTTGGGAAGCGGAGTGCCAGTCAATAAGGAGTTAAACAGGGATACTAAATGAGGGCCCGGTGTAGTAAAGAATTTTTTGTAGTCAGCGACCGTTAAACCATCGGGTCGTGGGCTCTTGCCCTTTGGGGTTGATTTTAGGGCCTTCTTAACTTCTTCTAAAGTCACTGGGGCCAATAGTGCCTCTTTGACGGTGTCTGACAAGACTGGCAAGTTAAGACTTTGCAGGTAGGAGGTTGATTTATTCTGACGATCCCTAAGGACTTCGCTAGAGTCACCTTTCCTTATATTATACAAATCATGATAATACGTGGTAAATGCCTTAGATATGACCTTGGCATCTGTGGAAAGGGAACCTTCTGGTGTCATCATTTGTCTAATATAAGACTGCTCTGCCCTCTTTTTTATCAACGCAGTCATGACCTTACTACCTCTATTGCCGTGGATATAATGTTTCTGTTTAACCCTCATATATGCTTTGGCAACCCTAACGTTAAGCACCGACTTGAGTTCTTGCAGGAGTGATACTAGCTTTTCAAACTCTTTTTCTGTTAAGGACTTCTTATGTGATCTTTCTAGTTGGGAAATATAGGTTAAGCGTTCTGATATACGCTTTGCCCTCTCTTTCTTGACATGTGAACCCAATGCAATGAACTCCCCCCGCATTACAGCCTTATGCGCCTCCCAAGAAACAGCCGGAGATGCAACGGTGTTCACATTCAGATCAAAATAGTCTTGCAGCTTCTTTGTGATCGACTCTACATGTGCTTGCGTGTCTAATATTGTGTGATTCAGTCACTAGGACCACTCTCTCCCAGCTAAATCAGGAAGCTGAATGGCGCAAGACACCAAAGCGTGATCCGACACTGTTATGCTGTCGATATTGACAGACTTAACTAAAGTCAGATTATTCTCTGGGAACATGAGATAATTTCTGGTATGACCTGTGTGGATTAGAATAAAAGGTATAGTTTCTTCTAATCCCGTGCACGGACCACCAGATATCAGCTAAATGCAATGCCTTTAAGCGCACTTGTAAGGATTTCAGGGCCCTAAATGAAATAGCTGACCGCTGGGTTGAAGAATCCAACAGGGGGTTCAGAGTCAAATTGAAATCTCCCCCCAGTAAGTTCCAACCAAATGCAAAGGCAGAGATTTTGTCTAATGTCTCTAATAACCACTCAACCGTCTTAACGTTGATGGCATATAAGTCGCATAGTGTAAATTTAGTATGACCTAATTCACAGTTCACTAACAAGTAACGCCCCTCTGGAACAATCAATTGAGAATGCAAAGTAAAAGGGACATGTTTCCGCAACCCAATGCTAACCTCTTTGGATGCACTTTTATCAGATCATGAATGGAACCAATAGTGGAATGCGGAGTTGCTTAAATTGGGAATATGATCGGCAGTGAAATGTTTTTCCTGCAGCATAATAATATCTACTGATGCTGCCTTGATAGACCGGAAAATCCAGCTCCGTTTCACTGGACCCTTACAGCCATGAACATTAAATGTTGCGATATTGAGTACTAACTGTGCCATTCATGCTTTTCACAGAAAAATTCACCCCGCATATACTTATTAGGACCAAGGAATGGAGTATAAAATGTGAAATACCTCAAAAGACAAAAAAACAAACAATGCAAAACTTAAGCAATAATATATATGAGCCAGACTCCTAGGTAGGACTCTGTACCTTGGGGGGGGGGGATAAACTGGTATCATAAACATATCCTGATCGGCCTAGATGCTTTTGATGTACCCGACAGGTTAGATTTAAACCCCAGAGGAGGTATTACCTACTATTACATACATCCTCAACACTGTAATGCAGCTACCAACCACTTAATGGAATAAGGCACTATAGGGCGCTGATACATATCATTTGTCATACATCTTAAGAGAAACAGGTGCTAGAGGGTAATGTTAAGAGAGGCTAAACAGTGTTGATTATACTTCTCTGATGAGCGTTAAAGAAAGAGAAACAACTCTTTCTATAGATATGATCGCGTGCAGCGGCTAACTACTAGGGGTTCAGATATCCATATCTCTGCTGGCAGCTTTCCTGATCCGCCTGCTCCTCTGTTGCTTCGGCTTTACCCATGGAGAGATCGTCGGCAGAGGCGGCAGTTCTTCTTCTGAAGGAATCGGCAACCAGGAGGGGATCCCCACAGGGGTTAGGTCCATTTTTTCCCAGAAGGGGACTAGGTCTGCAGGTGCTCTCACCATAAAATGGTCCAAATAGGAACAACCACCGGTATAGAAACTTTGAGGTATGTAGGAGATCCATTAGTGGTTTCAACAGTCTCCTCTTTTGAAGAGTAGATGCTGCCAAATCTTGAAATATTTGAATACTTCTGCATTGTAAGGTTACTTCCTTCAGCTCCCTCACTTTTTGCAAAAGTTCCTCAGTGTCCCTGTAGCTCAATATACCACAAATTACATCTCTGGGGTTCTCTGATGTACTAGGTTTGGGTCTCAGTGCGCGATGGACCCTTTCAACCGTGACACTATGAGCTATTTCTTGGCCCAACAGAGAGGTGAACAGTGTGTCCATCATTTTCATCAAATCTTCCTTGTCATCAGCCTCAGGTAGGCCCCTTATCCTGATGTTAGGACGGCAACTTCTATTCTCTTGATACTCGATTTGCAACAAAAGGCTGTCCATGGCTCTAGTGTGGGAGCCTAATGAGCTCTTGATCGCCGTATTAAAAGAGAGCATGGCATCTTGTACTTGCTCTAAGGACTCAACTCTGTCCCCAATATGGCGGACATCCGCCTTTATAGTGGCCACTCGCTCAGCCTCTGCCTGCGACCCGCTCATGTTTCGGGACTCGAGGCTTCATATGAGTCTCCCACTCCTTGCCGCTTCAGCGCCATCTTTGGTGCTCGCGCGGGGGTCTGGGGAGCTGATTTCTGGAGATACTTCTCCATGTCAGTTTGGAGCGGTGAGTCCCTCTTCTGCTCCGAATTGACTCTAGTCAGTTCCTTGGACTGAATCTTCATCCCTGTATTTCGGGTAACGCTGTTATAAGGCTGAGTTAGAATCTAGTGGCGGGAGCTCTCAAGCAACCGCCATCAAGCTTGGTCAGGCTACGCCCACCAGAGTTCATTTCAAGTGTGCTATTTGCATTTGGAATCTGTTGCTGTCAACCCTCAAGATGAGATCCAAAGAGCTGTCACTATCAGTGAAGCAAGCCATCATTAGGCTGAAGAAACAAAACAAACCCATCAGAGAGATAGCAAAAACATTAGGCGTGGCAAAAACAACTGTTTGGAACATTCTTAAAAAGAAGGCATGCACCGGTGAGCTCAGCAACACAAAAATACCCGGAAGACCACAGAAAACAACTGTAGTGGATGACCAAATAATTATTTCCCTGGTAAAGATATTCAGACAAATGCTTCAGAACTTATTGGACGGCGCTTCACAGTGCAGATGGACAATGACCCAAAGCATAATGCAAAAGCAACCAAAGAGTTTTTTTAAGGGAAAGAAGTGGATTGTTACGCAATGGACAAGTCAATCTCCTGACCTGAATCCGATTGATCATGCATTTCACTTACTGAAGACAAAACTGAAGGGAAAATCCCCCAAGAACAAGCAGGAACTGAAAGCAGTTGCAGTAGTGGCCTGGCAGAGCATCACCAGGGATGAAACCCAGCGTCTGGTGATCTCTATGCGTTCCAGACTTCAGGCTGCAATTGACTGCAAAGGATTTGCAACCAAGTATTAAAAAGTGAAAGTTTGATTTATGATTATTATTATGTCCCATTACTTTTGGTCCTTTAATAAGTGGGAGGAACATATGCAAACTGTTCTAATTTTTACACCGTTCACCTGATTTGGATGTAAATACCCTCAATTAAAGCTGACAATCTGCAGTTAAAGCACATCTTGTTTCATTTAAAATCCATTGTGGTGGTGTACAGAGCCAAAAATGTTATAATTGTGTTGATGCCACAATATTTATAGACCTGACTGTACATGCATCTACATTCATACATTTCAAAAAATAAATAAAAAAATAGTGATAAAATAACAAAACCACTCAATCGGTAAAAATATAACTTTTTCTAAGATCGAGGCATGATGATTGTTTATTTTTTTATTTTATTTTTTTCATGTCTTATCTTGCTTGTCATTATGTTTTCAAGGTAAATCAAATAAGTTGTAAATTGTAGCAAATATGAGCATTGTGTTTAATCTTCAATCATTTCACATTTTGCTTTTGTGTGTATTTCTTTTCCTACTCTGCGTCTTCTCAAGGTTTTATATATTCTTTTTCTAAGAACCGAGGGCGTATTGCACAAGCCATTTAGTCCATTAGTCAGTTCAATGGCAAAATCTATTCAATAAATGATGATTTGTTTAAGCACTGCAATTTTTCAAAAATGTTACTGTGTGATATTGTAAACTTGGTTTTACTTAAAAGTAACATTTAGAAAAATGAAAGTTACAAAAAACTATTGTATTTGAGTAAACAAATTGCATTTTGTCTAATTTAGTTTTATCACTATTCAAATAAAAAAGTAACTGCCATAGAAAGTGATGCAGGGATAGTGATGCATACAAAACTTATAGTGAAGAGATAATAACAAACTGAAATAGCTTCTTCTGGTGCAAAAATTTTGCTATAAAAATGTAATAAATAAGCCATATTCATCCTCCTGCTTTCATTCCTCCCTCCCTCTGTCCATTCATTCCATATTTAAAAAAAAAAAAAAAGGACATTGATCAGTATGCAAAATTAGTTTTTTTAGATCTTCAATTCTATTGTCTTTTTTGTTGGTTTTACATATTGTGAGGATACTTACATCTGATGCTTTGCATTACAATTTGTGTCGAACTTTTGACAAAATTTGATTTGTGTCCGAATCAAATTTGCATGAATGAAAGTTGATCCACTTGCCCTGGAAATCGGTATATAACACCCTCTAGTCTCTTAGGAATCAGATTTATTTAGAAATTAATATTTTATGAAGTTTTGTCAATGTCAGGGACACTGGCACATACAGTATAGCTATGAGTAAAACTATTGTTTGACAGTGTTAACAAACATTGTGTTTAAAATTACACTGGTTTGTTGGAAGCAAGCATCCATCCAAAAATTATGCCTCAACACGAACAGATCCCTGATTATGTTTATACATGTTAATGTTAGAAGAAAGAATGGCTCATTCTGCACAGGAATCTAAAAATTATGTCTTAACAGGGACAGAATGCCTGTCTATATTTAGACATTCACAACAATTAATTGCCAGAATTAAAAGTGGCTTATTCTGAACTAGCCTGGAAAAAGTCTCTCTATTAGTTGGGAGCAGCACAGTGTGGATATGGAAAGGGTAGGGTAATAGAGGCATGTGGCAACAATAGTAGCAGCAGCAGTAGCAGCACAGTATGAAAAAAAATAGCAGTATATGTGTGTGTGGCTGTTAAGGTGTAGTAGTAGTAGTGGTGACTATGTAGAAGTTATTTTATTGGCAGTAGGGGTAATGAAAGTGACAGTAGGGCTAAGCAGCAAGGAATAACAGCTGCAGTGGTGGCAGCCGCAGTCATATAGTACATGATGGAAGGCAGGCAGTTAGCGGTGGTGGCATGATGCTGGATGCAGTAATTCGGTATAGAACGTGATGGTAGGCAGGCTGACAGTATTAGTGGCATGATGGCAGTAGCAGCAGTCATATGGTACATAACATTACATAACATGATGGTGGGTAAGCAGACAGTAACAGTGGCATAATGGGGCACCATCAGCAAGGGCAAATCTTACCTCAGCCGGTTAAGTGTGAAAATCCTCATGGATCCATGCCTCGTTAATTTTAAAGTGATGTTTTGTACATTGGTGGTGGACAATGTTTGGTCCATATGGCTGTCACAATGGCCCAGCAGCACTAAAACCCCCTACAAAGATGACAGTGGAGGCAGGGCTAAAGATAACAGAGAGAGCATCCCAAGCCAATTCAGGCAAGTGTTCCAGTATACGTACAGTACCTAGAAGTTCATGGGTTCAGGAAATATGGTATGAGCCAGAGAAAGGCTAAAGTCCAGATGGGACTGAACCTGGGTGTTGAGGTGATAGGATTTAATTTGTTGATTTGCCTCAGCCTAGCACAGTAAATGAAAAAAATCTCAATCATGTTTATTAGAGATGAGATTGGTCTTCAAACATTTGATTCAGTCGCATTGCCAGATTTCTTAAAGGAATTCAATTAGTTCCGAATTCATTTGTCACAAAGCAAATTAAATCAGGTATATCCCGTCCTGCTGTTAAACTTTAGGGAGAATGTATCTGGGTGTATATCACTGTGCTTTGCATCAGCATACGTAGCCAGTATATGGACATGCACATCATTGTGCAGGCCACCAAAGCTTCCAGGTAACCCCTAGCTAACTCAAAAGAAAACCTTAAAGCAGCCTTCTATATAGCAAAACAAAGTTGCATGCCCCTGCAGGAGCTATGTCCCAATAACTCTTTAGTGGAACAAAATAAGTACATGGTGGTAGCGCCAATAAAGTAGTGAATCAAAACAAAATGTTCTTTTAATCCATGTTGTGGCAGTGCAAACACATGCATATCAATCACTCCTATTAGAATGACTATGCATCACTATTAGACTTAGTTCACACTTCACTTATTTGGTCAGTTATTCTCATCAGTTATTGTCAATCCAAAGCAGTTACAGGTCACAACCACAAAACAGGTGCAGATCTACTCATGATACCTAATCTGAGAATAGGCTTGGTTCCTGAATTTGGCTCACAAAAAGTGATGAAAATAACTGAACAAATACCATAAGTGCAAATCCAACATTATAGGTATGAATTTTACTAAAGGTGCAGACCTGCACCACCATTACCACAACTAAAATGTACGGCAGCAACTACACCACCAGCAATCATCGTCCCCACACTCCCCACTATTTTTCTGAAACTGTGATGTCATAGTAAGCTCCATGGTCCCTCTACCAATTCCCTGCACTGTATTTGTCCAGAGTGCCACCATCACTACCACTGCCCATACGAGCACCTCCTTGGTTAAAAGTGCCATCACCACTACCACCAACACAGCTATGCATGTGGTTACCCATCTCCTCTTGAACCTCCTCCTCCTCCTCATGGTAGTCCAAACACTGTTGTCAAAAAAGTCATCAACAGAGAGACTCTCGTGATTATCTTCCATAGTGCATGTTGGGGTTTTGCTGCCTCCTCTTGAAACAAAAAAGGCAACCCTATGGGAGGGGCCAGTGAAGACTGAGAGCAAGCAACTTAAAGAGTTTTCTGGAACTGCAAGGAGAAGGAGCAGGAGGAATGCTGTGACTCCTAACTCTAAGGCATGGTTTCAGACTCAGAGGTAACCTCCATGTCTTCGTGCTGCAGATTCTTGCCTCTGTTTATACACACACTTTAATGTTAGTGATGAGCGGCAGGGGTCATATTTGAATATGTGATATTTCACAAATATTTTGTAGACTATTTTGTCATATATATGTATATTGTATATTCGTTATATTCTACATTCTTTTTTTTTACGTGAAAATCGGTATAGTAATGATTGCGTAATATGCAAATATTACGCGCTCAATACAGGCGTGGGTCAAAAACTAATATATAGCACTATATGATATAGTGCTATAAATTCGTAATGACGAATATTCATCATTTTTTTTTCCATCTGAACACATGATTCCTCCCTGCTTCTTGCTTGTGGGCCAATGAGTACATTGGCCTCTAGTAGCTGCAGACAATGAGAAGATAAAGCGTTAAGATAGCTTTGAGCCCGTAAGAGTCACAAAGTTCATCAAGATATGTCAATAAAGATTTTACCGCATATAACTAGGGTTGAGTGAAGACCTGGAAGTTCGGGTTCGCTGGGTTTGGCCGAACTTGACCGCAATGTTTGAGTGTTGGACCCGAACTTACCTTGAACTTGACCCCGAACCCCATTGAAGTCAATGGGCCCGAACTTTGAAGCACTAAAATGGCTCTAAAAAAGTCATAGAAAGGGCTAGAGGGTTGCAAAAGGAAGCAAAATAGGGATAAGAGCAGGAGAATTGCCCTGCAAACAAATTTGGATAGGGAAATGAATTAAAATAAAAAAATATGATCTTGAACTAGGAGGCGGAGTTCAAAGTGGAGTAGGAGGTTGAAGAGGCGGCGTAGGTGGAAGAGGTGGTGGAGGAGGAGAGGTAGCCAACACAATTTTTTGTATTTTTTTATATTTTTATAAATTTGGGAAGACCCCAAAACATTGGGAAATATAATAAAGAAAACAAAGAGAAAGTGTGCTGGATTATAACAATGGCTGGATGCGGCCTGTCTATTCTGCACAAGGTATGGACAAGTCCTGTGGGATCCATGCCTGTTTCATTTTAATGAACATGAGCTGAGCTTGTCCACATTGGCTATGGACTATACACTGGTCGCAGGGCATGCCAGCACCTCCAAGGAGTAAAGGGCAAGCTCAGGCCATGTGCCCAATTTGGAGACCCAGAAGTTAAATGGGACAGACCCATCAGTCAGTATGTGTAGGCATGTGCACACGTACTGTTCCACCATGTTGCTGAAATACTGCCTCCTGCTAAGATGTTCCATATCAGCTGGTGGTGCTGGTTGATGTGGCATGCTGACAAAGCTTTTCCACATCCCTCCCTTCTGAGGTGCTGGCGGTGCCCCAGCTGCGTTGGCAACTTCTTCCTCCTACTCTGCCTTCCACTGAGCCCCCGGTGTTAGGTGGGAATGCCATCATCAGCGTGTCTACCAGCGTGCGATTGTAATCGCACATCTTCCAATCATGCTCCAGTGACGAAATTAAGGACAGCACATTTTCCTTATAGCGAGGATCCAGCGGGGTGGCCACCCAGTAATCATCACTGGTTAGAATGTTGGCAACTCGGCGGTCATTGCGCAGGCATTGCAGCATGCAGTCGCTCATGTGTGCCAGGCTGCCCGTAGGCAACGAAAAGCTGTCCTCTGAGGAAGGTGTATCATCTGTGTCCTCTGTATCCCCGCAGCCAAGCCCAGTGATGCCCATGAGCTGCTTTAGGTGCTACCCTGCTGTGAACACGGTTCCTCCTCCTAATCATCCCCCTCCTCCTCATACCTCCAAAACTGTGCCGTGGCTGGACAATTGTATACCTGGTCTCTGTTAATGCAGGTACCCACCCTCCGAGCCACTTGTGAATGACTGGCCTGATAACCGTGGAAATGGTCCCTCTTCCTCCTGTGCCACATCCTCATCCATTATCGCTCACATTGCATATGAGGCGGTTAGCGGGAAGGCCGAAGTTACGTTGCAGCGCAGACAGGCGAGCAGCAGCAGGGTGAGAACGCCAAAAGCGCCCACAGACGGACCACACTTTCTGCAGCAGCTCTAACATATCGGGGTAATTTTAAAGGAACCTCTGCACCACCAAATTCAGCACATGCGCCAGGCAAGGGATATGCATCAAACCGGCTAGGCCCAGAGCTGCTATGAGATTTTGCCCATTATCGCACACCACCAGGCCTGGCTTGAGGCTCAGTGGCACCAATTACTCATTGGTCAGTTGTTCCATGTTTTCCACAGCTCCTGTGTGGTGAGGGGTTTTCCCCCAAAACAGCCTGCTGTCATTTCCCCCTGGCTGTGCTGAAGTTGGTGGTGAAGGTGTTACACCGACCAGATGAGGAGGTGGTAGAGGAGGAAGTGGAGTAGAAGGAGGAGGCAACAGGAAGCAAAGAGAAATGTCCTGCAATCCTCGGTGGAAGAACATGCGCCAAACTGCTATCCACCTCAGGCCCAGCCACCACTGCATTTACCCAGTGTGCAGTTAGGGAGCTATAACGTACTTGCCCGTGATTACTGGTACACGTAGCGGTGGTTATGTGGACCTTGCCACTGATTGCGTTGCGCAGTGCACACCTAATTTTTTCCACCACTTGATTTTGCAGGGCATGGATGGCTCTCCTGGAAAAGTAGTGGAAGCTGGGAACCACGTACTGTGAGACAGACACCGCCAAAAGTTTTTTAATGTCTCCGTCTCCACCAGACGGAATGACAGCATTTCAAAGGCTAGGAATTTTGAAATGCTGGCATTCAGGGCCATGGATTGCAGGTGGGTAGGGGGGTAATTCCTCTTACTCTCCAGTGTTTGGGAGATGGACAGCTGTACGCTTCCATGGGACATTGTGGAGATGCTTGGTGACGGTGGCGGACGTGGTGGCGTTGCGCCACATCCTCTGTTTGTGGGGTGGCAGGTGCCACTGTCACTCCAGAGGTAGAGGAAGATGCCGAGACTGCAGCAGAAGAGGGACCAGGAGGAGCCTGAGATCTTCCATGGTTTTTGAGGTGTTTACTCCACTGCAGCTCGTGCTTTGCATTTAGATGCCTGGTCATGCAGGTGGCGCTCAGGTTTAGAACATTTATGCCTCGCTTCAGGCTCTAATTGCACAGAGTGCAAGCCACTCGCATTTTGTGGCTGTCATCAGCACATTGTCTGAAGAACTGCCATGCCAGGGAACTCCTTGGAGCTGGCTTTGGTGTGCTCAGTCCCTGGGTGCGGTGGGCAGTAGCAGGCGTACTGTCTACGGGTTGGGCACTCTGCTTTTGCACACTGCTCCCTCTTTTGCTTTGTGGCCTGTGCTGTGTGACCACCACCTCTTCCTTTAAACTGCACACTTCACTCGCATGATCTTGATTCTATGTGTGGTCTAGGAACTAATTCCAGCAGGTAGAGATACAAAATTATAATGGGTCAAACAGTAGAGAAGCACTAATTCCAGCAATAGTAATAACCCTTACAAGAAAATTATTTTAATAAAGACCTTACATAAATGACATATACAACTCAACCACTATAGTAGAGCTACCAGTAACTAGGCTGACCAATGATGGGTGGAGAGACTCTCCCTAGACTCACACACTAACCTTCACCTTAGCCCAGGGATGGCCCCTGATGGTGGGGACTCCCTGTCCTCGAAACTCGGCTACCACCTCCTACTGCACCCTAGATTAGTGACAGCGGATAAGGTACTAGCCTAGTGGTAGACTACCGAATAAACATACAGACATACAACCGGAGGGATGAACTTTGTATACAGCCCTAATGATACTAACACTTATCAAGAGGTACAAAGTACACCAAAAAGTCTAAAAACACACCCTTATGCGATAAATACAATAATTATGATGGAAAACCCCAACGCGTTTCCTCCACGGTGTGGGATCATCAGGGGGTAAATAAGGACAAATAATGAAATCAATATTAAAGATAATGGAGACCCATGATATAATGTGGACTCCGTAAAACGGGTGTAGATCACCAATACTGATACATCGGTGTTATTAAGTGTTTGATAATTTCATGATTGGACCAGCAAATGATACTTAGAAGAGGAGGGAGCCCGTCTAGTCCAACGACCCCAGAGTAAGAAGATAGTTGCTTCCATACGGTCATGTATTCAGGGGAAGCCTCTGTGGAAGAAAAATATATACAAATTTGCACTGATAGCCGTGATCTACATTCTTAAAAGTGGCCACCACCAATAAACACCCTGATCACAGAAATAACTCACTATGTCAGCAGAGTGTCAGGTATCCGATTGAATAAAATGCAATAAACAGTTGTAATGGCCACACAAGGTGACTATAGTGGTGGAATAGCACACAGTTACACTGCCCAGCAAATCAACCGGCAGACCAAATCGTGAGGTTGAAACTCACAGCTGTGGGAAAGAAACATACATGCTGATACCAGCGGTATATATATTCAGACAAAAGCCGCCACCTAGAAGTCCCCAAGGAATACAAAGCTATCTCATAATGACTGCTCGATGGTCAGAATCAAGTAGAATGATGGAAGGCAAATTGCCGCATTATATCACCTGTATTGTACAAGAGGCATATTCAGTAAACACAGCCTTCCTCAGAGTAAGGCAAAAGCGCCCATATCTTACTCACAGTCGATATTTGCGGTATCCAGTCCTCCATATCGGCTCCTCCTCAGGTCCGATATTCTGTTTATCCTCCTCACCCCATTTAAATATCCCTCCTAACTCGCCCTACGTCGCCCAATTAGTGATGTCACTTCCGCTGACACCAGGTGGAAAACAGCAATGATCAAGTACATGTGTTCCACCTTGGAACGCACGCGGAGGCGACAACTTCCAGCTAATGGGATAGACGTCACTTAATGGGTGCTGGTCCGTGGAGCGCTATACGCCCCTTCTGGTGGTTGGACCGCATCACCCATCCAGTCTGTTGATAGCAGCTCTCCGTCTCAGATATGGAACATAAAATTTGGGCATAGAAGGTACCGCGGACTGAAGGGGGCAGTACCATACATAAGTGGAAGAAACGATGTTAGGTCTCTGCTTTTAGTTTGTCCTACGCCCATAAGAATATACTGGAATGTAACCTCACTATATTAGGGGCATAGATGATAAACAATCAAAGTCTTGATTGTATGATATACAACAACCCGAAGATTATCCTAAGCCCAGGCAATAAATGACTATGATGTGCACCTAACTAACAGACGGATTAACTATTATATTTTTGTGTCAGGGGTACAAAATACAATGTTGCATTGCACCCGCAAAAATTTTGCTGTAGGTTACCCACAAAATTAACAGCCAGATTTATGATTATCTTTCTGTCAGGGGTGCAAAGATGGTTTATTGCACCCACAAAAAAATTGCTGTAGGTTACCCACAGAATTAATAGCCAGATTTGTGATTATCTTTCTGTGTCAGGGGTGCAAAGATGGTGCATTGCACCCACAAAAAATTGCACTAACACTGTCCCTCACTTCAGTTGCCTGCTTTCTGTCCCTTCACTACTGAGAGCTGATGTGCAGTGCTACACCTGATCCAGCTTATAAGATGCACCGGCCAATTACAGCCATGCCATTAGTAGGCATGACTGTGATGGCTTCTAAGGGCACACAGCTTAAAAGTTTGTTGATTGGCTGCCCTGCAGCCTTTCAACAAGCTTTATCAAATGCCCAAACACCGAACTCAAACCCAAACTTTTCCGGCAAAGTTTGGGTCCGGGTACCAAAAATCTTAAAGTTCGGTATGGACCCAAACTTTACAGTTTGAGTTCGCTCAGCACTACTAATTACCCTATTAAGAGTTTGATATACATTGTCCTGAAGTGATTATTAGCCTTTTTCTCTGAGGAAAGGTTTCTCTTAAATTATTTTCATTGTTTATCCACATTTGAGTGATATACAGTATATGCAGCACAATCTGAATGATGGTGTCATTCATAATGAATACATGTTAAAAGTGTTAATCTTTATTTTGAGATTTAAAATAAAATAATGAAATGCAAGTACAGAGTTTCTCAACCATTGTATATGCATGATGTACATGCCACACACTGTACAATAATATCATTAACTAGATCATGAAAATGTATTTTTCAACTTTAGTTACTGTTTCTTTCCAAGTATTTCAAGTAAGGGAAAATATGCAGTGTTAATGTAAAATATAAAACAATGTAGATTCATAACATATACATTTTTTTAAAGAGGGTGAAATGAAGGTTTAATTTGCCTTTTTTTTTTCTATGAACAGATTTAATTGTATACCATGAGGTGTATTCAGATATTTACTTGCACATTGGAAATGTCTGCCATTGATTTACATTAGAACACCAGGTCGCTACCTCTTGAGTTAGGTTGGCACACAAAGTAGCTGGCCCAAGCAGACCAAGGGGTACCCGTACAAGGTACCAGAGTTGTAACCTGGAGCAACAGTACAGTACCTAAGGATGAGGCAGTGGCAAAGTCGTTCAAGCAATGGATCAGGGCAGACCGCACAGGTAGAGGTCAGGCAATCCGGGTCAGCAACAAGATTGTCAAGACAGGACATGCAATGATCAAACATCTAGCAGAATTCAGAAGACAAGCACGGGTCAGGAGTTCAGGAACACAAGCACGTACAAAATCAACCTAAAGCAGGATACAAGGACCTCAGGCATCTGGGTAGATGGCTGGGCCACTTATATAGGTCAGAAAGGCTGGGATTTGTCAGAAGGTCAGCACCGGTCACATGTGCTTAACCTTTAAATCACAGGAAGTTACATGTTCTGGTCCTTAAACAAAGGGAACAGGCTGGAAGGTATGCTGAGCTTGGGGCTGGAAGGAAACCGCGGTGGTGTAATCTCGGGAGGACAGGGCCTGCAAGGACAGAGCCTGAGACTGCGGTGGTGAAAAGGGAGACTCTGGCAGCTGGATACTGCTGTTATCTTCCCCACAATGCGTCTAGACGCAAACAATTATGGAGGCGGCCAGGGAGTACAGTGCTCACCTGAACACAGAGCCCAGGACCATGGCGGTGACTAGGTAACTATCGGTGCTCAGCAAATGCACATACACATACAGAGGTAGCCAGTACCAAAATCAGTTGGACAGCGTGCCATCCCAGCAGTGTAACTCAACACCACCTTTAAGCTTTAGAAGCTTTGCACATAATTAAAATAAGTTAGTGAGATAAGGTAGTGGGATTATGCATCAGGTTTGACTTCTACATCTTTAGCATTGAAAATTGTCTGAATAAAACTGTCTAATGAATAAACTTGGGAATGTAACTCCAGTTGCCTGTTACTGTTCTGCTGATATTTTCTATAGCTTCAAGTATTAAGTTAAGGATTGAAATGCAAGGTCCAGATGCCCAGGCCATCTGGGCCAGTAACAATTTATTCACCAATGTCAGGTGAGACGCCCTGTGTGGCGACACAGATTGTACTACCTTGTATAGGGTGGGCCATTTATCAGGAAGAGGGTCATGTGACACATCAAACTTATTGGGAATTTCACAAGAAAAACAATGGTGTGCTTGGTTTTAACGTAAATATATTCTTTCATGAGTTATTTACAAGTTTCTGAACACTTATAAAATGTGTTCAATGTGCTGCCCATTGTGTTGGATTGTCAATGCAACCCTCTTCTCCCACTCTTCACACACTGATAGCAACACCGCAGGAGAAATGCTAACACAGGCTTCCAGTATCTGTAGTTTCAAGTGCTGCACATCTCGTATCTTCACAGCATAGACAATTGCCTTCAGATGACCCCAAAGATAAAAGTCTAAGGGGGTCAGATCGGGAGACCTTGGGGGCCATTCAACTGGCCCACGATGACCAATCCATTTTCCAGGAAACTGTTCATCTAGGATTGCTCGGACCTGACACCCATAATGTGGTGGTGCACCATCTTGCTGGAAAAACTCAGGGAACGTGCCAGCTTCAGTACATAAAGAGGGAAACACATCATCATGTAGCAATTTTGCATATCCAGTGGCCTTGAGGTTTCTATTGATGAAGAATGGCCCCACTATCTTTGTACCCTATATACCACACCATACCATCAATTTTTTGGGTTCCAACAGTCTTGGAGGGATCTATCCAATGTGGTTTAGTGTCAGACCAATAGCGGTGGTTTTGTTTGTTAACTTCACCATTCACATAAAAGTTTGCCTCATCACTGAACAAAATCTTCTGCGTAAACAGAGGGTCCTGTTCCAATTTTTATTTTGCCCATTCTGCAAATTCAGTGCGCCGATCTAGGTCATCCTCGTTGAGATGCTGCAGTAGCAGGAGTTTGTAAGGGTGCCATTTGTGAGTAGCTAATATCCGCCGAAGGGATGTTCGACTAATGCCACTCTCCAGTGACATGCGGCGAGTGCTACACTGTGGGCTCTTGTTGAATGAAGCTAGGACAGCCACTGATGTTTCTTCATTAGTGACAGATTTCATGCGTCCCCATTTTGGCAAATTCAACACTAAACCAGTTTCAAAAAACTTAGCAAGTAGTTTGCTAACTGTAGCATATGAGATGGGTGGTCTCATAGGCTGTCTTGCATTGAAATCTGCTGCAATGACCCGGTTACTGCGTTCACCAGACATCAACACAATTTCTATTCGCTCCGCACGTGTTAACCTCGGCGAAAATGTCAATGGCTGTAAACAAAGAGAAACTTGTAAATAACTCATGAAAGAATAAAGTTACGTTAAAACCAAGAACACCATTGTTTTTCTTGTCAAATTCTCAATAAGTTTGATGTGTCACATGACTCTCGTCCTATTGAAAAAATAAAAGTTGGATTCAAAATGGTCGACTTCAAAATGGCCGCTATGGTCACCACCCATCTTGAAAAGTTTCCTCCCTCACATATACTAATGTGCCACAAACAGGAAGTTAATATCACCAACCATTCCCATTTTATTAAGGTGTATCCATATAAATGGCCCACCCTGTAGACATACATAAATGTTAGAGATTAGTAAATTGATTACAAAATTTCAGTTTCCAATGAATCCAGATTGTTGGGGATCCACCTAGGGACACATCTCATAAAATGGTAGCTGATATTTTATAGTAATGTAGACAGGGAAGAAGGCATCTTCTGTTATTTATAGAATAATAATAAAAAAAATGCATTAAAAAAATAAAATAGTGCCGTGTGTTTTTAAACAGGCTGTTACCATTGGCTAGCATCTGTTTACCCATGGCCATATATGTTGTTGTCACTTTGTCATTATCAACACTTTCTTGGTGTTGAAAAGCATGAAAGGGGTCGAATGCAGTTCTATGAAAACTCAAAGTGTTATACAATACTTTTCAGACCAATTAGGGCACTTTTGATTTGAATTGCAACAAATTATTCGTAACAAATTGAATCTATTGGCCAATTCAACCGAACCAGACCTGATAGGAATTTTAGAAAATCTGATCATCTCTATTAAATGAGGAAATAAATAGTGCTGGATTGGAACTGATCTTATTCTCCTTCCATACTCTTCCTCCCTCATCCATAGCCTTCTACCCTCGTCCTTCCTCTTTTACTTCTTTATTTCTTTTCAGCTTAGCTTTTCCTCCTCTTCATAAGAATGAAAAACATATACCTTTATAACTTGGCATATGTATAAAGTTGGTAATTTATATAAGATGGGTAATGGGAAATTGAAAATTATTTCAGTTTGTATTTTGTCAAGCATGGTAACTTAAATTGTACATAAAATATGCAGTCATGAAATATTATATAAATTTGTTCATATGCTTTTATAACTAAAAGAGCTGAATACATAGTTGTAACTTTCTTGACAGCATATGTACCATAATTGTTGTTTTTTTTCCCCGTGTGCACAAAGTATGAACTACTTTGTTTAACTTTGACAGGTATTTCATGGAGAATAATTTACAAGAAGAGAAGATTTTTGAAATTGATTCAAAAAATGGTGTAATTAGGACAACAAAACGACTGGATCGAGAGGAAATCCCCTGGTACAATATTACAGTATCAGCATCAGAGATAGGTATGCATACAAAGTATGTAATCATTATAGAAGTAATGCAGCAGTTTAGTCATTGAGTGACTGATTTGTATTTATTTTGAAATCTAAACTACAGAAACATGATGCATGTGGAAAATGGATTTAACGCAAAACAGTCAAGATGGGATTTAGGCCTCATGCACACTGCCATAACCATTTTTGCCATCAGCAAATTGCAGATCCGCAAGACAAGGATGCTAGCCATATGTGTTCCACATTTTGAGGTTTGCTAAACCATACGTAAAATAGACAAGAATAGGACATATTCTATTTATTTTTTATTTTTTGCTGGGCAATGGAGTGGAAGTGCGGATGCAGACAGCACACGTTGGGAACTCATTAAAATGCTTATTGGATGCGGGCCATATCCACAGTCGCGTGCATGAGGGCTTAAGTGTAGATTTCAGTTTTAATTTAATGGTTTTAATGAAAATATGGAGGTTTCTGTTCATCGGCAATCTCTATTCACTTACTCTGGAGATGGACAGGAGAAATAGCACATGTGCAGTCTGCCCCCAGTGTAAGTAAACTGAGCGCAGCACCAGTAAGTAGTTGTGCAGGCCTGCAAGTAAGCAACAATCAGGCATATTAAACCTTCAGACATTGGCACCCATGGTTTAATAATGCCTATCATTAGATTGAACGTGATGTTCCTATCATATTTGCAGCTAGTAATAAATAGATAGCGGCCAAACCCTTTAAAGTCTACAATGAAATATGCACAGCATTTTTGTTTGTGACTTTTTTTTTACTGGTGTTATTAGTAGACACTTCCCTTTAGAAGTGAAAACTGCAATACAAAACATGTTAATTGTCTTCCCAACATTTCATGTACATTTATATCATAATGGCTGAAAGGGTGTATTGAGTGGGCTCAGAAGCTGAACCTTTTCCTTAGGCCTCATGCACGCGACCGTTGTTGTGGTCCGCATCCGAGTCACATTTCTTTGCGGCTCGGGTGCAGACCCATTCGCTTCAATGGGGCTTCAAAACATGCGGACAGCACTCCGTATGCTGTCCGCATACGTTGCACCATTCCGTGGCCCCACAAAAAAAATATAGCATGTCCTATTCTTGTCCGTTTTGCGGACAAGAATAGGCATTTATACAATGGGCAGCCCGTTGCACAAATTGCGGTTTGCAGACCGCAAAAAACAGCACGGTTGTGTGCATGAGGCCTTAATCAGTGAGTGCCAGCTCTGTAATACAACTAACACCCACACGCAGTGACCAAGATCAGAAATAACTGTTATTCCAATCATTTAACCCCTCAGATGACTTAAGCAGTTAGACAAGGTAAGGGTTCTCATGAAAAAACCCACTGGTTGTCATTGTAAATCCTCTGTGGCAGGCTTTAAAGTTAATCTTTCACCAAAAATGTAATGCAATCTTCAAGCAGCAGGAGAAAAAGATGAGCAACTATATGCACTGTATACAGTGCCTTGAAAAAGTATTTTTTTTCACATTACACCCACAAACCTATTTGTATTTTATTTGGATTTTATGTGACAGAGCAACACAAAGTAGTAAGTTTGTGTGAAGTGAAAAGTAAATTATACATAGTTTTAAAAATTTGTAATAACTAAAGATCTGGAAAGTGTGTTGCACATTTGTATTCCGCCCCTGTACTCTAATACCCCTAAATATAATCCAGTGTGACAAATTGCCTTCAGTAGTCACCTAATTAGTAAATAGAGTTCACATGTGTAATCTCAGCTTAACTACAACTGTTCTGTGAAGGCCTCAAAGGTTTGTTAGGCTACTTTCACATATGTGTTTTGGTTTTAGGTTTTGAGATCCAGCAGAGGACCACAAAACCTGACCAAAATGGTCCAGTTTTGATTACATATCAGTATGCCGAATCTTAAAAACAAAATGTCAAAATGCAAATGGGAAGGTGGCCTTAGAGAACATTAGTGATACAATAGCATCAGGAAAGTCAAGAAACACATCGGACAGGTCAGGGTTAAAGTAAAAAAAAAAAGTGTAAAGTAGGGTTAGGCTATAAAAAATGATTCCACGCTATGAACATTTAATTGAGCAATATTTAATCTATCATTCAAAAATGGAAGGAGTAGGACACAACCGCCAACCTACTAGGACATGGCTATCAACCTAAACTGACAGTCCAGGCAAGGAGAGCACTAGTTAGAGAAGCAGCCATGAGGCCCATGGTAACTCTACAGCTCAGGTGGGACAATCTGTCCACAGGACGACTATTAGTCATGTACTCCACAAATCTGGCCTTTATGGAAGGATGGCAAGAAAAAAGTCATTTTTAAAGCAAGCCATAAGAAGTCCAGTTTGCAGTTTGCCACAAGTCATGTAGGGGACACAAAAAACATGTGGAAGATGGTGCTCTGGTCAGATGAGACCAAAGTTTAACTTTGGCCTAAATGCAAAACTCTGTGGGAGAGATTTATTAAACTAGTGTGAAGTGTCTTAGGATCCCCTAGCAACCAATATGATTTGACCTTCTATTTTCCAAAAGGGTTCTAAAAAATAAAAGGTGGAATATGATTGGTTGCTGTGGGCAACTAAACCAGTCTTCCTTTATACCCGATTTGATAAATCTCCCCCTATGTAACAGAAAACTAACCTACATTACTGCACATCACCCTAAACACACCATCTCCCCCGTGAAACATGGTGGTGGTGGCAGCACCATGCTGTGGGGATGTTTTTCTTAAGCAGGGACAGGGAAGATGGTCAGAGATGATAGGAATATGGATAGTACTAAAGGGAAATCCTGGAGGAAAACCTGGTAGAGGCTGCAAAAGACTTGAGACTGGGGTGGAGGTACAATGGAATGGTTTAGATAAAAGCTTATTCATGTGTTAGAATAGTCCAGACCTAAATCACATTGAAAATCTGTGGCAAGACTTAGACATTGCTGTTCACAGACGATCTTCATTAATCTGACTGAGCTTGAGCTATTTTGCAAAGAAGAATGGGCAAAAATTTCAGCCTCTGGATGTGCAAAGCTGGTAGAGACACACCCAAAAGCCTTGCAACTGTAATTGCAGCTAAAGTTGGTCCTACAATTTGACTCAGGAAGGCTTAATACAAATGTACCCCAAACTTACCAGATTTTATTTTATTTTTTTAAACCATATATTTTATTTACAGTACACTTCACAATTACTTGCTACTTTGTGTTCGTCTATCACATAAAATACAAATAAAATATGTTTACACATTAGATAGATAGATAGATAGATAGATAGATAGATAGATAGAGAGAAAGAGATCTAGATATACAGTCCTGATCAAAAGTTTAAGACCACTTGAAAAATAAACCATATTTAGCATGGCTGGATCTTAACAAGGTTCAAAATAGAGCTTCAACATGCAACAAGAAGAAATGGGAGTGAGACAAAAAAAAATTAAGCATTCAATTTAATGAACACAACAAATAAACTGAAACAGGCTGTTTTTCAGCTGATCAAAAGTTTAGGACCACACCTCAAAAAAAAATATATAACCCTCCCAAAACAGAAATCCAACTTCCAAACATGAACTCAGTAATGAGTAGCTCCACCGTTATTGTTTATCACTTAAAAAAATTGTTTCGGCATGCTTGATGCAAGCGTTTCCATGAGGTGAGTGGGAACATTTCTCCAAGTGATGAAGATGGACGCACAAAGGCCATCTACTGTCTGGAACTGTTGTCCATTTTTGTAAACTTCCCTTGCCATCCATCCCCAGAGGTTCTCAATTGGATTTAGATCGGGGGAACACGCGGGATGGGCCAAAAGGGTGATGTTATTCTACTGGAAGAAGTCCCTTGTCCTGCAGGCATTGTGTACTGTAGTGTTGCCCTGCTGAAAAACCCAGTCGTTACCACACAGACGAGGGCCCTCAGTCATGAGGAATGCTCTCTGCAACATCTGGACATAGCCAGCAGACGTTTGACGCCCCCGCACTTCCTGAAGCTCCATTGTTCCACTGAAGGAAAAAGCACCCCAGACCATTATGGCGCTCCCTCCACTGTGGCACGTAGAAAACATCTCAGGTGGGCTCTGCTTGTCATGCCAGTAACGTTAGAAACCATCAGGACCATCAAGGTTAATTTTTTTCTCATCAGAGAATAAAACTTTCTTCCACCTTGGAATGTCCCATGTTTGGTGCTCTCTTGCAAAGTACAAACGAGCAGTTCTGTGGTGTTCAAGGAGACGAGGTCTTTGAAGACGTTTTTGTTTTTGAAGCCCTTCAGTCTCAGATGCCGTCTGATGGTTATGGGGCTGCAGTCAGCACCAGTAAGGGCCTTAATTTGGGTTGAGGATCGTCCAGTGTCTTGACGGACAGCCAATTGGATCCTCCGGCTCAGTGCCGATGACTTTTTTTGGGTCTTCCACTTGACTTTTTTGTTCCATAACACTCAGGATCATTTAAGAAATTGCAAATGACTGTCTTACTGCGTACCACCTCAGCAGCGATGGCACACTGTGAGAGACCCTGCTTATGCAGTTCAACAACCCGACCACGTTCAAAAAGGGTGTTTTTTTTGCCTTTGCCATCACAACGTGGGACTACCTGACAGAAAATGACAATGAATCCACATCTTTGCACAGATTTGTCCTTTTAAAGTCATTTGGTCCTAAACTTTTGATCAACTGAAAAACAGCCTGTTTCAGTTTATTTGTTGTTTTCATTAAATTAAATGATCAAAAAATGTTTTGTCTCACTCCCATTTCTTCTTGTTGCATGTTGAAGCTCTACTTGGAACCTTGTTAAGATCCAGCCATGCTAAATATGATTTTTTGCCATTTTTCAAGTAGGTCTTAAACTTTTGATCAGGACTGTATATACAGTTGCAAGAAAAAGTTTTTGAACCCTTTGGAATGATATTGATTTCTGCACAAATTGGTCATAAAATGTGATCTGATCTTCATCTAAGTCACAACAATAGACAATCACAGTCTGCTTAAACTAATAACACAAAGAATTAAATGTAACCATGTTTTTATTGAACACACCATGTAAACATTCACAGTGCAGGTGGAAAAAGTATGTGAACCCCTAGATTAATGACATATCCAAGAGCTAATTAGAGTGAGGTGTCAGCCAACTGGAGTCCAATCAATGAGATGAGATTGGAGGTGTTGGTTACAGCTGCCCTGCCCGATAAAAAACACACACCAGTTCTGGGTTTGCTTTTCACAAGAAGCATTGCCTGATGTGAATGATGCCTCGCACAAAAGAGCTTTCAGAAGACCTACGATTAAGAATTGTTGACTTGCATAAAGCTGGAAAGGGTTATAAAAGTATCTCCAAAAGCCTTGCTGTTCATCAGTCAAATGGTCTATAAATGGAGAAAGTTCAGCACTGCTGCTACTCTCCCTAGGAGTGGCCGTCCTGTAAAGATGACTGCAAGAGCACAGCGCAGACTGCTCAATGAGGTGAAGAACAATCCTAGAGTGTCAGCTAAAGACTTACAAAAGTCTCTGGCATATGCTAACATCCCTGTTGGCGAATCTACGATACGTAAAACACTAAACAAGAATGGATTTCATGGGAGGATACCACAGAGGAAGCCACTGCTGTCCAAAAAACCATTGCTGCACGTTTACAGTTTGCACAAGAAAACCTGGATGTTCCACAGCAGTACTGGCAAAATATTCTGTGGACAGATGAAGACAAAGTGGAGTTGTTTGGAAGAAACACACAACACTATATGTGGAGAAAAAGAGACACAGCACATCAACATCAAAACCTCATCCAAACTGTGAAGTATGGTGGTGGGGGCATCATGGTTTGTGGCTGCTTTGCTGCGTCAGGGCCTGGATGGATTGCTATCATTGAAGAAAAAATGAATTCCCAACTTTATCAAGACATTTTGCAGGATAACTTAAGGCCATCTGTCCACCAGCTGAAGCTCAACAGAAGATGTATGATGCAACAGGACAACGACCCAAAGCATAGAAGTAAATCAACAACAGAATTGCTTAAACAGAAGAAAATCCGCCTTCTGGAGTGGCCCAGTCAGAGTCCTGACCTCAACCCGATTGAGATGCTGTGGCAGACATCCCAAGAATATTGCTGAACTGAAACAGTTCTGTAAAGAGGAATGGTCAAGAATTACCCCTGACCGTTGTGCACGTCTGATCTGCAACTACAGGAAACGTTTGGTTGAAGTTATTGCTGCCAAAGGAGGTTCAACCAGTTATTAAATCCAAGGGTTCACATACTTTTTCTTGTAACTGTCCAGTACAGACCAAAAGTTTGGACACACCTCCTCATTCAAAGATTTTTCTTTATTTTCATGACTATGAAAATTGTAGATGGGGAAGAAAAATAAACGAACCAGCACCTCCATAATAAGTGAATATGAGAATGCAGGTGCACGCTACCTTGGCTGAAACACAATTGGATTAGTAGAACTACAGGTAACAGCACTCTGCTAGTCAATTGAACAAAGATATAAGCAAACACTGAAAGAATAAATACTTGGTGGTCATACTTACTGCAAATGCAGCTAGAAGCTCTTTGCGAATATACAAACCGGATTCCAAAAAAGTTGGGACACTATACAAATCGTGAATAAAACTGAATGCAATGATGTGGAGGTGCCAACTTCTAATATTTTATTCAGAATAGAACATAAATCACGGAACAAAATTTTAAACTGAGAAAATGTACCATTTTAAGGGCAAAATATGTTGAATCAGAATTTCATGGTGTCAACAAATCCCCAAAAAGCTGGGACAAGGCCATTTTCACCACTGTGTGGCATCTCCCCTTCTTCTTACAACACTCAACAGACGTCTGGGGACCGAGGAGATCAGTTTCTCAAGTTTAGAAATGGGAATGCTCTCCCATTCTTGTCTAATACAGGCCTCTAACTGTTCAATCGTCTTGGGCCTTCTTTGTTGCACCTTCCTCTTTATGATGCGCCAAATGTTCTCTATAGGTGAAAGATCTGGACAGCAGACTGGCCATTTCAGTACCCGGATCCTTCCTCTACGCAGCCATGATGTTGTGATTGATGCAGAATGTGGTCTGGCATTATCTTGTTGAAAAATGCAGGGTCTTCCCTGAAATAGATGACGTCTGGATTGGAGCATATGTTGTTCTAGAACCTGAATATATTTTTCTGCATTGATAGTGCCTTTCCAGACATGCAAGCTGCCCATGCGACACGCATTCATGCAACCCCATACCATCAGAGATGCAGGCTTCTAAACTGAGCGTTGATAACAACTTGGGTTGTCCTTGTCCTCTTTGGTCCGGATGACATGGCGTCCCAGATTTCCAAAAAGAACTTCGAATCGTGACTCGTCTGACCACAGAACAGTCTTCCATTTTGCCACACTCCATTTTAAATGATCCCTGGCCCAGTGAAAACGCCTGAGCTTGTGGATCTTGCTTAGAAATGGCTTCTTCTTTGCACGGTAGAGTTTCAGCTGGCAACGGCGGATGGCACGGTGGATTGTGTTCACTGACAATGGTTTCTGGAAGTATTCCTGAGCCCATTCTGTGATTTCCTTTACAGTAGCATTCCTGTTTGTGGTGCAGTGTCGTTTAAGGGCCCGGAGATCACGGGCATCCAGTATGGTTTTACGGCCTTGACCCTTACGCACAGAGATTGTTCCAGATTCTCTGAATCTTCGGATGATGTTATGCACAGTTGATGATGATAGATGCAAAGTCTTTGCAATTTTTCGCTAGGTAACACCTTTCTGATATTGCTCCGCTATCTTTCTACGCAACATTGTGGGAATTGGTGATCCTCTACCCATCTTGGCTTCTGAGAGACACTGCCTCTCTGAGAAGCTCTTTTTATACCCAATCATGTTGCCAATTGACCGAATTAGTGTTAATTGGTCTTCCAGCTCTTCGTTATGCTCAAATTTAGTTTTTCCAGCCTCTTATTGCTACTTGTCCCAACTTTTTGGGGATTTGTTGACACCGTGAAAATTTGAATCAACATATTTTTCCTTTAAAATGATACATTTACTCGGATTAAACGTTTGATCTGTCATCTACGTTCTATTACAAATAAAATATTGACATTTGCCATCTCCACATCATTGCATTCAGTTTTTATTCACAATTTGTTTAGTGTCCCAACTTTTTTGGAATCCGGTTTGTAATTGATCAAAAATATTTCGGGCCCATCTACCAGTCGACAAGGTAGCTTCTAATCAGATGGGTCCTACTCTAACATGCCTCTCCTGGGCTTACAGCCTACAATCTGGGCAAAGTAGTACCAAGCTGTATCCTACGCATGCCTCTCCCAGGCTGTGAGCCTGCAGTATGGGCTGAGTAGAATACAGCTATACAAGCTATCTAATTAAAAGCACATGGTAAATGGGCTGGTTGTGCATGGTTCAATCTCACCACCAGGGAGCTTCTAGCTGCATTTGCAGTAAGTATGACCACCAAGTATTTATTCTTTCAGTGTTTGCTTATATCTTTGTGCAATTGACTAGTAGAGTGCTGTTACCTGAAGTTCTACTAATCCAATTATGAAAATTGTAGAATCACACTGAAGGCAGCAAAACTATGAATTAACACATGTGGAATTATATACATAACAAAAAAGTGTGAAACAACTGAAAATAGGTCATATTCTAGGTTCTTCAAAGTAGCCACCTTTTGCTTTGATTACTGCTTTGCAATCTCTTGGCATTCTCTTGATGAGCTTCAAGAGGTAGTCACCTGAAATGGTCTTCCAACAGTCTTGAAGAGTTCCCAGAGATGCTTAGCACTTGTTGGCCCCTTTTGCCTTCACTCTGCGGTCCAGCTCACCCCAAATCATCTCAATTGGGTTCAGATCCGGTGACTGTGGATGCCAGGTCATCTGGCGCAGCACCCCATCACTCTCCTTCATGGTCAAATAGCCCTTACACAGCCTGGAGGTGTGTTTGGGGTCATTGTCCTGTTGAAAAATAAATGATGGTCCAACTAAACGCAAACCGGATAGAATAGCATGCCACTGCAAGATGCTGTGGTAGCCATGCTGGTTCAGTATGCCTTCAATTTTGAATAAATTCCCAACAGTGTCACCAGCAAATCACCCCCACACCATCACACCTCCTCCTCCATGCTTCACGGTGGGAACCAGGCATGTAGAGTCCATCTGTTCACCTTTTCTGCATCGCACAAATACACGGTGGTTGGAACCAAAGATCTCAAATTTGGACTCATCAGACCAAAGCACAGATTTCCACTGGTCTAATGTCCATTCCTTGTGTTCTTTAGCCCAAACAAGTCTCTTCTGCTTGTTGCCTGTCCTTAGCAGTGGTTTCCTAGCAGATATTCTACCATGAAGGCCTGATTCACACAGTCTCCTTTTAACAGTTGTTCTAGAGCTGTGTCTGCTGCTAGAACTCTGTGTGGCATTGGCCTGGTCTCTAATCTGAGCTGATGCTAACCTGCGATTTCTGAGGCTGGTGACTCGGATGAACTTATCCTCCGCAGCAGAGGTGACTCTTGGTCTTCCTTTCTTGGGGCGGTCCACATGTGAGCCAGTTTCTTTGTAGCGCCTGATGGTTTTTGTGACTGCACTTGGGGACACTTTCAAAGTTTTCCCAATTTTTCGGACTGACTGACCTTCATTTCTTAATGTAATGATGGCCACTCGTTTTTCTTTACTTAGCTGCTTTTTTCTTGCCATAATACAAATTCTAACAGTCTATTCAGTAGGACTATCAGCTGTGTATCCACCTGACTTCTCCACAACGCATCTGATGGTCCCAACCCCATTTATAGGGCAAGAAATCCCACTTATTAAACCTGACAGGGCACACCTGTGAAGTGAAAACCATTTCAGGTGACTACCTCTTGAAGCTCATCAAGAGAATGCCAAGAGTGTGCAAAGCAGTAGTCAAAGCAAAAGGTGGCTACTTTGAAGAACCTAGAATATGACATATTTTCAGTTGTTTCACACTTTTTTGTTATGTATATAATACCACATGTGTGAATTCATAGTTTTGATGCCTTCAGTGTGAATCTACAATTTTCATAGTCATGAAAATAAAGAAAACTCTTTGAATGAGAACGTGTGTCCAAACTTTTGGTCTGTACTGTATATATATATATATATATATATCTATATATATATAGCATCAGAAAATCTGCAGCACACCAAGAGATTCAGTGAAGACAACTGTGTTGTTTATTCACCCTTGACCGTGCAATGTTTCAGTCCTCTCCAGGATCTTTTTCAAGTATGGTACTTGAGAAAGATCCTGGAGAGAATTGAAACGTTGTAAGGTCATGGGTGAATAAACAAAATCATTTTCTTCACTGAATCTCTTAGTGTGCTGGGGATTTTCTGATGCTGTTTATGGTGCCTTGATCAAGGTTGTTTAGGCTGGCACCCATTTATGTTTAGGAGTGATGCCTTTTTCCTTTTTTTTTTTTTATATTTGCTCTGTCATTATAACTTTTCCCTGTGTATGTACATGTTATTTCTAACATACACTACTCACAAAAAGCTATGGATATTTGACTCGTTGGGTAACTCAAGTTACGAGTAAATAACTGGTTGCTTCTCATATTGATGCATTTACATGGGTTTATGGCCATCATATTGTAGGTCCCGTACATTGTTGTGAGTAGTGGTTTTCTATGTTTGGTCTCAATGAACATTGTCATAGCATACGCTATGATGCTGTCTGTATTTAGTCACAGCAAATATCGCTAATAGCGTTATAGTTCTTCATGTCTCACTTGTGGTAAGTAGTATATGCTATACTACAGTAAATACCAGGCATGCTCAACCTGTGGCCCTCCAGCGGTTGTAAAACTACAACTCCCACAATGCCCTGCTGTAGGCTGATAGCTGTAGGCTGTTCGGGCATGCTGGGAGTTGTAGTTTTGCAACAGCTGGAGGGCCGCAGGTTGAGCATGCCTGGTATATACTATACTAAATGCTATACTGTAGTCTATATTTAGTTTCATTGAACATCATCATTATTATAGTTAATCTTCACTGTTACCTGTGTCATTATTGCCATAAGCATTATAATTTTTTTACAGTGTAACATTGATGGCTCATTTCTCACTGAGCAGGTATACTGTAGCATTCTGTTGGAAAACAACAGAAGTCTGATTGTTGCCCTGATCCATTCTTGCCTTGATTACTATAACTTATTATTAATTGGTCTCCCCCTCACTACGCCCTGTGCCAGTCATTGCACTGGTTGCCCACACAGTAAACTGCTGATTCTCATCTACAAAGCTCTCCACAATGCTGCACCTGCCTATATTTCCTCCCTCATTTCTGGCTACCACCCTACGAATGTTCCAGACCCTACAAATGATTTAAGACTTACATCCACCATAGTCTGACCTTCTCTATTTCTTCAACACTTCATTTGAGCTTCACCAGTTCTCAGGAATACCTTACCCCAAGCAATTAGGTTAATTGCCAACATCCACAGTTTAAGACATTCTCTAAAACACATCTTTTCAGGATGGCCTATGACATCCCCTAATCTAATTATTCTCCATTCACACACACACCCAACCTCATGCTTCAGAGCTTGATCATCATCTAACAGTATCCACCAGCATATGGAAATGACTAAACCGCTTTTCCAGACAAAAACAAATCTTTAGACATAAACAACAGAAATAAACCAGTCAGAAGGTCAGTGTGTCTGTTTTTTTCCCTCCAATACATTGCATAGGTAGAAAGTCATAAAGTCCCGCAGTATTAGTTGGCTGTGCATTAACCCTTTCCACAATGCAACAGAGCTATCATGTAATAACAGTGCAAATGAACAGGGTATATTACAATGAAAATATAAATATAGTTCTACAATATGGAACAGTTAAAACAACACCATAAATCCCAGTGAAAATTAACCCTTCAAAGTGCAATAAAGTAGGGAGTTAACAATAACAGCAAATTTCCATAGTCCAAAGTATCTTTGCTCCAAATCACTACATTGACAGTTCCCTGTTTGTCCACAACTGTATCTGTGTCCTACAAATGTTGGGCCAGAACTGATTCTAGCTTTTAGCTGCCTGAGGTGAAAATTTAAATTCTGTGTTCAACCTCCCACACCCCCAGCCCTACCACTAAAGGCATATTTGAATTGGACATTAAATACAACACTAAATACCTTTTACATCCAGTGATGTCTCTTCCGATTCAGAATTTCTCTTTCCTCATCTCCATTTGGACCAGGCTGCAATGCAAAATTATTTCAGCTACTGTACTTCTCGTTTCTGCAGAGTTTGCCACACAGGCATCTTGGGTTCCTACTAGGGATGAACAAACCTGAACTTTGCGAGTTCGGGTACCCGGACCCGAGCCTGGACTTTTTCACTGAAGTTCGGGTTTGGGTTCGGTGTACGAGTGATTTTATTATTTTCTGTTATAACATGGTTATATAGTAAAATAATAGCATTCTTAAGACAGAATGCAAAAGAATATGTCCATTTAGGGGTTAAAAAACTCACCTCATCCTTTTGATCATGTTGCAGCAGTCACCTATGTTTATTCAGCAGGACCTGCTAAAAGAACCCGCAATGTGTGTGATGGTGTCTATGTGGTGAGTGCGCTGACATCTTTGCACACATCCCAGGTCCTTCGGGCAGGTCCTGCTGAATGAAGATAGAAGAGACTGCTGCAGCACGATCAAGTGGATAAGGTTAGTTGTTTCTTTAAACTCTAAATGGCCATATTCTTTTGCATTCTGTCTTAATAATGCTCTTATTTTCCGATGTAACCATGTTATCAGTGGCGTAACTAGAGTGTTATGGGCCCCAGTGCAAACTTTGGATCGGGCCCCCCCCCCCCCCATTTATACAAAGAAGCGGCAGAATTTCTTACTAAGGGCTCTTTCCCGTGCGGCTAGTCCGCTGCGTGAATGAGAGCCAAGCCCCATTCCGGACAGCAGAGACAGCTCCGTGCCTCTCTGTGACCTTTTTACTACAAAATCACAATGAGATAAAGTTGTCACCGTGATTTTGTAGCAAAACGATCACAGAGAGGCAAAGAGCATTATCAATCATGTTACTACTCAGTGTCTCTGCTGTCCGGAGCGGGGCTTGGCTTTCTTTCACACAGCAGTTTAGCCACACGGGATCCGCTCGTGTTAAAGAGCCCTAAGCCCAATGCATGGCTACACTCACCCAGTCCTAATAAAATCTGGTCCTACCTCATCCAGGGTGTCTCTGGCGTCGGCGTGATGTCCGCTGGATCCAGAACAAGGTTCCTGTGGTGATAGAGAAAAAAAGAATAATCACATAAGGAAGGGATGGTGACTGCCCCTATGAAACTACCAGCAGGGGGCGCTGTGCTGGCCTGGTAGACTGAGCTATGCCAATGTATAGCAGGGTAATTTAGGACATTTCCCCTAAGTGCAACCACACAGTACTAATGTCTACATTGTGGCCCCTCACAGTACTAATGCCCACCTTGTGGCCTTTCACAGTAATTAAGCCCACCTTGTGGTCCCTTCACAAAAGTTATGTCCTTCTTGTGGCCCCTCACAGCAGTTATGCCTACCTTTGTTCCTGTCACAGTAGTTATGCCCAGATATGTGTCCCTCACAGTAGTTATGCCAAATATGTGCCCCCTAACAGTAGTTATGCCAAATATGTGCCCCCTCACGGTATTTATGCCAGATATGTGCCCCCTCAAAGTAGTTATGCCCAGATAAGTTCCCCCTCACAGTGGATATGCCCAGATATGTGCCCGCTTACAGGGGTTTGCCCAGATATGTGCCCGCTCACAGTGGTTATGCCCAGATATGTGCCCCTCACAGTGGATATGGCCAGATATGTTACCCCTCACAGTAGTTATGCCAGATTATGTGCCCCTCACAGTAGTTATGACCAGATATGTGCCCCCCTACAGTGGTTATGCCAGATTATGTGCCCCTCACATTAAATATGCCCACATATGTGCCCCTCACAGTGGTTATGCTAGATTATGTGCCCCCCTCACAGTAGTTGATATATGTGCCCCCTCATAGTTATGCCTTTATATGTGCCCCCCTCACAGTAGTTATGACATATTAGGTGCCCCCTCAGTAGAGATGCCCACTTTTGTGCCCCCTCACTCTAGTTGTGCCCATCAACCCCCTTCCCCTTTGCCCCCAGTCTGCAGTGTTAGGAAAAGAAAATAAAAAAACACATACTTACCCTCTTCCCTGGTGTTGCGCTGCCACACTCACATGGCACTGCTGGCTGTGCTGAAGGCAGTTTCCCGGGCCTTCAGAGCTCCTCCCACAGCCAGCAGCGCGATGTGCGGCCAGCAGAGGGAGCTCTAGAGCTCCTGCTTCACTGATGATCTGGATACAGCCTGGCAGTGACAAGAAATGCCGGGCGGACTGTATGTGAGTGAGTGAGTGCGCGCGTCCCCCCTCTTCCTCCTCCCCCCCTCTGCGCAAACCTCCCCCACCTTGCTTCATATTAAACATGTAATGGAGCGCCCTGATGGGGGCCCGGCATTGTCACTGTACTTCATGCTGGGCCCCGTCACAGCGCTTCATTACATGTTAGTACAGCGGGCCCCTCCCCCCGCCGGGCCCGGTCGCAGTCGCACTCCCTGCGACCGCGATCGTTACGCCCCTGCATGTTATAATGGAAAATAATAAAGTGAAGCTCAGGCTTGAGTTCAATGAGTTTCGAGGTCAAATTCGGGTCAAGTTCTCGTCCCGAACCCAAACTTTGACCTGAAGATTGGCCGAACCCGGCGAACCTGTACTTCCATGAGTTTTCTCATCCCTAGTTCCTACATTTCCATCATCTTCCCCCTTCTGGTACTCCAAAAGTGTTATTCTACTGCCACCCCTAATTCTGTGCCTGCTGTTCTCCCCAAGGCCCTCAAATATTGTATTTGTAAAATAAAAGTACCATACATATAGTCCTCAAAGTACTCTCAAAAGTCTCACCAATGCTAATAAGTCTCTCAGAGTAACATTTCTTTAGTAATAGTGCCCCGACAGAGATAATATTCCCAAAGAGTCCCATTAGTAGCAATGCCCTCAGTATTGTGCCCAATAATAATGTCCCCAATAGTACCCCCAGTATTAAAGGGGTTGTCCGAGTTATTTTTTTGTTCTTTCTATGTTTCCAACTAGGCAAATGTAACAGCTTTCCAATTAACTCACTTTATCTCCAGTGGCTGATTTCTCAGATTTCACTGAGGGTCACATGACCTGCGATGTCAGCCTCTCTCCCTGCTCTGATAATGTTGGTGCACAAGCCTGAGAGATCTGTACACCAGAGGTCACTGTGCTGGCCACGCCCCCTGCACTGCTGCTGCTTATTGCTCTCTCCCAGGATTCTTAACCCCTTCATCTACACAGACTCAGGGCTGAAGTGTTTACTCTGTAGCTACACGCAGTGAGGAGACAAATGCTGGGCACAGGAGCTGAAAGAGAAGTTCTGCAGAGGATTGCAGGAAGATACTGTGTGTATCAGCAGCGTCATTGTAAAGCTAGGACTTGTACTTCTATACATACAACATGCTGCTGAGCCAGAAGAGAACCAGGGAAATAAGGAAATAGATATTTTTATTATTTTTTTTGCCTAAAAATTGCTTAGCTTAGATATATATTGCTGACAATCAGATTTACAGTGCTATATTGTTTTCCATAACTTGGAAAACCCATTTAACCCATAGGATACCAGAGTTTCTTTTTTTTTTGCGTTTTAATTTTTCTTTCCTATTTTCCGTCAGGGCTTATTCTTTATGGGAAAAGTTGTACTTTCTAAGGCCACTATTAATTATGGCATAAAATGTAGTGGGTTTTGTTCCCACTGACCCATGCCCTTCATTCTCTGGGTCAGTATTTTTACAACGATACCCCATATGTATAGTTTATTTTATGTGTAAATAGTATAAAAATAAATTTTAACTTTGAGAATTTTTCAACATATTCTGACCCCCATAACTTTTTTATACTTATATCTACGGAACTGTTTAGGGGTTAATTTTGGAGTGTGCATGTCTTTTGGATCACATTTAATTTCAATTTTTTGCTTAAGAGAAGCAATGAAGAAATGGCAAATCGGCCATTTTGAACCTTTTTTCCATTAAGTCATTCGCTGTATTGGATTTTTATTCTTATATTATGGGCGTTTTCAGTCACGGTGATACCTAGGATGTTTATATTTATTGTTATTTAGGCATTTTTTTGTTTTATTATACGTAAAGCGGGGTGATTTAAACTTGTATATATTATTATTTTTTTACCTTGTTTTATTTATCATTATTTTAAGGCTCATAAATGCTCTTATAAATGATGTTTTTTGAATTTTTCATTTTGACCTATAAGTGATTTAAAAAATGACAATTTATTAGCATTTTGCTCATTTCTAATGTTGGCCTTCCATCTGGTGGCCACAATAAGAATTGCAGCATTAATGCTCTGAATTTCTTCATAGAGATTCAGCGTGTGTACTGAAGTCCCGATTGGCCGCACGTTTTTTGCACATTCAGGTGCCGTGATCTCACTTGATTACGGCATCTAAAGCATTTGCCGTGATCGGCATTATTGCTGGTTGCGGTAATTAGCCGCAGGTCTCTGCTATTTGAAACAGCAGAGACTTGCAGGTCATGACACCCGCTGCACGCATGAGCAGGTGTACATGCTTGCACACCGCTACCAGCGCCATACATGTACGGCGCTGGTAGAAAAAGGGTTAATAATGTTCCCCCTGTAGTGCCCTCATATGATGAGTTATCACTATGTTATTTATGATGTTACATAGGACAGCAGGTAACATAGTAACACAGTGACATCTGTGACGAACTGCGACCGTCGCGGCCACAATACGTCACAAAACCGTCACAGCGCCCCTAGTGGTCAATCCACAAACAGGCCTCCCAGCCACTTTCAGCACACCGACAGTCTAACTTGAGTCCGTACAGTTGATAGGCTGAAAGCGCGGGGTTTGGACCGCAGATTGACCACAAGTAAGTGTGTGGGCGACCGGACCGGAACCACACACAGGGTAGTTTAACTGCCACCACCTTGCAATTTATGGGAGCAAGGAACCCACTATCTGGATAACAGAACCGAGTATCTTTCTACTCGGAGAGGCTAGGGTAAGTTTTTGCAGTGTTTGAAAGCAGGCATATGGCTAGAGAAATGACTTGGAGGTCATTTATTATATATATATATATATATATATATATACAATACAACTTCTCAATATGTGCAGTGATTAAGGAAAGTATGGTCCAATAAACAGAAAGGGAGAAAAGAAAGAAAATACTTATAAAAAAGATGTCCATTGGTGAAATAGTCCGTTGCAGGGATAAAGTCCAAGAAACCGTTGTCCAGAGTGTAATAATCCGAATATGCCTACAGCTCAGGGGTTCTCTGGCTGAGGCCCTCTTCAGGTGTTGTTAAAAGTGGAGAACTCTTTTAGCAGATCCTAGGCCCTTGTTATAAGGATCCCAGAATCAAGGCTGGGAATTGAGAGTCCACCTGCTGGGGCAGGCTGTATTTCTGAGATGAATTCCAGTTCTGAAATATGGTATGTGCCATATCTCGGGATGTCTCCGCTGTACATAAGTAACGAGCACAGATTCACATTCCCCACAAAATATGGAGTTCAGGGATATCAAATATGACCTGTTTTATGATGGGTTAATGCCATAACTTTACCTGGGCATCTCCTAGAGTTATGTTTGTCATATGTAAATGTCCAGTGAATTCTGAGTGACACGATGATGTAATTTTTATGTCCGTAAGATGCATGGTCTCTCTTAAAAAGGGTAAAAATCATATCTAAGATTGAGGTGCCTGACTGTCTATAGTTTCACCCAGGTAACTTCCTTTTCAGGAAACTGACTTCACACTTCTTATTTACCAGCGATGCAGACGAATAGCCACAGTCTGATCAGTTAATTGTAGAGGACGCCGTAATGAAGTTAGCATTCGGTCCATTTCCAGTTTTAGCTGTGATAGACGGTCTGTAGGAAGTCTGAAGCATGCTGGCCTCTATTGACTGACTTGAACAAAAGGACCTTTTTGTTCTCTAGGTACATAGAAGGAGACACTCTGAGTAATCAGATTGTAAGCTCTGGGGGCCCCTATGGAAATAAGGACTGTTTAATAGGCCCATTGATCGGTAAGGGATAGTAATATTGATAATATTGTAAGGATGGTTCAATATTCTCGCGGATCATCCGTGACAACATCTACTACATAATCTGTACTCTTAGAGTTGCTACTATGTTATCTGTGGTGTTACATTGCATTATAGGTGGCATCTACTGCATTATTTGTGCCTAGTGAGTTATTACTGTGTTATCTACAGTGTTATATAGCACTGTAGACAACATCTACCTTATGATCTGTACTCTTAGAGTTATAACTGTATTATCTGTGGTGTTACATAGGACAGCAGGTGACATCTACTATATTATGTGCACTCAGAGTTATCACTGTATCATCTGTGGACTGTGGAATTACATAAGACTGTAGTTGACATCTACCACATTATCTGCACAGAGAATTAATTATCACTGTATTATCTGTGGTGTTACATGGGACTGCAGGTAAAATCTACTAAATTATCTACAGTCTGTTCATGAAGCTACATGACAAATATCATGTAGTATATAATGTAGTAGATAATACATGCAGTCCTATGCAACACCAAAGATAACATAGAGATCTCAGGGGCAAGGTGATATATCAGGTATTGTACCAATGCCTGAAGCTCAAAGGGAAGGGGACACACACAGCAGCCCCTTAGTCAGTGTGTCTATTGAATATTCAGTCTTCATACTCTCAGAGCTATAATAAATTATTTTATCTTGTGGGGCAGCCGGGCATTAGACTAGCATCTGTGGTCTACTGTCTAGCATAGCCCTGATGTTCAAGGGACCACCACAAGGAATAGCAAGTTGCTATCCCCAGCAATGGATACCTACCAGTCCACAATTGCATTTGCATCCTTATGATGCAGATATGGTTGAAAGTTGTGGTACTGTTTGACCCTCCTCTAATGGAGCCTGCTGGGGCCCCACTCAACTGAGTTGTTTGCATGGTGTTAAAGACTGCCACTACCTATACCTTAACTAGCTGATTAGTGCTTAGCTTGCTGCTCCATTGGGATGGTGGTACAGATCGCCTGTTCAGGGGTTGGACCCCCACCAATTAATTAGTTATGACCCATCCAATGGGTAGGGGATAACTTGAAGTTACCAGAATAGCCCTTCATGCTTTTACCTCTTTTACAGCATACAAAATCGTATTGTGACATATTCACAGTCAGAGCTAATGTTTGTCCCATATGATCCAGCAATTGTATTAAAATTGAGTGATATTTTTAGATTTTGTGACAGATATGACAAGTCCATTTGGACCAGTTTGACATTCATTCTGATTAATTTTAAACTCATTGAGTTATAATGCATCCAGTATGTTTATGCTATTCAGAGGCTCAGTTAAGAGGTATGTTTTTGCTGTGGGGTTACTGCATTATTTATCAATCTTTTTAAATTTAAATATTTTTATATTGCAATATTTTATTACTACAGTATATTGAGAGAAAAAAATTAATAATACAAACATTAGAACACAATCTGGATGAAAAATTCAACAAGTGAACTATCTCCTTTAGTATAAAAAATGATGGACCACAATAAAATCCAGAATGATCATACTTCAGCTATGAGCAAACCTTTAGAGACTTGATTACTTTTAAGGTTTGCCAATCTTTTTCAAAAGTTTCGGACCCAAATCGATTCTACCCGCCCACCCTAAATGCATTAACAGCAATAGTAAATAATGTCAGAGTGATGCTGATTTGCATAGCTATGGTAAAACGCATGTTTGATGGCATTGACAAACAGCATGTTTAAAAACAAAGACCATTATATATTATGTTTTTTCATATTCCAAAGCTTCTAAAAATTGTCCCTTATCGGGGCCAGTTAGTATTTAAACACACATACGGTAGTGTTATTGTAATTCAGACAGTTCTGTCTCTGCAATTTACAGAGAGCATCCCTTGCGATATGATGTGGTGTTTAGTAAGGCACAAGGGTCCGACATTGACAGAAGGTATGTGTCACCGAGATTCCTAGCCTCGGTGAGGTAAGAGCCAGTAATTTTAACTGTCAGCGGCAGTTAGTGCTGACTGGCACTATTTGTTATTTAGTATGGCTGTAGAGCCGATCTGGGTCGGCTCTTACTGGGAGCAGCCAAAGTGCAGGGTGGGTGGCTTCTCCCCACGCTCCAGGCCGGGTTTTGGCTGGGATATAAAAACCCAGCCAGCAGTCTCAGCTGTGTGGATTATCCTCCATTTCACAGTAAAGCTGTGGAGACGCTGTGGTTTTGGGAGCAGCATGAGGTGTGCCGTGATAAAAGGGCTGAGAGTTGCATTGCTGGAAAACATGCCCCCTAAAGCCTGCTGTGGATGGCTGATGAAAAACTGCTAACTAGGTGAACGTTCGTGTTCTGTGGACTTTCCATGGTGTGAACATACACCAATACTGCAAACTGATATTTTGTTTTGCCTTTTGTGTGAATAAACGCTGAACTTTTTAAGTTAAATACTTTGTGATTGCCTCTATACTGCATCCGCTAAGCTGCCTACCAGAGAAAATCCCCACAGATGGTTGAAATGTGAAGACAGTCAACTGGACATTGCTAGCACTTTTCACAAAGCAGTGTAAAAAGCATTGCATGACTAGGATAGTTAAATGTACTATGCAGGAACCATGAGTTATTTTCCCCAGGTTCATACACTATGTTGTGCCCATTGTCACTGACCACATTGCCCAGTAGGAGTTGGTGGGTAGACAGCCATCATGTTTGCTGTTTCATGTACTTTAGCAAGTGATCAGCTGTGTGGCTACCCCCGGCCAATCAGCTCCAAGCTTGCATGGCAATGATTAACTTGACAAATAGGAGGAAGCATGGGAACAACGCTCTGCCCTGCTGATGTTAGGGACAGGAGGATTTCCATGGAGGAGTTGGAGGAGCTAGATAAGTGTCTGGTGTGGAAGAGGCTCACAAAAATGTGCAGGTGTCAAAAGGACCTAGCATGGACTAACCCAGGCTCTCCATCACGTGACAAGTGCAAAACAGGGATGGACTTTTGGGAAAAATATTACCAGTTACGCGTCTCCCAGTGAATCTAAGCACACTACATCTTTCAGAGATTCTGAGGGAGCCATCAGCTACCTGAAGGCAGCAGGCTCTACTACTTGTAACTCTACCGTCAGCAACTTGGCCAAGTGGGAATCAAGCTTGTGCACCATTGGTTTTCTTGGCCAGTAATGTTGTTTCCTGGCCACACATTTTGTTATCAATGGCTGATGATGGTGAGGAGGAGTCTGAGCTGTGATGTGTCCTAACTGCTGCAAAGGAGGTAGAAATTCTTGCTGCGTTAGCTAGCACCCATCTCTGTTTTCCCACTAGATCAGGTCATGCTGCTTTATTTGGTTCAGTAGGGCTGTGGTGCCTACAGTGCTGCCCATAACTATTCATACCCCTGGCAAATTTTGACTTAAAGTATACTTTTATTAAACCGGCAAGTAATTTTTTAATGGGAAATTACATACTGTAGGTGTCTCCCAAAAGATAAGATGATGTACAATAGGCATTATTGTGGAGGAAAAAAAAAAACAAAAAAAAAAAAACAACATTTCTCAGCTTTTATTTACATTTGAGCAAAAAATGTCCAGTTGGCGTAAAAAAGGAGAAGCCTTCAACCCAAAGAACACCATCCTCACTGTCAAACATGGTGGTGGGAACCTAATGCTTTGGGGGTGTTTTTCAGCCAATGGACCAGGGAACCTAATCACAGTAAACGGCACCATGAAAAAAGCAATACATGAGGATTCTCAACGACAACATCAGACAGTCTGCAGAGAAACTTGGCCTTGGGCACCAGTGGACATTTCAGCATGACAATGACCCAAAACACACAGAAAACGTGGTGAAAAAATGGTTAGCAGACACCAACATTAACATTTTTTTTTCCACAATAATGCCTCTTGTACATCGTCTTATTATCTTTTGGGAGACACCTTTGTCACTTACCGTCAAAAAAATAACTTGCTGGTTGAATAAAAGTAATTTTAAGTCAAAATTTGCCTGGGGTATAAATAATTATGGGCAGCACTGTATGTTTGTGTTTGACTGCCCACTGCTTATTTTACTCTTGCAGATCTTGCACTGCGATGCAATTCGTTTTTCACAGATGGTTGCTAAGAGATGTTGTTTACATTCAGTTTTTTATCAAGCACGTGCAAAACACATAAAAAGGCATTGAACCCGCGCGATAAAAACTGAACGTGATCGCAGGCAAAACGTAATGACTTTGCCTGTGAAATTGTGCATTTTTCACTGACCGCATTTGCAACGCATCCGGACCTAATCCGTCGTCTTCAAGGGGCTTTACTGTTCCTGACACTAGAATAGAAATTTGATAGTGACTGTACAATGTTCCCATGATTGTTTTCTGCTAGGGACTGTTACACCCATCCACCCTCAGAATGACGTTCTGCTAGGGCCCTAACTGCTTGCAGCAGCAATGATTGATTGGCTCATCCAGAGTTTCTGTCAGCACTGTATTGTAATGCATTGCAGAGGGGATCGGACCCCCAAAAGTAAAGTCCCAGAGTAGGACAGAAATAAAGTTAAAAAAATGAGTTTTTAATAAAAAATAAAGTTTCAAGTAAACAAAAAAAAAAACGCCACTTTCCCCTGATTTTATATTTAAAAAAACCACACACATATTAGGTATAGCCGCGTCCGTAACATCCAGCTTTATAAATATATTACATGATCCACCCTATCTGATAAACACTGTAAAAAAAGTATATAAAAACTTTAAAAAAGCCATTTTTGTCATCTTACATCACAAAAAGTCCAACACAAAAAACGTTCAAAAAGGCCCCCCAAAATGGTACAAATCAAACTGTCACATTAGCCCACAAAAAATGATACCTTACCTAAGACAATCGCCCAAAAAATAAAAAATAAAACTATAGCTACATGGAGACACAAAAACATTATTATTTTGGTTTAAAAAATGCAATTATTGTGTTAAAGTCAAATAAATAAATAAAGCATACATATTAGGTATCGTTTCATTCAGAACAACCTGCTCTATAAAAATATCACATGAATTAACCCCTCAGGTGTACACAGTAAAAAAAATAAAAAAATAAACAATAAACTGTGACAAAAAACACCATCATTAAAGAGTCACTTCATCCCGCACAAAATGAGACCTACCTAAGACAATTGCCCCCCAAAAAATATATATTATATGACTCTCAGACACTAAAGACACAAAAATATATATTTTTGCTTCAAAAATGCTATTACTGTGTTAAAGTGAAATAAATAAAAAAAAGTTTATATGTTAGATATCAACATATCCGTAAAAACCTGCTCTATAAAAATATCACATGACTTAACTATAAAAAAAGGCTATTTTTTTGTCATGTAACATCATTTATAGTGCAACTCCAAGCTATCAAAAAGGTATATGCCCCTCAAAATAGAACCAATCAAACTGTCATCTCATCCCACAAAAAAATGAGCCCCTACCTAAGACAAAAAAATTAAAAAGCTATGGCTCTCAGACTATGGAGACAATAAAACATCATTTTTTTTGTTTGAAAAATGCTATTATTGTGTAAAAAGTTAAATAAATAATAAAAAGGATACATATTAGCTGATGCCACATCCGTAATGACCTGCTCTATAAAAATATAAACTAACCATCCAGTTTTTTTGTCACCTTGCCTCATAAAGTGTAATAATGAATGATCAAAAAATCATGTGTACCCAAAAATGGTACCAATAAAAATGTCAACCCTTCCTTCAAAAAGTGAGCCCCTGTACAAGATGATTGGCAACAAAAAAATGAAAAAATATGGTGTTCAGAAAATGGAGACACAAAATCATATTTTTTTTTCAAAAACGCTTTATTATATAAAAATGAAACAAAGAAAGTAGACATATTTGATAATAACGCATCCGTAACAACCTGCTCTATAAAAATAGCACATGATCTAACCTGTCAGATGAAAGTTGTAAAAAATAAAAACAGTGCCAAAACCTTGCCTCACAAAAAACGTAATATAGAGCAATTAAAATCATATGTACCCCAAAATATTACCATTATCAATATTACCTTATCCCCTGGTTTCCAAAATAGGGTCACTTTTGGGAGTTTCTACTGCAGAGGTGCATCAGGGGGGCTTCAAATGGGGCATGGCATCTAAAAACCAGTCCAGCAAAATCTGCCTTTCAACAACCATGCAGCAGTCCTTTCCTTCTGCGCCCTGCCAAGTGCCCTTATATTAGTTTACGACCACATGTGGGGTGTTCTGTATACTCAGAATCAGGGTAATAAATGTTGAGCTTTGTTTGGCTGTTAACCCTCAATGTGGTAAATAAAAAAAATGATTAAAATGGAAAATCTGCCAAAAAAGTGAAATTTATACATTTTATCTCCATTTTCCTTTAATTCTTTATCTCCATTTTCCTAAAGGGTTAACAACATTTGTAAAATCTGTTATGAGTAATTTGAGGGGTGTAGTTTCTACAATGGGGTCATTTATAGGGGTTTCTATCATGTAAGCCCCACAAAGTGACTTCAGTCCTGAACTGGTCCTTAAAAAGGGGGTATTGGAAATTTTCTTAAAATATTTTAGAATTGCTTCAAAAATTCTAAGCCTAATTCTAAGCCTTCTAACATCCCCAGTACCCCCCCCCCCCCCCAAAAAAAAATACATTTACAAAATGATGCAAACATAAAGTAGACATATGGGGAATGTTAAGTAATAAATATTTTATGAGGTATCACTTTCTGTTTTCAAAGCAGAGAAATTGGAATTTTGAAAATTGCACATTTTTCAAAATATTTGGTAGATTATCATAAATAAAGGTGAACCATAATGACTCAAATTATGACTGTCATGAAGTACAATGTGTCACGAGAAAACAATCTCGAAATGGCTTGGAAAAATCAAAGTGTTCCAAAGTTATTATCACATAAAGTGACACATGTCAGATTTGCAAAAAATGGCCTGGGCAGGAAGGTGAAAAGTGGCCTGGGGTAGAAGGGGTTAATCTATACTACCTATTTGTTATTGAGATTCAGGAATAGTTAACATGTCAAGGACTCTGGAGTTCAAACCTTTTGTAATCCATAAATCTCTAGCTATAGTATATTTTTGATGTAGCAGGACTGAATTTGTCATTTTGCACAATTCATCATATTTTGGGTTTTCTATAAACCATATAATGCAATGAGTTATTGTGATGCAGAAAAGCTAAATAATTTTAAAGACTGAACTCAGCTCTGTTATGGTACAGTCTTTTCCGAATTTTTTTGCAATTACTGACGTTACACTTTAAAATGTGGCTTTATTACTGCTTGAAATTCTTACTGAGTTGAATGGTGTTGAATGCATTCCGTTCTATGCCAGCTACAATAATTACTAAATGCACAGAGAGTAGCACTGATCATCACTGCTCTTGACATATGGCTGTTTATGATCTTTTTTTTGCATTTGGAAGGATGTCATGTTTAAATATGCTAAATCATGTGGATTGTATTGATGCATTGGTACATAAGTGTCAAGTGGGCTCATTATTCTGTAATCTTTGTCTGAAGTTTCGAGGCTGGTTATGGTTATTAATAGATTAAGATTTTAAAGACTTTTATATCCTGTCTTTTCTGGTTTAGAAGATGTTAAGGACAAAAAAAGGAAATGCCTCTGAGCCCCTGTTCAGATACAATAAAAAGACTAAGGCCTCTTTCACATGGGCGTCGCGTGTGGGTGCCGGATAGGATGCACGATTTTTCCGCGCGATTGCAAAACGTTTCAATGTGTTTTGCACACGCGTGAGAAAAATCGGCATGTTTGGTACCCAGACTCAAACCCGGACTTCTTCACAGAAGTTCGGGTTTGGGTTAAGTGTTGTGTATATTTTAATCATTTTCCCTCATAACATGGTTATATGGGAAAATAATAGCATTCTTAATACAGAATGCTTAGTAAAATAGGGATGGAGGGGTTAAAAAAAATAAAAAATAATTAAACTCACCTTATCCACTTGTTCGCGCTGCCCGGATTCTCTTCTTTCTTCTTCTTTGATGACCTAGGAGGAAAAGGACCTTTGACGTCACTGTGCTCATCACATGGTCCATCACCATGGTGATGGACCATGTGATGGATCATGTGATAGACCATGTGATAAGTGCAGTGACATCATCAAAGGTCCTTTACCCAGGTTCTGAAGAAAGAAGAAAGAAGAGGAGATCAGCTACGCGACCATGTGGCTGGGGTGAGTTAAATTTATGTATTATTTTTTAACCCCTCCATCCCTAATTTACTTAGCATTCTGTATTAAGAATTCTATTATTTTCCCTATAACCATGTTATAAGGGAAAATAATAAAGATCGGGTCCCCATCCCGATCGTCTCCTTAGCAAACACTTGCTTGCGGATGCTTGCAATTTTCACGCAGCCCCACTCACTTCTATTGGGCCTGTGTTGTGTTGTGATTTTCACGCAACACACAAGTGATGTGTGAAAATCACCTCTCATGTGCACAGCCCCATAGAAATGAATGGGTCCAGATTTAGTGCGGGTGCAATGTGTTCACCTCACGCATTGCACCCGCGCGGAAAACTCACCCATGTGAAAGAGGCCTAAAAGTCCTGGAAGTAATGTAACTAGGAACATTGCTAAATTACCAAGGAAACTTGAAAATTTAGCAAATATTTGAACACACTATGACAGCCCAGGTATGATGAGAAACCTCTGATTCTAGACATTTAAATAATTAAACACCCCCTGTAGTACTTTCAAGCCATAATAGTTTTGAATAGAGATGAATGATTTGATTCTTAACTAACCAAATAAATTAATAATTTCCCAAAAATTATATTTCCAAAAGGTTTTGATGATTCAATTTAGGGTAAAATGGCACCAGCCAATTTAATTTATCAAGGAAAGGAATATAAAAATGGAGGATCACAGGATCCAAAGCAGGGTCCTGGCCAGTGGGTTTGTCCATAATGCATTGCAGTCAGCCTCATAGCCAATCAGGAGGGACCGTATAGATGTATCAAAAGCACTATGTAAGGTCCCAAGTAGAGACACCATTCTGAGCTATGACAATGATGTTATAGAAAGTGTCTGTCATACACACAGCAATTTTAGGGTCTTTGAGGGATTGGAAAGCTCAGTGATTATTAAATCAGATATTGGTACTCTTGGCACTGTGGGCAGGTGCCAAGTCTTTTCTGCTATAGCTCTCTCCAGGTAGCTATTACAGCTTCGAACAGTACATAAGTCCAGTAACAGTTTACCCCTTAATGCATTATACCATACATGTTGTATGGAGCAGGCAGCTGCTGTGAGCCTGCTCCATACAAGGTGGGTGATGACTGTATTATACAGTAGATGCCCGGCCACAATGACGGAGAACAGCGATCACGCTAAACCCCATCATTTAACCCCTCAGATGCTGTGATCAACACCAATAGCGGCATCTGTAAGGTAAGGCAGAGGGATTTTGTTCTCTTGCCAGATTTTGATCGGTTTACATGGCAGCCTAGACACTTCTGAAGCTTACCAGGCCTGCCATGGTAAGCTCTCTCATAAGCTCAGCAGGGAGTGTGTTAGATTACTAGTCACCCTAATAAATCTCTATACGGATGAATAGGACAAGGGATCAAAGAATCCCAGGTTCTAGCAGCCTAAGAGGGCTTATTAAGTAATAAAAAATAAAAAAAACATATAAAAATATACCAAAAAATAATAAAAAGAATCATATTATTTATTGTTATGTCGGAAAATGTGCTATAACACAAAAAAAAAAAAATGCAATTGACCATGTTCATACATGTTGGCGGCATCTGATAGAAATAACAGAGCGTTAAATAAAATTTAAAAAAATCATACTTACATGATTTATTTTGCTCATGACAGGCCTGCTGCTGCCATCTAGCTTTAAGATCTGATGCAAAATCTCACGCGGCCTGAGATGAGCTTAGGTGTCACAATGTAGGGGGAGGGGAGGAACACCAGAATAACAACAGAAGGAAAATGAAATGACCTGAAACTAGGCCTCACTTCAAGGGAAAGGAAAAGGTCACCACCTAGGAAAACCTAAACCTAGCCCTGACTCCTGTCAGTCTGATTAGACTCTGAAGGTGGGAATATTCATACACCGTATACCTAGACCCTAGAAACCCTGAAAATCCCTAGGCGCAATGACAGAGTCTGAGACCACTGGTTCCTTGAACCAACCAGCCTTTTCCTGAGGCCTAGGAAACAATGAGCAAAAGGGGAAAACAAAATACAAAGAGGAGTAATATCTGCAATAGGAAAATTGTATCAACCGCATGGTAAGAAGTGTGAGTCCAGACTAAATAGAGGAACAGTAAAGACTACAAGCTACACCTGAAACAAGAGGTGTGGTCATACCAACAACAACAATGCAAAGAAAAAACCGAGAGGCTGTCAGATAACCTCATGTGATGCAAGTCTCTCAGATCTTCTAACCTCTGTCACGGGAGGAATCGTGACATTAGGATGCTACATCCGAAGCTGCTTCGCTAAAAATTTATGTTATAATGCTGTACAGAGTTGCACAAGACTTCTTTGAATAACTTTGGTAATTGATAATTACAGTGAAAAACCTTGGAACTGAACTCGGCTTTGGTTCCATTTCTTTCTATGTAGCGTGATTAGAGTGCCATCCCCCGTCATTGAAACCCTCAGATGCCGCATTTATCGTTGTTCGTGGCAGCTGAGGCTAGATTAATCAGGCTAAAATATATATATATATATATATATATATATATATATATATAAATAAATAAATAAATAAGAAAAAATATGCACCTTATCCATTTGCTCGTGTTGAGGCCATCACGGCCATCTTGATTGAAGACACCGTGCCAAAATCACTAATGATGGCACCGCACCCACCCAGCACAGGATTTTACATGGTATCGTCAATCAAGATGGTTGTGATGGTCTCTTCACACTCAAATGGATGAGGTGAGAATGTTTTTTTTTTTTTTTTTTACCACCATTTCAGGGAAAATAAATTCATTTTCATGAAGCGCAATGAAATTCTGGTTCCTGACTAATCAAATGTTCCTGAAATTCGTATCAAAGTCAATGCACTTGAATTTGATTTGACCAACACTAGTTATAAGCTATAATCATCAACATTTAAATTCTGTGTAAAATTAACCCTTTCTACCCTGGGCCAGTTTTCACCTTCCTGCCCAGGCCATTTTTTGCAAATCTGACATTTGTCACTTAATGTGGCAATAACTTTGGAACACTTTTACTTATCCAGGCCATTCTGAGACTGTGTTCTTGTGATACATTGTACTTCACAACAGTGCTAAATTTGAGTCAATATATTAGTCCTTTATTTATCAAAAAAACACAGTTACCCAAAGTTTGGAAAAATTCACAATTTTCTAAATTTGAGTTTCTCTACTCTTAAGGGAGCATTCACACGAACGTGTTTTTCTTCCGTGTCCGTTCCGCGTCCGTTCCGCAATTTTGACGGACAATGCATGGACCCATTCATTTCTATGGGTCCGTGAAAATTGCGGTATGCCTTTTATTCTCATCCGTGTGCTGTCCGTTCCGTGTGTCCGTTCCGTGTGTTTTAGAACATGTCCTATACTTGGCCGCAAATCGCAGTCCGTGGCCCCATAGAAAGTCATTGGGTCCGTGAAAAACGGATAGCACACGGAAATGCATCCGTGTGTCATCCGTTTTTAACGGACCCTTGGACTGAAAACATTCTAGGAAACCCCATTTCATTACCCATCCGTTTTTTTTGCGGACCGTGAATAACGGATGACACACGGAAACACCACGTCCGTATTATACGGACTTGCGGAACGGAAAAGGAAAGATAACTGAAGACATACGGAACACACGGATCCGTGATTTACGGACCGCAAAACCAACACGGTCGTGTGAATGCTCCCTAAGACAGATAGTAATGCCTCATAAAATAGTTGTCAGTAGGGTTGAGCAAACCCAAACTGTAATGTTCGGGTTCATACCGAACTTTAGGATTTTTGGACCCCGGACCCGAACCCAAACTTTTCTGACACAGACAAATAACTTTTATCTGTCTGTTAGTTATGTGGGTGGCGGTGGCCATTTTATGCAAGTTCAGCACAGCATATGTGCATTTGTGACAGTCAAATAGAAGCTTGAAATACTGCAATTATATTCTGGGTAAAAAAAAAAAATCACCCATTTTTGGCAAGACCCTACATATGTGGCCTTTGCAGCATTTGTCATTGTTAAATACAAGCTTGAAAGACTGCAATATTTTTCTGGGTTTAAAAAAGCTCCCTTTTTTGGCAATACCCTCCATCTGGGGCCTATGCAGCATTTGTCAGTGTGGAATTTAAGCTTGAAATGCTGCAATAATTCTCAGGGTTTTTAAAAAAAACACCCTTCTTGGGCAAAATACTAAATTTTACAGTACTTGCTGCATCTGTCAGTGTGAAATACAAGAGTTAGATACTGCTGTCATATTCTGTAATTAAAATAAACACCCATTTTGGGCAAAATCCTAATTTAGCAGTTTTTGCTGCATCTTTCATTGTTAAATGCAAGGTTGAAAGACTGAAATACATTTCTGGGTTTCAAAAAGCACCCTTTTTTGGCAAATGCAGCATTTGCCAGAGTGAAATTTAAGCTTGAAATACTGCAATCATTTTCTGAGTTTTAAAAAACACCCATTTTGGGCCAAATACATATTTTTTGCAGCATTTTCTGCACCTGTCAGTGTGAAATACACGCGTTAAATACTACGGTTATATTCAGTTTGTTTGTTTTTTAAACACCAATTTTGGGCCCAAATACTACATTTGCGGCCTTTGCTGCATCTGTCAGTGTGAAATACACGCGTTAGATACTGCTGTTATATTTGTTATAAAAAAAATCTAACATTTTAGGGCCAAATACAAAAATTGCAGCCATTGCTGCATGTGTCAGTGTGAAATGCATGTGTTAGATACTGCTGTTATCTTGTTATTAAAAAAACACCCATTTTGAGCAAGATCCTACATTTTTGGAGAATGAGGAGAGTGTTGAATAAGGGTAGTGGTCCCGCTCGTGGTGCTGCTGGTTGAGCTCCTGTTGCAGGGAGAGGACGTGGTCGATCTTTGCCAGCTACACGCACAAGTTAAACGCGATCCTCAGATGTGAGTAGACGACAGAGCCTTCAGTGTTTGGTAGGGCCAAATGCGGCTCTATGAATGGTGAGGCCAGAACAAATACAGGCGATAGTACAGGGTGGGCCATTTATATAGATACACCTTAATAAATGGGAATGGTTGGTGATATTAACTTCCTGTTTGTGGCACATTAGTATATGTGAGGGGGGAAACTTTTCAAGATGGGTGGTGACCATGGCGGCCATTTTGAAGTCGGACATTTTGAATCCAATTTTTGTTTTTTCAATAGGAAGAGGGTCATGTGACACATCAAACTTATTGGGAATTTCACAAGAAAAACAATAATGTGCTTGGTTTTAACATAAATTTATTATTTCATGAGTTATTTACAAGTTTCTGACCACTTATAAAATGTGTTCAATATGCTGCCCATTGTGTTGGATTGTCAAAGCAACCCTCTTCTCCCACTCTTCACACACTGATAGCAAAACCACAGGAGAAATGCTAGCACAGGCTTCCAGTATCCGTATCCTGCACATCTCGTATCTCCACAACATAGACAATTGCCTTCAGATGATCCCAAAGATAAAAGTCTAAGGGGGTCAGATCGGGAGACCTTGGGGGCCATTCAACTGGCCCACGATGACCAATCCACTTTCCAGGAAACTGTTCATCTAGGAATGCTCGTACCTGACACCCATAATGTGGTGGTGCACCATCTTGCTGGAAAAACTCAGGGAACGTGCCAGCTTCAGTGCATAAAGAGGGAAACACATCATGATGTAGCAATTTCACATATCCAGTGGCCTTGAGGTTTCCATTGATGAAGAATGGCCCCACTATCTTTGTACCCTATATACCACACCATACAATCAATTTTTTTTATTCCAACAGTCTTGGAGGGATCTATCCAATGTGGGTTAGTGTCAGACCAATAGCGGTGGTTTTGTTTGTTAACTTCACCATTCACATAAAAGTTTGCCTCATCACTGAACAAAATCTTCTGCGTAAACTGAGGGTCCTGTTCCAATTTTTATTTTGCCCATTCTGCAAATTCAGTGTGCCGATCTGGGTCATCCTCTTTGAGATGCTGCAGTAGCTGGAGTTTGTAAGGGTGCCATTTGTAAGTAGCTAATATCCGCCGAAGGGATGTTCGACTAATGCCACTCTCCAGTGACATGCGGCGAGTGCTATGCTGTGGGCTCTTGCTGAATGAAGCTAGGCCAGCCACTGATGTTTCTTCATTAGTGACAGATTTCATGCGTCCACATTTTAGCAAATCCAACACTGAACCAGTTTCACGAAACTTAGCAAGCAGTTTGCTAACTGTAGCATGGGAGATAGGTGGTCTCATAGGCTGTCTTGCATTGAAATCTGCTGCAATGACCCGGTTACTGCATTCACCAGACATCAACACATTTTCTATCCGCTCCGCAAGTGTTAACCTCGGCAACATGTCAATGGCTGTAAACAAAGAGAAACTTGTAAATAACTCATGAAAGAATAAAGGTCTGTTAAAACCAAGCACACCATTGTTTTTCTTGTCAAATTCCCAATAGGTTTGACCCTCTTCCTATTGAAAAAACGAAAGTTGGATTCAAAATGCCCGACTTCAAAATGGCCGCCATGGTCACCACACATCTTGAAAAGTTTCCCCCTCACATATACTAATGTGCCACAACCAGGAAGTTAATATAACCAACCATTCTCATTTTATTAAGGTGTATCCATATAAATGGCCCACCCTGTAGACATACATAAATGTTAGAGATTAGTAAATTGATTACAAAATTTCAGTTTCCAATGAATCCAGATTGTTGGGGATCCACCTAGGGACACATCTCATAAAATGGTAGCTGATATTTTATAGTAATGGTTTGGTTTTAACGTAACTTTATTCTTTCATGAGTTATTTAAGTTTCTGACCACTTATAAAATGTGTTCAATGTGCTGCCCATTATGTATATGCTGTGAAGATATGAGATGTGCAGCACCTGAAACTACGGATACTGGAAGCCTGTGCTAGCATTTCTCCTGCAGTGTTGCTATCAGTGTGTGAAGAGTGGGAGAAGAGGGTTGCATTGACAATCCAACACAATGGGCAGCACCATTGTGTTCCCTGGCGTGGCAGTTCTTCAGGCAATGTGCTGACGACAAGGCACAAGTGGTTTGCACGCTGTGCAATAAGAGCCTGAAGCGAGGCATAAGCGTTCTCAACCTGAGCACAACCTGCATGATCAGGCATCTAAGTAAAAAGCATGAGCTGCAGTGGAGAAGACACCTCAAAAACCAAGAAATGTCTCTGGATCCTCCTGTTTCCTCTTCTGCTGCAGTCTCGGCCTCTTCATCCACCTCTGGAGTGACAGTGGCACCTACCACCCCACTAACAGAGGATCTGCCAGCAACACCACCAGATGGGTCACCAAGCATCTCAACAATGTCCAATGGAAGCATTCAGCTCTCCTTCTCCCAAACACTGGAGAGGAAGAGGAAGTACCCCCTCTACCCACCCGCGACCCCTGGCCTTTGAAATGCTGTCATTCCGTCTGGTGGAGAGGGATAGTTTTAAAAGCATCATGGCGGTGGCTGCCCCACAGTACGTCGTGAGCCATCCCTTTCCTGCACAACCAAGTGAGGGACAAAATCAGGTGTCCACTGTGCAACTGTGGCAAGGTCCACTTAGCTACGGATATGTGGACCAGTAAGCACGGTAAATGCAGTGGCGGCTAGGCCTGAGGCGGATAGCAGTTTGGCGCATGTCCTTCCACCTCTGCTTCCTCAATCTCTACCGCCTCCTCATCCGGTCAGCATAACACCTTCACAACCAACTTCAGCACAGCCAAGGGTAAACAACAGCAGGCAGTTTTAAAACTTATCTGTTTGGGGGACAAACCCCACACCGCACAGGAGCTGTGGACGGGCATGGAACAACAGACAGATAAGTGGTTGGTGCCAGTGAGCCTCAAGCCCGGCCTGGTGGTGTGCGATAAAGGGCAAAATATCGTAGCAGCTCTGGGACTAGCCGGTTTGACGCACATACCTTGCCTGGCGCATTAGCTGAATTTGGTGGTGCAGAGGTTCTTTAAAAATTACCCCGATATGTCAAAGCTGCTGCAGAAAGTGCAGGCTGCCTGTGTGTTCTTTCAGCGTTCTAAACCTTCTGCTGCTCGCCTGTCAGCGTTGCAGCGTAACTTCGGCCTTCCCACTCACCGCCTCATATGTGACGTGCCCACAAGGTGGAACTCCACCTTGCACATGCTGGCCAGACTGTGCGAGCTGCAGCATGTGATAGTGGATTTTCAGCTGCAGCACGTATGGGTGAGTCGCTCTGCGGAACAGCACCACTTCACCACCAATGACTGTGTCTCCATGCGAGTCCTGTGTTCCTTGTTGCCCTGTTTTGAGTACTCCACCAACATGGCCAGTGTCGATAATGCCGTTCTCAGTGTTACTATCCCACTTCTATACCTCCTTGAAAAAAACGCTTTTGGTGATGATGGAAGAGGATGTGGCAGGGGAGGAGAAGGAGGAAGAGGGATAATTTCATAGGGTTGTCGGCCAGTCATTCCCAAGTGGCTCCGAAGGTGGGTTACTGCACCCACAAACGCCAGGTACACAATTGTCCAGCCAGGGCACAGTTCTGGAGGATGATGAGGTGGAGGAGAAGGAGATGGAAGAGGAAGAACCGTGTTAACAGCAGATGGCACCCAAACCAGCTCATGGCCATCACTGGTGCGTGGCTGGGGGGATACAGAGGACACAGACGATACACCTCCCACAGATGACAGCTTGTCGTTGCCTCTGGGCAGCCTGGCACACGTGAGCGATTACATGCTGCAGTGTCTCCCCAATGACTGCCGAGTTGCCCACATTCTAACTTGAGCTGATTACTGGGTGGCCACGCTGCTGGATCCCCGTTACAAGGACAACTGGATTTCGTCACAATTTCGTCACTGGAGCGTGATTGTAAGATGCGCAAGTACAAGCGCACACTGGTAGACACGCTGCTGGTGGCATTGCCAGACTGGAAGCACAAGGCAAAGGCAGAGGAGGAGGAAGAGGTCACCAATGCAGCGGGGGCAACACCAGCACCTCAGAAGGCAGGGTTAGCATGGCCAAAATGTTAAAAAGCTTTGTCAGCACGCCACAACAACCAGCACCACCAGCTGATAAGGAACATCTTAGCAGGAGGCAGCATTTCACCAACATGGTGGAGCAGTATGTGTGCACACACCTACATGTACTGAATGTCGGGTCTGCCTCCTTTAACTTCTGGGTCTCCAAATTGGGCACATGGCCTGAGCTTGCCCTTTACACCTTGGATTTGCTGGCCTGCCCTGCAGCCAGTGTATTATCTGAACATGTGTTTAGCACGGCAGGGGTCATTATCACAGGCAAGCGCAGCCGCCTGTCCAAAGCCAATGTGGATAAGCTCACGTTCATTAAAATGAATCAGGTATGGATCCCACAGGACTTGTATGTACCTTGTCCAGAATAGACATGTATACCAGCCTTGCCCAGCCATTGTTATACTACAGCGCAATTGCTCATTGTTGTATTTTTTATATTTACCACTCTTTTGGGGTGTACCCTAATTTAAAATAGATAAATAAATAAATTAAAAATTAAAACCAGTGTTGGCTACCTCATCCTCCTCCACTGCCGCTTTCACCTACACCGCTACGTCCACCGCCTTCTCAACCTCCTACTTCATATGGACCTCCACCTCATACATCAAGATTATTATTATTTTTTTTTTACGTATTTTATTTTATGTCATTTCACTAATTTGTTGCATTTTCGGGTGAAATTCACAAATTTCTGGCTGTGATATACCCCTGCTCTACCTAGTAGACGGGTAAACAAATTTCACTAATTTGTCTGTTACATTTTTGGGTGACATTCACCAATTTTTGGCTGTGATATACCTCTGCTCTACCTAGTAGACAGGTAAATACATTTCACTAATTTGTCTGTTACATTGTCGGATGACATTCACCAATGTTTGTCTGTGATATACCCCTGCTCTACCTAATTGACAGGTTAATGAATTTCACTAATTTTTATGTTACATAATTAGGCGACATTCACCAATTTTTGGCTGTGATATACCCCTGCTCTAGCTAGTAGACAGGTAAATACATTTCACAAATTTTTCAGTTACATATTTGGGTGATATTCACAAATTTTATTTGGGTGATATATCTCTGCTCTACGTAGTTGACAGGGACCAAAATTTTTTAAATCATCTGTTCCATTGGTGGGTGACATTTACCCATTTCTGGCGATGAAAATCCCCTGCTCTGCATAGGTTACAGGGATTTCTAAAATTCATCTTTAATTGGCCCTTTCATTCAATCCTTCTGCTTTAATAACTTGTCCCACATTTCCTCTCAATGACATTGCAGCCATTGACCTCCCTTGGATGTGGTCTCCCTTTCTCATGCTCCCTCTCTGGCGTGGAACCCTGATTTGCTGCTAACCGTGATCAACATTGTAGGCGCAGAAAATATCAGATAGTGGCAGATATTAAATTGGAAAGCGGACATCATGGGGATGTGCGACATGGTGGTGCAGTATGTGTGCACACGCCTACACGTACTGACTGATAGGTATGCCCCCTTCAACTTCTGGGTCTACAAATTGGGCATATGGCCTGAGCTTGCCCTTAACGCCTTGGAGGTACTGGACTGCCCTGCAGCCAGTGTATTGTCTGAACGTTTGTTTAGCATGGCTGGAGGGGGTTATCACAGGTTATATTTCCCAATGTTTTGGGGTGTACCCTAATTAAAAAAATAAAAATAAAACAGCAGTGTAGGCCACCTCCTTATCCTCCACCCCCACATCCACTGCCTCCTCAATCTTTTACTCCATATGGACCTCATCCTCCAAGATCAAGATTAATATTTTTTTTAAACATATTTTATGTTATTTAAAGTCATTTCCCTATCCGCATTTGTTTGCAGAACACTTGCCATGCTCTTAACCACATTTTGCTGCCATTTGCAACCCTTTAGCCTTTTACATGACTTTTACAGCCATTTTAGTCCTCCAAAGTTCGGGTTCCCCATTGACTTCAATGGGGTTCGGGGTCAAGTTCGGGTCCCGAACTCAAACTTTTTTGTGACGTTCGGCCGAACCCGTCGAGCCCGAACATCCAGGTGTCCTCTCAACTCTAGTTATCCGTCATCATTCCCCATATGTCTGCTATATGTTGGCATCATTTTGTAAATGCCATTTTATTTTTTTAGGACTTTAGAAGGCTTAGAAATTTAGAAGCCATATTTTTACATTTTCAACAAAATTTCCAAAACCATTTTTTAAGCACCAATTCAATTATAAAGTGATTGTGAGGGCTTACATAATGGAAACCACCCATGAATGACCCCATTTTAGAAACTACACCCCTCAAATTATTCAAAACTAATGTTACAAACTTTTTTAACCCTTTCAAAATTTAATTGTTATGCAGAGCTTTCATGTTAATCAATTTTTTCTTGCAACACAGCAAGAGTCAACAGCAAATTAAACCTCAATATGCATTTTATTTTTGTTACATTTTACATAGTAAATGCATTTTTGAACAGAATTAAATCTTGCTTTTGTGTTGCCATTTTCTGGGAGCCATATTATTATTATTTTTTTCGGGCTGATTGTCTTAGGTAGGGTCTAATTTTTTGCGGGTTGAAATGATAGTTTGATTGGTACCATTTTTTTCTTACTGCATTCACCTGGAAGGGTGATTCATGTGATATTTTTATAGAGCCAGTTGATACCGACGCTGTAATAACTAAAATATATAATTTTCTCATTTTTTTTTATTATTTATTATGGGAAAAGAACACTTTAATTTTACTTGAAACTTTTATTTATTTTTAATATGCAAAAAATAGTTGTAACTTTTTTTTCCGCTTTTTTCCCCCACAACTTTTGGGGGTCTGATCAACTTTACAATGCATTACAATACTTCTGGATCTCACAGGCGTACGTGGAAGAAACCCCCGATGCCTGTGGAAGGGATCGGGCTGCCTTTCCTTCCATCGGGTCCCTGTCACAGCTGCGCAGGCACCCAATGGGGAAGAGGGAGCTGCCTCCCTCCACCCACCACGCAAATGCCACGGTCAGCGCTGCCCACACCATAGTGAGGATTAATGCGCCGACATCAGTGTTTTCACCAATGCCAGCGCATATAGCAGAGATCCGGCTAATGGGAACAGCCTTTCCCCTGCAGCTGGTCGGGAAGTCATTTCCTGCAGTGCTGTACTATTAAGCTGCTGTTCTTTTAAATTTTTTTTTTATTGAATTACTGAAATAAATTTACTTTTCAATGATATTCACATTTCTTAAAATGTATATATATATATATATATATATATATATATTTATATATATATATATATATACATATATAGATACACACACTGATTAACTTGAAATCAGCACAAAATCAACAGATAGATGTAATGCTTATAGGTTCTGACAGACAAGGACAGTGAACACTAACCAAGAACCCAGCCCGCTTTCCTACCTACTTGCAATAAAAACCTTATTTGGCAGAACCACAACTGAATAACGGTCATTACTCTGAATAAGTGCATAGGCGGACAAACAACAAAGCAGAGTCATATGGAAATGGATTGGAACCAGACAGGTTACACAGTACCAAATGAGAGACAGAGGGCGGTCAGTAGACAAGCCGAGGTCTGAAGCACAAAGGGATCAGTACTCAAATGAAGGAAAAGTGACCAAGGTACCTAGCTAGTGAAGCAAACAAGACTATAAATGGTGTATGGCCAGGAAGGGATTTAAATAGAGCCCCAAGTCCTTGGATCAGAACCTGATAGGTTCATTGACTTGGTGCTCCATTAGTCAGAAACACTAGTACACATTAATAGAGCACACATCCACTGCAGGAATAAACAGAGCATTGCATCCTGTTACTAAGGATGTGGTCGCGTCACCAGAGGTCATGGCTCAGCAGCATGTCTCTCTCATAAAAATAGTTTTTGAAGGGTCCATGCTATAATAATAATCAAAAAATGACCAAAAAATGGTCCCTAAAAATAATAATAAAACTCCGGAGTATAACTGTTAAAAATGGTTAATAAAAATGCTGATTCCGGTTATTGAATGTTTTATACAGTGATATGGCTTATAGGGATATGTTCATGTCTATAATAATTAAGTTCTGTACAGGCATAGTTGAAATTATTTTCTGAATAATGTGTGTGTATTTAATATAATTATAATCCACTTATATGTCACCACATTCACTTGTCAATAAATGTAGAGATGGAGTTATAAATTGTGCATAATAAATACTCTATGCCGCCTTTCAGCGTACTCTGCAAACTGTAGTTTGCATTCTTTCGTCTCTATCCCATGTACTCGTGTCTTAACACTTGCTTTGCTTTACTCCTTTTTGGAGCGCCATATACTTTAATGACTCAGAGATGTTCTCCAACGTATTAGTCATATTATTGTAATAATAATGTCTGAGTCACTCATAAAGGCTGATTGCAGCATCTGTGACTACCGTTTCGGCCTTTAAGGGGTTAATTAGGGTTAAAATAAAAATAAAAAATAAAAAGACTTAACTTATCCATTTGTTCGCACAGAGGCCATTGCAGCCATCTTGATTGATGATGTCATCATGCTGGCCGGGCGCGGGGATATCATAGGTCACCGCAGGTGAGATTTTGCACAAAATCTTCAATCAAGATGGCCGTGATGGCCTCTTTGCTCCAGACCCCATTATAGTCAACGGGGTCAACAGATGTTTTGATAACATCTGATAATGCTTAATCCATATAGCTCAGCCAGGCTGTTCTCTGCTGAAAAATCTGCTGGAACCTGCCAGCAGGATAAAAGAACCCTAAAAAATCCACTTATTACAGTTGTGTACCTGACCTCACATGGTATTGGGCTTTGTCCAATAGTGATTTTTTTTTTCAAAAATTATTGTCTTGTCTTCAATCAAATTGCTGAAAATTGTCTTGATCTTCCATTATTTCAAAAGAAAATAAAGGACATTCTTAGACTGTACTCTCGCCTGCTGGATAATGTAAGCTACACCTTGGAATTTTCACATTTTAGCAAGGTGCTCACCAATATTGACATGTGGGGCAGCTGTTATGGCTATGGACAATTCATGTCTTTCATGGCCCACTGGGTCAATGTTTTATACTGCAACTCTGCAAAACAGCAAGGCCACTTGTGGTTGACACATCTATGTTTGTGCCGGACTGGTTCCCACATCAGTCACCTACTCCACAACTTCCTCAATAGATATAATCCCATCATCGGTAGAAACAGGGCAGAGCATTGCTTCCAATCTACCTCCCTCCTTTCATTCGCTTTCATATGTTTAAACTGAACAATGCCTTGTTGGTTTAAAACTGATGAGCCTGGGAGAGAAATGCTACACAGTTGCTGAGTTGTTAATGTGCATCTAGCAGCAAATCTCCTGCTGGATGTCTCCCCAACAATTACAATTGGTCAGTGTCAATGGCAGGAACATTTTGGCTGTGCTTCATTTGGGGGATATAACACCTGCTCCCTGCATAGTACACATAATCAATTTAGTAGCGGTGGTCCATGACATGGAGTTTTCTCGGTACAGCTAGGGGAAGAGGTTGATACTCATTACAACAGATATGCTGCTGATAACAATGACAGTGCTAATCAAGACCAACCATCTCAGTTGTGTTATCTGACCTGGGAGAAATGAATACTTTGTTGCTTACATGCAAACAAGAGTAATGATAGCATAAAACAAAGTTATGACTACTGGATAGCCACACTGAATGTAATGGAATAGTTTTTGCAAGTGAAATATGAAATATTATGGCCCTTGCAATGTGGCTATGATAAAACAATGCTTGGTCTTCACAGCCTAAAATGGGCTAGTCCTTTTCCTAAAGGTCCTAGTCCTTTGCTTGTACACAAGTTCTATAAAAATTAGTGAGAGTGAGAGTTCTGGAGAAAAAAAAGTTGTCTACTCCAATGTACAGTAGGTATTATTTCCTAAAGATCAATACATCTATTCAAAATTGTCTCCTGGAGGCTTGGCATGTTGCCAACTGATGCTACTGAATTTGTCTCTCATGCCTAGCTCATAGTTGGGTTTGGTAAATTTGAACTTGAAACAACACTGGTGTCTTTACATTTTCTAATAAATAATTTGTGAAGATTATTTTCCAATGTAGGAGTGTTTAGGCTTACTGGTTTCCTCAGGGCATTTTCTGTATACAATACAAACTGGATGTAATTGCATAAGGAGGATAGAAAGGATACAAACATTTTTCCTCAGTGAAACGCACCGGGTCATGAATCTTCTTTGCTGGACAGCTGGAGGGGGTATGGCAAGGCCTGGCCTATAGGTGCGCATTCCCGGACCTGTGGTAGTATACGATGCGTTCCACATACATCGGAGCTCGTAAGGCCCTGCCTTGACGCACCACTCTTAAGCCATCCAATAAGGAGGACTCAACAGCCGATGCGTTCCACAGAGGAACACATCAGAGCTTAACTTCCGGTCATGCGTAGCATAGCATGCCGTCATGCGCAATAGAGCGAGTTTGGCGTCCCTCATGGCCACATGTTATGAGCCACACCTCCCTCCATATTTGGCAGTCTTTTTAACCCTATATGAGAATAACAAACTCAGAGATTATAGAGCCTCAATTTGATTGTACAGTTTTCACCAATAAACAACCTTTTCTCTATTCTAATCACTTACATATATCTTCATTCCATTCACACATACCATATAATGTTTTAACGGAATAAATGCTAATAACTCATCTTCATGGTATGTGTGTTTTCTCAATCAATGTACATTAACCTTGACTTTTGCTTTCCTCAAAGTTAATGTTTTCCTTGTTGGATTCACAGCTAGTTCCATAGCTGCCCTTTGTACCTTGGTGATTTTCTTGGCCTGATTACTTTGGTACAGTCAGCATTTTTAAAATGAGGACCATGTGGAAACCAATGATGAATTTTCAATTTTAGGTACTGTAGGAGAAAAAAAGTAAACACCTGGAACAACCCTTTCCACTTTGTACCTTAATTTAATCTAATGTTACATTGACAAAGGAGTTTGGATGTGTATTGGTGATCTATGGCATTGGACCAAATGGGCTATCATTCTCTCTACAAGCACATTACTGAGCCTTGGGCAACATTAATCCTGCAGTTCTTTAGACAACATTTAGTTTGTTAGACAACTATTGATAGCTACTAACCACTGCATAATGGGTACACCCCATATCTGTAACAGAATCTGCTGTGCGCCGCTGTTCTGCTGCTAACTGCCACACTCCTGGGTGCCATGTTTCGCTGTGATCTGCTGCCTGTGCTTCCTCATTCACTGCTGCAGTTCTGGGCTCTGTCCTTGCAGGTACTGTTTGTTCTGGGATCCACAGTTTCCTTTCAGCCCTGGCCACAGCATGCTTGCTGCTTCTTCCCTGCAGCACTTCCTTAAGGGCCAGTGTGTGTCACTTCCTGTGCTTTATGGGTTAGATCATGTGACTTCACTGACCAATCCTAGCCCTCCTGCATATATATATATATATATATATATATATGTGACTCAGCCCCTTGCCAGATGCCTGGATGTCAAGGTCCTTGTGTCCTGCAAGGTTGCTGATTTCTCTACTTGTATTCCTGTGTATGTGACCCGTGCTTGTGTTTCTGGACTCCGCTACCTGTTTGATCCCTGCCTGCTTGCTTTGACTCTCCTGTTACCTTTCTGGACTGTCTGACCTGTATCTGTGCCACCTGTCCTGACCTATTGCTTGTTTAACTTCGCCTCTGCCTCATCTTTCGGTCCTGCACTGTTGCTCCTGGTTACGACTCAGCCTGCTGACTATGTCTGTACCTCTGGTACCTTGCTCAGGTACCTCCTGGTCTGTCTGCACCAGCTGCCTTGTGTGCCAATCCTCCTCAAGATGTGGCAACCACTATCAGGGGTACTGTGAAGAACGAGGGGTTCATTTAGACAATTCCCTTAAAGGAGGTAGGAGATGTGGCACAGTGGGTTCACACCTGCTGGTTCGTAACAATATCCCATTTTGCAGATGCTCTAACCTAACCGCCTAGCGATAAAAATTTCGCTCTTTTGACAGTGCACTGTCAGCTTCTAAAACTGACTGATTACTTGCTACCTTACATATCCCACTCTTTAAGAAATGCCAGTGTCATGAGATATTCAATTTCAATGTGCCTATTAGTGGCTTACATCAGGAGACTGTGGTGGTCAGGACATCTGACAGTGTTATGTGAAGCCACTCCTTCCGAGACAATACATGTGTTTAGGGTCATTGTCTTGTTAAAAAAAAAAATATATATATATATATATATATATACATTTTCATATATCCATTGAGCACCATAGTTTGAATACTTAACCTAGTGCTAATGTTTCCTTCTATCTATCTATCTATCTATCTATCTATCCTATATATACAAATAACACTTGTAATTTTATTTTCAGAGATAAACAAGACTTTTCTCACCATTTAGAGAGAAATAAAATGAACACAGTTTTTGGAATTCTCATTGTAACATAAGCAATCTTATCTAGTAAAAGGATGGTGGAAATAATATTATGTGAGATACAATAAATAATATATTGTGCTGTAAGAAGGGTTATAAGGAATCAAAGATAAGGAAACTTTCCACTGAGGAAACAGGACAATGAAACCATTACAAATAGTTTCCATAAATTAGGTACGGACATGCTCTGAACAGTCAATTCTACCTCATCCATGAGATTACATATGTATAGTATTAGGATCTGGGAACTTTGTAGGCCAGGGGTACAAGGAAATCTTGCTGCCATGTTCCTGAAACAAATACATGACTACAGGGAGTGCAGAATTATTAGGCAAGTTGTATTTTTGAGGATTAATTTTATTATTGAACAACAACCATGTTCTCAATGAACCCAAAAAACTCATTAATATCAAAGCTGAATATTTTTGGAAGTAGTTTTTAGTTTGTTTTTAGTTTTAGCTATTTTAGGGGGATATCTGTGTGTGCAGGTGACTATTACTGTGCATAATTATTAGGCAACGTAACAAAAAACAAATATATACCCATTTTAATTATTTATTTTTACCAGTGAAACCAATATAACATCTCAACATTCACAAATATACATTTCTGACATTCAAAAACAAAACAAAAACAAATCAGTGACCAATATAGCCACCTTTCTTTGCAAGGACACTCAAAAGCCTGCCATCCATGGATTCTGTCAGTGTTTTGATCTGTTCACCATCAACATTGCGTGCAGCAGCAACCACAGCCTCCCAGACACTGTTCAGAGAGGTGTACTGTTTTCCCTCCTTGTAAATCTCACATTTGATGATGGACCACAGGTTCTCAATGGGGTTCAGATCAGGTGAACAAGGAAGCCATGTCATTAGATTTTCTTCTTTTATACCCTTTCTTGCCAGCCACGCTGTGGAGTACTTGGACGCGTGTGATGGAGCATTGTCCTGCATGAAAATCATGTTTTTCTTGAAGGATGCAGACTTCTTCCTGTACTACTGCTTGAAGAAGGTGTCTTCCAGAAACTGGCAGTAGGACTGGGAGTTGAGCTTGACTCCATCCTCAACCCGAAAAGGCCCCACAAGCTGATCTTTGATGATACCAGCCCAAACCAGTACTCCACCTCCACCTTGCTGGCATCTGAGTCGGACTGGAGCTCTCTGCCCTTTACCAATCCAGCCACGGGCCTATCCATCTGGCCCATCAAGACTCACTCTCATTTCATCAGTCCATAAAACCTTAGAAAAATCAGTCTTGAGATATTTCTTGGCCCAGTCTTGACGTTTCAGCTTGTGTGTCTTGTTCAGTGGTGGTCGTCTTTCAGCCTTTCTTACCTTGGCCATGTCTCTGAGTATTGCACACCTTGTGCTTTTGGGCACTCCAGTGATGTTGCAGCTCTGAAATATGGCCAAACTGGTGGCAAGTGGCATCTTGGCAGCTGCACGCTTGACTTTTCTCAATTCATGGGCAGTTATTTTGCGCCTTGGTTTTTCCACACGCTTCTTGCGACCCTGTTGACTATTTCGAATGAAACGCTTGATTGTTCAATGATCACGCTTCAGAAGCTTTGCAATTTTAAGAGTGCTGCATCCCTCTGCAAGATATCTCACAATTTTTGACTTTTCTGAGCCTGTCAAGTCCTTCTTTTGACCCATTTTGCCAAAGGAAAGGAAGTTGCCTAATAATTATGCACACCTGATATAGGGTGTTGATGTCATTAGACCACACCCCTTCTCATTACAGAGATGCACATCACCTAATATGCTTAATTGGTAGTAGGCTTTCGAGCCTATACAGCTTGGAGTAAGACAACATGCATAAAGAGGATGATGTGGTCAAAATACTCATTTGCCTAATAATTCTGCACTCCCTGTATATGACCTGTCAGGCACGTTCCCACGACAGGTAGAAGGAGATTGGTGAGACTGGCAACACATGGTTTGATCTGACATGTTTTCTGTTTGGATCAAATGACATCTGTGTTGTTTCTGGTGCTTGCCACGCCTTCTTTCCCCAGGTATGGCTATTAGGGTAATTTAACCTTCTATATTTATTGTTGTTTCTCCCACTATGCTATGCGGTTTATAGCTTCAGTTTGAGTTGTGGATTGCTGGTGTGTGGATCTCAGCTGAGTTCCTGGTGCTGCTATAGGCACTTGAAGTTAAATATTTTCTTTTCCTTTTGTATTTTGTTTGGGTTATTTTGTGTGTTGCATTTCCCTGTCATTTGTATTAAGGCCTGAGGGAGACTCCTGTTTGTCCTTCTTTTTGGAAGGTTGGTTCAGTACTGAAATTAGTACCAGGGTACTATAGGGTGAGTTAGGACATTAGGTATTCCTGTGTATGAACTCACCTACCTCTGGCAGTCAGGACTTTGATTAGGGTTTTACTAAGAGGTGTCCATCTACTTTGCCTAGTTTCCAGCCCTTATTCCCTCACCCCTTTTCCTCCTATGTTTGGTGTGGTTTTTCCCTCCCACACCCAAAATTTATACAACCCCTGTGGAATGGTGTAATGTCTTAGTGAAATCATTATTTTGCCAGGTATGAACTTGGTCACCAACTAATCTAAGGTAATATTTACTATCCAAACATACATTCAGGGTATCAGATGAAATGTCTGTCGATTGTAAGTGTGGATATCCAAAAACTGTTGACATTTAGCAAAGCCTATTTACTCCAAAATTATTGATTTTAATATAGTTACTAGAAAATAAAAACAATCAATACCTGTAATAGAAATGCAATTTCTGATCTACAGAATAAATCACTTTCATTTTCAGATTTTAATTTTGGATTTAAAAAAAAAATATATATTGTATAAAATATGTAATTCATCATATCATTAAGGAAAAATCAATCATTCTGAAAAACATTCATATTTACCTAGGTCCAGTGTTTATCTATATTGATAAGTTATTGTATTATTGGGCACCTCTTACCTAGGGTTCCTTTACACATGGCAACATGTCCTACAGAATAGTTTTATGACTGAAAATCAGTTCCATTCACCTGATTTTCAGTTCCATTCTGCTTGTTCACATAAATGGTACTGATTATCAGTTGCAAAAAATGTTCTGCAACAACATTTTCCACCTATTAAGGTATCCTTAGAATCTTTTGAAATTATTTTAAATGTTTCTACTTATTAACACATACTTTCACTATTTACAGATAACCCAACTCTTGTGAGCTATGTTTCAGTTGTTATCAAAGTGTTAGATATGAACGACAATTCCCCATATATTGAAAATGAAGATGCAGTTGTGTGTGAGAATGGGAGACCTGGGCAGGTAACAATTTTTTATCACATTTTTTTAAATAAAAATTTTATTTTTGTAATTAAAGCCAAACACAATTAATATATTATGTATCATGTGTCAACATATCAATCATATACATAGTCACAATATCTATCCAGAGGTGACAAGCCTTCTTTGCTATGAATCTATGAAAAAGTCTACAATTTCATCAACTAGTTTTAGTAGACATAGTTGTTGATTCCTAACCGGGCTGATCTTTTTTTTAACAGAACGGCATTAATACTTTTGCACATACATAGAAGTTTAGTTTTAATTTTGATACAGTCTGATTTCCACGTGGGATTAGGAAAGAAAATGTTTTATCTTAGGGCAGAGAAGCCCATATCTATGTTTTTCCTCACAAAATGTACCTTTTACTCTTTCCATTTGTCCATATCACCCCTTTCCAGATAGAACTGTATAGATATGTCTTATTTCATCCATGCGTGCCACCTTTGTGTGTGGCAGAGTATGCCACATGCAGACATTTCCTTTCTTGTCTTTCTTCTTGTCTTGATTTGACATATGCCAAGATGCCAGATGCCAACCTTTTAGAAATAACACAATTTCATAATGTACTGTAGGAAGATGTCTGTGCTATATTTTTTGCCCAGATAGGGGCTCTGATCTGAATTGCAGTCGGTCAAAGGTTTTGCTAGGATGTCAGAATTTTGTGTTGAATGTGTATGATGAGAAATTGGAGCTCTTAACACAACTCCTGAACAGTTAAGAGTGGACATATCTGTATATGACACTTATATTTGCTGATGTTTTAATGGAATACTTATATACTGTACATAAGTTGGAGTTTTATAGAAAAAGTCATACAATTCTGATTTATTCTTTTTTTTTTCTCTAAGAAAAAAAAATGTTCATGCACGACTGCCAATAGCCTTATTTTAATAAGATGTATGGAAGCATTCTGAAATTCTACATAAATAAAATCCTAAACAATAAAATATATATGTAAATTTAGCTTTTAACATGTGCCTACTATGAATGGTTTCATATGCTGATCTACTGATTTCGATTTTGAATAATAATTCTTGCTAAGGCATCAGTGGAGCTTAGCATTTATGGTAAGAATTTATTAAAGTATTGGTCTAGCAAGATATTTTTTTAAGACAAAATTATTTTTTTTTTTTTTTTTGATTTCCAAAGAGCTTTATTGAAATCAAGGAAATATAACAAGTGGAGGTTGCAAACCTCGCAGTCACTGACAAATTAACACAAGAACCAGTAACAATGGCGTCACAGTACACAATGACAGGCTAAAGTGGCAGTATCATACAAGATTTCGTATCTGTCAAAAAATATCTTGGGACATTATTATATTATAAAGTAATCATGGATGGATTGGCATGGGTGCAGAGGGTAGGAGACTTGCACTGATTAAGGATACGAATCTTGAAATGTTTGATTGGGTCAAAAAGATCACAACTTGAGGAAGTTATGATTACAACTCATATAGACCAGGGAGTTCCAGAGTATAGATGGAATAGAGACTAGAGATGGAAGGGAGACAGGTCATTGAGGCTCCTGAACGTCTTCCACTCCTTCCACACTCTCATAAAACTTTGATAGTTCCTCAGTTCCCAAGAGGAGATTTCTTCAAATCTATGGATTTGGTCCACTTTTAGAAGCCATTGGTCAACTGAGGGAATTTCAGTAGAAAGCCAAAGTCTCGGGATAAGAAATCTGGCAGCTGCCAACAAGTGCTTAAAAAGAGCTATATTAATGATCTTCTGTCCGGACGGGAAGACGTTCAGGAGGGCTATTTCCGGAGAAGGGACTAGATCTGCCCCGCAAATGTGATTAGCTATCTGAAATATTTTCTCCCACCACTTAAAGAGTTTAGGGCATTTCCACCATATGTGAGTAAAGGAGCCTCTGTCTGACATACATCTCCAGCATCTATCACAACCTGAAACCGAGTATCTGGAGACAATATCCAGAGTTTTGTACCATCTGGTCATAATTTTATAGGCGTTTTCTTGAATACGCACGCATCTGGATGACTTATGCGGAGATAACAGTATGGTGGCAGTTTCTTTGTCAGTAAAGGTTCGGTTTAGTTCTTTCTCCCAAAGGCCAATGAAAGATGGTAAAACATTGGAAGTATGGGATCTAAATCGACTGTATAGCTGCGATATGGTCTTTGTGGGGCCCAATGAGTTGTCTATCAGGCTCTCAAACCACGTTAGGGGTCTTATTAGATCTCCCACCGAAATGTGTAGGGACAGGTATGTATTAATAAAGTAAATTGGGTTATTAAGCGTACGGGAGTGAGGGATTGCAAGACTCTCTCTCAATTTATTCAAAGAAAAGGGAACGTTGTCAATGAGTAGATCTCTCAATCTAATGTCGGATCTTCTGAGGTGCGTGGGCATGCTGTCTTGTAATACATTAGGAGCAGTGCGTAGAACATCCCTTACTCGTAAAAGAGGTGAGGGAAAGGGAACATGAAGGTGGGTAGTTTGGAACCATTTCCAGGCATTATATGTTGCCCTTATTATAGGGTTCGCTTCTGAGGGAAGGGGGGAAAGACATCTGTGCCCCAAAAGAAGCGCTCTAAAGGATGAGTTAATTAATGACTGTTCCATACGGACCCAGGATTTGTGAAAGGGGGCCCTCAACCAGTCCAAGGCTCTGGCCATCAGAACGGCTTTCCCGTATAATTCTGGATCTGGAAGGGCAATCCCTCCCAAGATTTTAGGTCTATTTAGGGTTGTGTACGAGAGACGAGCTTTCTTTCCCATCCAAATAAAAGCGCTGAATATTGAACGAAGAGAAGTGTAGTATGAGGAAGGGACAGGGATAGGGAGCACCTGAATTAGATAGGTCAACTTAGGTAGAACTAAGGAAGTGAGTAAATTTTTTCTGCCAAACCAAGATAGAATCGGCAAATCCAAATTTTTAAGGGATGCAGAGATGTGGTTCAGGAGGGGTATATAGTTTAAAGCGAACAGTTGGGAAGGATCATTGCTAATTTTAACCCCTAAGTAGGTTAAGTGGGGACTTGACCAATTAAAAGGTGATTCTCTTTCTAGACGTTTTGCCAGGCAACGGGAGAGGCCGGTTTGGATAATTAGGGATTTACCATGGTTAACTTTGAAATTGGACAATTTACCAAACACCTCTAGATGATGATAGATCTTGGGGAGAGCAACAGCAGGGTTACTGATCATCAACAGTAAATCGTCGGCAAAGGCCGCCGCTTTATGTTCCTGGTCCCCCAGATCTACCCCTCTTATGTCTCTATCTGATCTGATGGTTTGCAGTAGGGGTTCCATGGTTAAAACAAAGAGGAGGGGGGAAAGGGGGCAGCCCTGTCTAGTACCGTTTCTAATAAGAAAAGGAGAAGAAATAATATTATTGACCGAAATGGAGGCAGAGGCCTTTGAGTACATGGCTTCTATGGCCGAGAGGTAAGGGGTCGGGAATCTTTGCGAAGAGAGAACAGCATGCATAAATGACCATTTAACCCTGTCAAAAGCCTTCTCAGCATCTGTGCTGAGAAGGACTAGAGGCAAGGATTTCTTCTTCGCGTGAAAGAGAATATTTAAGACTCTAGCGGTGTTATCCTTGCCCTCTCTCCCCCTAACAAAGCCAGTTTGATCTCTGTGGATCAGAGAAGGCAAGATCAAGGCTAGACGATTTGCCAGTAACTTGGCTAACAGTTTAAGGTCAATGTTAAGGAGAGAGATGGGCCTATAGCTAGGGCAAAGTGTTGGGTCCTTACCCTCTTTGGGGATTAGCACAATGTGGGCTTTGGTCATGTCGCTAGATAGAGGGGTATTAGATAATGTTTGGTTAAAGAGAGGAATTAGATGAGGAATAAGGGTCTCTTGAAATGTTGAGTAGTATGATATAGGTAGGCCATCGGGGCCTGGACTTTTCCCTTTGGGGGAGCTACGGATAGCCTCTAGAAGTTCCTTTGGTGTGAAGGGAGAAGCTAGCATTGTTCTATTTTCCTCAGTCAGAGAAGGAAGATGTAGTTTCTCTAAGTAGGTAGAAAGTGGAGATGAGGATTCGGAGGTGGCAGGGGGGGGAGAGTGGGTGTCTATATTATATAGGGATTCATAAAAATCTCGAAATTGCGATGCAATTTGTTCAGAGTCAAAGGCATGAGAGCCTGAACCAGTTGTAAGTTTGTGGACAAAATTGCTTGACCTCCTCCCCTTGACTCTGTTCATCACAAATCTCGAGGCCTTATTCCCGTGGGCAAAGACCTTGTGTTGTGAGTTAAGGTAGTATTTTGCTGAGATAGAGTTAAGAAGGTCTTTTAGAGAGCGTCTATAACCATTTAATTCTTCTAAATGAAACTTGAGTAGGGAGATTTTGTGTGTTTGTTCTAGTTTGATGATATTCACATGCAGTTCATCTATTTGTTTGTTCCTCAATTTTGTAAGGTAAGTTCCGATACTGATAAAATGGCCTCTCACGACCGTCTTGTGGGCATCCCAAAGGGTCTGGGCAGAGGTTTCTGATGAGGCATTTAGGTCAAAATAATCTCCAAGGGCTTTCTCAATTTTTGACCTGGCTTCAGGATTACCTAGCAGTTGCTCATTCAGCCTCCAAGGTTTAGGGGTTTTATTTGATCTTGGAGGAGTGAGGGTCAGGTAAATAGGGGAGTGATCGGATAGTAAGATGTTACCTATTTTCGTGTCTTTACAATATTGCAGGTGGTTTTTAGAGACAAAAAGGTAGTCCAGACGCTGATACGAGTCATGAACTGTTGAGTGAAAGGAGTAGTCTTTAGTGTCTGGATGAAACGTTCGCCAGACATCAATAAGATGAGCTTTCCACAACTTCGAAGTTAGGGAACGTACCGCTGACTGGGAATGCGCGGATTTGCCAGAGGAAGAGTCCAAAAGAGGATTCATCACTAGGTTGAAGTCTCCTCCCATCACCAAGGTTCCTTCCCCAAATTTGTTCACTTTATCTAAAATGTTTTTTAGCCAGGGAATTTGTTTCTTGTTAGGAACATATACGTTAATAAAGGTGTAAGTGTGTTGGGCGATTGTTCCTTTCAGCATTAAAAACCTACCCTCAGGATCCAGAACCTGGTCTAAGTGCTGGAATTGGACTCCCCTCTGCAGTCCTATACTGACCCCTTTTGAGTTAGAAGAGCTAGAACCACTATGGTACCATTGGGAAAAATATGAGTGTGAAAGATTGGGGAAATGTCCCAGCTTCAGGTGCGTTTCCTGAAGAAAAACCACCTTTACCCCCTCTCTTCTCAGCATTCCAAATATCTGGCCCCTTTTAGCAGGCGAGTTAAAGCCTCTTACGTTGTAAGATGCTATCTTAAGGTCAGCCATCTGGGATACGAGATGAGAGCGATTTCGTGCAAGTTATGTGCAGATAAACAAGTTCAGGCTCATAATAATAAAGACCCATGATCAGAGTTGGGGAGAAGTCAAACCTTCGTTGTGCAGCCCATACCAATGCCATCTTTCTGAAGTCTTCAAGTGACGCGGTAACATTACGAACATGGAAACTAAAAGAACAATAGAAAAACAAAAGGCATAAGCAGTATTTCTGCAGAGACATAACTCAGTGTGGGGGGGAATACGGGTAAACCCTTAAAGTACAGAGCTTTACCAGAGAAGCTTCAGACTAGTATCAGAGGAAGGGAACAAACCCACTCTAATACCACCGACCCAAGCAATGGCAAGCTCTAAGAGAATAGGGGCTGGAGACTGGAGGAGAGCAAGTGTGTCAGCTGCTCTACTACAGAGGTTAAGGACATCCTCCTAACAGCATCTAGGTCATGCGCTGCAATGTAGCGGAGAGGGGACAAGGATGGGGGGGAGTATAAGGTAAGAAAAAGGAAGGGGGGAGGGGGGGGGGAAGGGGGGGGAGGGGGGGGAGGGACTAGGTTGGAGAGGGGATACTTAGGCAAACAGCTAGAGATAGTACAATCGGTGATTGTAACCTGTATACTTATACTAATAAGCAAGAGAGATCAAACATTCCCTCAATCACTTTCTTGAAACGAAGAACAGGTGTAGAGATCATCATACATAATAGACTCCAGATGGATCAAAAGGAGTCCGTGGAGAGGCGTCGCGGAGTAATGGAGTTGGTTTTCTTTCTCTGACGCTGGGATTTAGGGGTCCTCCTGGGTTCAAAAAGCTGAGGCTTTGGAACATCTGGCAAGGATGCGACATCTTGGATTAAGTCCCAGTTCTCAATTTCCATGTTAGGAATCTCAAGATGTTGGAACATTTGATCCAGGTCAGCGTGGGTTCTGATGGTGATCCTGCTCCCGTTGTATAGAAACGAGATGCCAAAGGGGAAAGTCCATCTATAGGTGATCTTCCTTTGGATGAGCCACTCTGTTAGGGGTTTAAGCACCTTACGTTTTTTCAGAGTGATCGGAGCCAAGTCCTGGTACACATGGATGCGGTAGTCCCTGAATAGGACTTCCGATTTCTTCCTGGCGCACTCCAGCACAGCTTCTTTGTCTTGGAAGTTTAGGAACCGGCATATTATATCTCTCGGCGGTTCAGCTGGTTTCGGTTTAGGTCTGAGAGCCCTATGCGCTCTCTCTATTATCGGGCTGGGATGTTCGGGGCCTAGCAGTTGTTCACACAGGGCCTTCATCGCCTCCGGTATTTCTGAGGCTATGATCGATTCAGGCATGCCTCGGAACCTCAGGTTGTTCCTTCTGCCCCGGTTCTCCTGGTCTTCCAGGGCCGCATAGACGTTGTTCAGGTGAGATTGAACCATTTGTAAGCTTGTAGAAGCCGCTGCCTGGAAGTCTAGCGCAGCGTGCTGTGCCGCCTCTAGATCCTCTACCCTGCCCCCAATATGTTTAATATCTTGTCTCATGGAAGAGACTTCACTCACCAGTGGTTCCAGGGCCTTGGTGAGGACCGACTTTAGATATTTCCTGGAAATGGGGAGGTTTTGGCGTCCGCCCGTTTCTTCTGAATCACTGTCTCTTCCCTCTGAGTTCATGCATTCGTCCTCGGGTGCAGCCGCGGGCGCCATTTTAGTTTCTTTAGCGACGTGAGCTGCCGCCGCTTTTTTGATGAACTTATCCATGTCCCCGGAGGTTACAGATTGCTTCTGGTGCTGCAGGGTATCTCCCTGTCTCGGGTTGCCTATTTTGACCATGGTCAGGTCGGTATAGCTAACGTAGGCTGTGATAAAGCGCTGTATGTCAGACGGAGCTCAGACACACACCACCATCTTCCTCAGGCGCTAGCTCCGCCCCCCTTTAAGACAAAATTTTAATATATGTACTTTTTTCCTATAATTTGGGTAATATTGTGGTCCCTCATGGTACAATATTAATTGGCTCCAGGATGACCATTGTATGTTTAAACCATTGCAAGTTTAGTAGTCGGTTCCAAAGCCCCAAAATGTCATCTAAGATATGGGAAAATGAAGATTTAAGAAAAATAAGCAGATAACTAAGACAAATAAAACAAGTCCTTACATATAACAGTCAGGAATAGCTGCTAACTAGTAACTAATACAGCTGTTTTACCAGAGAGGTGGTCTTGATTGGTTGGATATGAGTCTGAAACATTGTATGTTGAGTCTGGTTTCAACTTATGATGGGTCAGAAAAGACCATTGTATGTTGAAAGTATTGTATCCTGAGGCCATTGTATCTTGATGGATCACTGGTATTATTTTTGCACATTGACACATATTTCAAAATTAGAGAAATGTATGGTTTTAAGTTCCAAATAATGTATTCTTGAAAGAATAGTGTCTAAAGAAAAACATTATATTGTACTATGTTTCGAGAAATGCCTGACCAAGCCAACAGCACATGATCTATTTCCAAGGTTTTACATACTGTATCTTATAGGCAACCCAGGTGACTGCTATGGTCCCTTGATAGTTTCACTCCTGGTTGTGAGAACACCCTCTCCAAATGAACAGTTTTTTTTTATAGCAAACTAGTGGTTAGGAAATTTCCCCAAGAGTCATGGACAAAGATGCTAAGGAAGTAACAAGGACTAGGCCCTTCTGTCCTGGGTGTTAAATACTGGCACTAAAATGGGGCCCATTTTGAACTTTGTCATAGATCCCCTTACATTATGTATACTGTTCCTTGCTGCTGTTTATTTGCTTGCATGCATTTGCTTTTTTTTTAAATTATGTTCACAATGGTGTTATAGTAATGTAATTGAATTGGATAAAAAGATTATGTGTGGAAAATGTAATATAAAAAGCACCAAACAGGTTAAAAATATTAAGCTTTACTCACCTCTATGAGCCTCCACATCTCCCTATAGTCCTGATGTTGCTTTGGTTACCAGTGCTTTGCATATCCTGTTCTCCTTGACACAACGGAAATCTCTGGCTGAGGCAGGTCTCTACTAAAGTCTGAGTGGGCCTTTTCTATTTTTTTTTTAAATTTCAAGCTTGGACAGGAATTGCAGAACTGCGAGGACCTGAACAGTATTGGAACAGCAGAGACAGTAGAAAGGTGGAGGTGAAAAATGCTTCATAAAAAAAAAAACTCCCCAGAAAACTCATTTAACTGTTCCACTGATCATCCTGAGCAGTGTTTGTGTAGGTAGAACAATACTGTTTTGAACAAATACTTGTGGCGGTGTGGCTACAGAAGGCAGACCACTTCTGAGGACTGTTGCTTAGGTTTTAACAAAGCTACAGACACAACGTTGGTCTTATTTTAAACCTCACAATATAAGGCAAGTTACAACCCTTAGAAATTGGTCCTAGTGATAGCTTCAACATCAGCACTCTTCACTCCTGACCTTATTTCTAAAGGTTGTATCTCTCTATGTGGCTCAGCTAGCACTGGTATTCTTTAAAAGCTTAGATTGTCAGCTTTCAAACAAGCCCAGGCTCACATATCTAGTTGATACAGAAGCTAATATATTAAGGGTTAACCCCTTAAGGATCCATGACATACATGCACATCATATCTGGCTATGACTTAAGGACCAGTGATGTACATGTACTGCATGATGATTGGGTGGGTGCAGGAGCTGCGCCCGCCCTATCAGCTTCAGGGGTCTGGCAGTCACTGATAGCCGGACCCATGCTGTATGCGCCAGCATCGGTGAAAACACCTATGCTAAAGCAATAACCCTTGCGCTGCCGCTGTCAGTTCTGACCATGGCACGTGCAGTATCCTGCCGGGTGCGAGGTGTCCATCGGGTTCCCGCTCTGCTGTGATGGGGACCCGATGTCAGGGAAGGCAGCCAGATGCCCCCTGAATCTCACAGGCAGGAAGCTGTAAGTGTATTACACTGTGTAATACACTTACAGCCAATGCATTGCAATACAGAAGTATTGTAATGCATTGTAAAGGCGATCAGACTCCCAAAAGTTGAAGTCCCAGAGTGGGACTAAAAATAAAGTGAAAAAAGAAGTTAAAAAAATATAGTTTTACAATTTTTTTAAGTAAAAACAAATCTACTTTTCCCAAAATAAAGTTAAAAAAAAGTAAAAAATTGGGAAAAAAAGAAAAGTTGACATATTAGATATTGCCACGTCCATATCGACTGGCTCTATAAAAATATCACATGACCTAACCCCTCAGGTGAACACCATAAAAATAAAATAAAAACTTTGCTAAAAAACATTTTTTAGTCACCGTATATCACTAAAAGTGCAACACCAAGCGATCAAAAATGTATATGCATCCCAAAATAGTGCCAATAATACCTTTGTCTCATCTTGCAAAAATGATACCCTACCAATCGCCCCCCCAAAAAAAAATTAAAAAAAATATGTCTCTCAGACTATGGGAAGACTAAAACACGATTATTATTATTATTTTTTTTTTAATTTTATTATGTATAAATAAAAGAAAGTATACTTATTAGGTAGTTTCACTTTGTAACAACCTGCTCTATAAAATATCATATAGTGAACACCGTAAAAAAAGTGTCAAAAAGCCATTTTTTGTCACCTTAAATCACAAAAAGTGTAATACAAAGTAATCAATATATAAATAAGACAGTCGCCCAAAAAACAAAACAAAAAAAAATGGCTTTATTATGTAAAACTGAAACAAACAACAAAATAAAGTAGTCATATTTAGCATTGTCGTGTCTGTAACAACCTGCTCTATAAAAATACCACGTGATCTAACCTGATCAGATGAACATTGTAAATAACCAAAAATATAAACGGTGCCAAAACAGATATTTTTTGTAACCTTGCTTCACAAAAAGTTTAATATAGAGCAATTAAAAATCATATGTACCCTAGAATAGTACCAAAAAAACTGCCACCTTATCCTATAGTTTCCAAAATGGGGTCATTTTTTGGGAGATTCTACTCTAGGGGTTCATCAGGGGGTCTTCAAATGTGGCATGGCAACTTAAAATTATCCCAGTGAAATCTGCCTTCCAAAAACTATATGACATTCCTTTCCTTCTGCGCCCTGTCATGTGCCCATACAGCAGTTTACAACCACATATGGGTGGTTTCTATTATGTAAGCCTCACAAGGTGACATCAGACCTGAACTGGTCCTTAAAAAGTGGATTTTGGAAATATTCTGAAAAATTTAAAGATTTGCTTCTAAACTTCTAAGCTTTCTAACGTCCCCCCCAAAAAATGTAATTTACAAAATGATCTAAACATGAAGTAGACAAATGGAAAATGTAAAGTAATAACTATTTTAGGAGGTATCGCTCACTATCTGATTTTTTAAAAGCAGATACATAAAAATTTTGAAAATTGCAACTTTTTCAAATTTTTGGGTAAATTTGGTATTTTTTTATAAATAAAAATGAAATATTTTGACTCAAATTTACAACTGTCATAAAGTACAGCATGTGACAAGGAAACAATCTCAGTATGGCTTGGATAAGTAAAAGTGTTTTAAAGTTATTATCACATAAAGTGACACATGTTAGATTTGCAATAATCGGCCTGGCCTTTAAGGTGAAAAATGGCAGGGTCCTGAAGGGGTTAAAGTAGCCCCCCTTCAGTTGGCTGAGACGTCAGCCAAAGTGAAAGAGAGGAGAACCAGTGAATGAAATGCTGATAGGCTACATAGGGAGAAACATAAAATGTGTTCCTAATTCGGCCATTCATTGACCCTACAACCCAGGCGTTTACCAGCCCTTTGTGTCTATACTGGACCTTTAGCCCAAAACATGCAAACCGCTTCTCTAGTTATACCTGTTACCCTGCATTAATAGTGATAATGACTATCACTAAAGAAAAATATCTAATATATTTCTAACAGATGGAGAAAGTTTACATCTGTCAGAAACAACATTCTATCACACTGGCTGTTGACATAAACCATTGTTTTCAGTTAGTTTTATAACACTAACCAGTTTAACACACCAGGTCAAACTAGGCTTCTGTATAGGGCTGCATGGTTCAGAGGCAGTATTTAATAGCTTAGGGTATTTTTTTAATTTGTTTTTATTTCCCCCCCCCCCCTTGTCCTACAAAATTCTATATATTCTGTCTTAACTGCCTCTGTCACTTTTGTGCCAAAGTTGTCATGTCTTATCATTTTATATGTGAAAATGTTGCTCTAGATTTCTTTCTGTTTAATAGAACCTGCCGATAAGCACATTATTATAATAATATTCTGTACCCAACCAATGTATTTTCTGTATTTTCTCTCTTAAATTGTATGGTGTGCCAAACACTTTATCATCTAAATTTACAGATACAAATCCACAGCTCTAATTTTTTGAAATTGCTCCTATAATAAAACATTTTTTGTGAGAATACAAAAAAAAGCTGCCTATCTTTGTCAACCATGCATTTAATTTATTTAAACAGGGAAAATATATATTTGTCTTTTGTTGACTGACAGAAGAGAGTGATATGTGGCTAAGAATCAGGAAAGGAAAAAACACAGCAAGCAATACTGATATAAATTGAACTGTGCTATAGAAATCTAAAGTGTATATAGTTGAAGAGGATAATTGCCATGATGAAAAAGTTAATATAATTGTTTTTAAAAAAATACGTTATAGTCCAGTACAACTATTACAAAAGGTTTCAAGACAAAACATTTCTAAAACCATTCCGATACCCTGCCACCCTGAAAATAGACACTATTTATTTAATTTATCTACTGGCTGGGCCTGCCGCAAGACTTTAAAACACTGGAGTGCATTTTGGATTTTGGAGGCCTATTTTTTATTGCTGGTTCTGTAGCAGTGTACTGCCAGAAAAATCTTTCACAGCACCAAAATTCTACACACCCCTTCAAAGTGACTTTTTTTTTATGTTATTCATCTTGGGGAAATTTGGACATTTAATTTTTCTTTTAATTATTATTATTATTATTTATTTATTTATTTTTTATTTCCTTTTTATAAGTGATGTAACCCCTTTCTGCCATAGTCAAGGCAGGAAGAGGTTAATTACCAGCCTGCATGTGGTTCTCGTATCTAACAAAAAGCGCTCCCTGACGGCTTATAGATTTTACAATGTAATTACGCTGGTAGCTGGATGCTACAAGCGCCTATTACTGCCTGACCACTCCTGCTGACCACGGTACATCTACCTGTGACCGCAGCTATCTAATGACAGCTCGGTCACAGCGATCTGCGGCAGCACAGACTTATACATTGGGTTACAGATAAGAGCCTACTGCCGAGACGTAGAAAGTCGTGCGGCAGTAGGCTAGTGGTTAATAAATAGCAGAAAATATTGAATGTATTCCTAAGATTTATGGGGAACATTAATTAAGACAAATATTTTCCACACTGATCTAAAGTCCCCCTGTGTTGCTGGAGGAAGCGCCAAAACTATGTAGAGGGGCAAACTCCACTTTTTCTTGGCTTTTCTTTAAAATGGGCATGAAGGGGAAAATGTCACAAATTTTATAACATTAATGGCATGCCAAAAAAAATCTGCAACTTACGCCACAAAAGTAGCCTAAATCATATTAGCTCAGTGGATGTGTGATTGTTATCTAACTGATGTACCAGAGACCCTCCAGGTCAACCAGTTTCATGTGTATTTGAGTGTGCTGACTCAATTCCCACAGTAAATAACTGTAGAGTACCAAAAGGAATAATAAGACTATTATCCCTGTGTCTACAATAATGAAGTTGTTTCATTTAATTATATATATAACAAAATAAAAAATAAACATAAATGGGAGGGATGCTATTGGAATCATTAAATAAAGTATACTCACCATTATGAAACCCTTCTGTTCCATGGTCACTGCCCCTATCCTTTCTAGAGGTAATGTAAGTAACTTGGACAGCTCGGTTAACTATAGGTTGAGGGGAGGCTACTCTTCTAAATAGCATACATGGAATTATGAAATGTATTCCTCTTTTGTTGTCAATCTAGTGATATGTGCAATGAGTTAAAGGGGTATTCCCATCTCTGACATTGGTGGCACTAAGATATCACTAAGTTATGCCCACAATGTCTGATAGGTGCAAGTTCTATCTGTGGGAGCTGTACCTATACTTATAACGGAGCCCACAAAGTCCCAGAGGGTTCACAGTGCATGCACGTCCACCCTCAATTCATTCATATGGGAGCATCAAAAATAACCAAGCAGCAGGGTCTCCATAGGAACCTGTGGCAGCTTTGGATCACTATCTAACTCTCCCAATGTTGCACGACTGGCGGGTGCACTCTTAAGTTTTTGAGCTCCCAGATTGCGTGGTCATATTTGACCACGGCATCTGAGGGGTTAAATGTGTGTAAATATTATCCCTGGGTATCTGCTTTAAAAAAAACAGACCCCTGGCCATTATGGTGTCATCTACGCTCATGAATGGCCACCATATTTAAAGACTCTCCCTGCTACATATACAGTGGGATGCAAAAGTTTAGGCAACCTTGTTAATCATCATGATTTTCCTGTATAAATCGTTGGTTGTTACGGTAAAAAAATATTCAGTTAAATATCATATAGGAGACACTCACGGTGATATTTGAGAAGTGAAATGAAGTTTATTGGATTTACAGAAAGTGTGCTATAATTGTTTAAACAAAATTAGGCAGGGGCATAAATTTGGGCACCACAAAAAAGAAATGAAATCAATATTTAGTAGATCCTCCTTTTGCAGAAATTACAGCCTCTAAACACTTCCTGTAGGTTCCAATGAGAGTCTGGATTCTGGTTGAAGGTATTTTGGACCATTCCTCTTTACAAAACTCTTTACTCTTTAGTTCATTCAGGTTTGATGGCTTCCGAGCATGGACAGCTCTCTTTAAGTCACACCACAGATTTTCAATAATATTCAGGTCTGGGGACTGAGATGGCCATTCCAGAACGTTGTACTTGTTCCTCTGCATAAATGCCATAGTGGATTTTGAGCAGTGTTTAGGGTCGTTGTATTGTTGAAAGATCCAGCGCCAGCGCAGCTTCAGCTTTGTCACTGATTCCTGGACATTGGTCTCTAGAATCTGCTGATACTGAGTGGAAGCCATGTGTCCCTCAACTTTGACAAGATTCCCAGTCCCTGCACTGGCCACACAGCCCCACAGCATGATGGAACCACCACCATATTTTACTGTAGGTAGCAGGTGTTTTTCTTGGAATACTGTGTTCTTTGTCCTCCATGCATAACGCCCCTTGTTATGGCCAAATAACTCAATTTTAGTTTCATCAGTCCACAGCACCTTATTCCAAAATGAAGCTGGCTTGTCCAAATGTGCTTTAGCCCACCTCAAGCGGGACTTTTTGTGCTGTGGCCGGAGAAAAGGCTTCCTCTGCATCACTTTCACATACAGCATCTCCTTGTGTAAAGTGCGCCGAATGGTTGAACGATGCACAGTGACTCCATCTGCAGCAAGATGATGTTGTAGGTCTTTGGTGCTTGTCTGATGGTTGACACTGACTGTTCTCACCATTCATCGCTTCTGTCTATCCAAGATTTTTCTTGGTCTGCACTTTGAGCCTTAACTTGAACTGAGCCTGTGGTCTTCCAGTTCCTCAATATGTTCCTAACTGTGGAAACAGACAGCTGAAATCTCTGAGACAGTTTTCTGTATCCTTCCCCTAAACCATAATGGTGACCAATCTTTGTCTTCAGGTCATTTGAGAGTTGTTTTGAGTCCCCCATGTTGCTACTCTTCCGAGAAAATTAAAAGAGGAAGGAAACTTACAATTGACCCCCTTAAATACTCTTTCTCATAATTGGATTTACCTGTGTATGTAGGTCAGGGGTCACTGAGCTTACCAAGCCAATTTGAGTTCCAATAATTAGTTCTAAAGGTTTTGGAATCAATAAAATGACAACAGTGCCCAAATTTATGCACCTGCCTAATTTTGTTTAAACAATTATAGCACACTTTCTGTAAATCCAATAAACTTCATTTCACTTCTCAAATATCACTGTGTGTGTCTCCTATATGATATATTTAACTGAAATTTTTTATTGTAACAACCAACGATTTATACAGGAAAATCATGACGATTAACAAGGTTGCCCAAACTTTCGCATCCCACTGTATATACGGTAATGGGCAGGAAAGGGTTAAAATTCCTAGGACACCCCAGAGTGCTGCATACAACATTTCAGTGCTATTGGAACACTTCTAATTGTGATTGAATTTATTTAGACCCAGTTGAATCAGATGAATTATTTGGCTAAATCAAACCTGAAATCAGCTCATCTCTATTTAATAGCTATGCAGCATAATAAAACTGTACTGTATATTTTATATTTCGCAACATAAACTTTTTTAAATAATAAGTACTGTCATATCAATTTAAACTTTTTGCAGGTTATGCAGAAACCAGGATAATCATAGCATAAATACATGTTTTCAAGGGCAACATTTCATGATTGTTCTCCAATTTGCATAGACTTAGGTCCCTTTCACACGAGTTTTCCACTCAGGTGAGATGCGTGACAACATGAACGCATTGCACCCGCACTAAATCCTGACCCATTCATTTCAATGGGTCTGTGTACATGGTTGCTAAAAGATGTTGTTTTTAAACCTTCAGTTTTTTATCATGCTCGTGAAAAACGCATCAAAACACATTGCACAGGACTGAAAAGACTGAACAATAGAACACAATCGCAGACAAAACTGACTGAACTTGCTTGCAAAATGGTGAGAGTTTCACTGAACGCACCCTGAACTCATCTGGACCTAATCCATCACGCTTGTGTGAAAGCGGCCCCTTTGCAACGAGTGAGTCCGGATTAGGTCCAGATGCGTTGCGTCTGCGATCAGGGAAAATTGTGTGAGTGCGTACGCAATTTCAGTCAGTTTTGATTGCGATTGCTTTGCGTTGCTCAGTTTTTTCAATGCGAGTGCAATGCGTTTTGCATGCGCGTGGAAAAAACTGACTGTGGTACCCAGACCCGAACCCGGACTTCTTCAATAAAGTTCAGGTTTGGGTTAGGTGTTCTGTAGAGTTTATTATTTTCCCTTATAACATGGTTATAAGGGAAAATAATAGCATTCTTAATACAGAATGCATAGTATAATAGTGCTGGAGGGGTTAAAAAATAAAATAAAAAAATAACTCATCTCATCCACTTGTTCGCGCAGCCGGCATCTTCTAATTTCTTCTTCTTTTAGGACCTGCCAAAGAACCTATAAAGACGTAATCGCGCTCACCACATGGTGAGTGAGGTGACGTCAGCGCAGGTCCTGCTGAATGAAGATTCTATCTTCATTCAGCAGGACCTGCACTGACGTTACTGCGCTCACCACGTGGTGAACGCGATTACGTCATGAAAGGTCCATTGGCAGGTCCTGAAAGAAGAAGAAAGAAGATGATGCCAGCTGTGCGAACAAGTGGATGAGGTGAGTTATTTTTTATTTATTTATTTTAACCCCTTAAGCCACATTTTAGTAAGCATTCTGCATTAAGAATGCTATTATTTCCCTTATAACCATGTTATAAGGGAAAATAATTCAGTAAATTGACTTTAATGGGGTTGCTTATCCCTATCATCTCCTAGCAACCATGCATGTAAATAGCACCGCATCAATACTTGCTTTCAGATGCTTGCGATTTTCATGCATCCCCATTAATTTCTAAGGGGCCTGCGTTGCGTGAAAAAAGCTGAATATAGAATATATGATTTTCACGCAACTCACAAGTGATGGTTGAAAATCAATGCTCATCTGAACAGCCCCATTGAAGTGAATGGGTCGGTATTCAGTGCGGACGCAATGTGTTCACCTCACACATTGCACCCGCATGGAATTCTCGCCCATTTGAAAGGGGCCTCAGGGGAAACAATGCAATGGAAACATACCATAATTATATTAATGCAGGAATTAGCTTCTAATTGTACATATAATAAACAACAGGTGGAGATTGTATAATCATATTTTTTCATAGTCCAACATTCCAAAATGTGGTATATAAGTAAGAAAGATGCAGCTTAAACTAAGGTTGCAGAAATAAAAAAAGTAAAAAAAATAAACTGTTAAATGTTACAAAGAAAGGAAATCAGTTAGATGTAAGAAGGAAATTAAATGTGTAAAGAAAGCAATAGTCAGGCAGGTGGGAGAAAATTCAAGAGATTAAAGAAAAATATGAGCTCATAAAAACTGCTTCCATTGCTGACTGTTATGAAACAAAATTCTCTTTTCTTTTCAAGTAAGTACCATTTTCTATTACTAATGGTTTGCAATGCTACAAGCACAATCATAGCTTATGTACAGGTAGAAATTTCTTCCTGCATTAAATATTAGCATGCAACCATAAAGCATGTATTTTAACGTGTGCATTTTTCTCGATAATAGGTAAATACACTTGCAGCATTTTAAATATATATCAGCAACATGACGTCTGGTTGACATATGACACCGGACATGAAAATGTTGAGGGCACTGACTTTACTTAAAACTAGGGATGAGCAAATTAACTTTGTATGCTTTATCTGATGTCGATTTGCATAAAACTTTGCTTTAATACTGTGCGGTGCGGGAGCTCTGTATAGTATTAGAATGTTTTGGCTCCGATGAGCCTAAGTTATTACTTTGCAAAATCTTGCAAGACGTTGTGTAATTACTTTGCAAATTAATTATTACTATAAAAAACATTGATACTGAAAACTCAAGGAAATTTAGTTCTATGCAAATCGACTTTGGATAAAGCAACTATACATTGTGGGCATTCTCTCTGGTAAACAGGATAAGCGGACGCAGTATAGAGGCACCAACCAGTTTGTAAACCAAAAGTTCAGTGTTTATTCACACATTAGAAAGTTCACAGAACAAAAAAACACTTTCAAGCAAAAAAGTCACCTTGCAGTATTGGTTTCAGTTTCACACCATGTGGCCTGTTTTGCCAACAAGAGTCCATCAGCAGGTTTAGTCAGCCTGTTTCCCCTCACATGGGTCTCAGCTAGAGATGGCCTTGCGTTTCACCCGGCGTCGTTTCACGGCAAACTTTGCTCGTTCTTGATTCGCCGAACATGCAAACATATGGCAATGTTTGCATGTGCCATATTCGTTTGCATTACGCCGAAAGTTGACCCATGAGACATCCATCAGGTGGGACAGGACAGCCAATTGGGACGTTTCAGCATATGGACACACCCCCACCCTATAACAGAACCTGATTTGGCAGCCATTTTACATTATGTTTTTTGCCAGTGTAGGGATAGGCTGCTTTGTGGAGCCAGGACAGACTGTTAGGGACACCAAACGCTAGCTGGTCTCCACAAAATACTGATTAAGGGGTGTGATATACTTACTTCTACAAAATACTGATTAGCGGATCTATATACCTGCTTCCACAAAATACTGATTAAGGGGTTATATATACCTGCTTCCACAAAATACTGATTAAGGAGTTTAATATAACTGCTTCCTCCAAATACTGATTGAGGGGTGCAATATACCTGCTTCCACCAAATATTGATTCAGGGGTTCTATATACCTGCTTCCACAAAATACTGATTCATGGGCGCAATATACCTACGTCTACAAAATACTGGTTAAGGGGATCTTTCGGGGTCCAAAATACTGATTATGGGGATCTATATACCTGCTTCCACAAAATACTGACTGAGGGGTGCAATATACCTACTTCCACAAAATACTGATTGAGGGGTGTGATATACCTGCTTCCACAAAATATTGATTGAGGGGTTTGATATACCTGCTTCCACAAAATACAGATTGAGGGGTGCAATATACCTGCTTCCACAAAATACTGATTCAGGGGTTTTATATACCTGTTTCCACAAAATACTGACTGAGGGGTGCAATATACCTGCTTCCACAAAATACTGATTGAGGGGTGTGATATACCTGCTTCCACAAAATACTGATTAAGGGGTTCTATATACCTGTTTCCACAAAAATACTGATTGAGGGGTGGGATATACCTGCTTCTACAAAATACTTATTAAGGGACTCTATATACCTGCTTCCACAAAATACTGATTGAGGGGTGTGATATACCTGCTTCCACCAAATATTGATTGAGGCCTGCGATACACCATCTTCCACAAAATACTGATTGCAATATACCTGCTTCCACAAAATACTGTTTAATTAAGGGGTGCAATATACCTGCTCCCACAAAATACAGATTGAGGGGTGCGATATACCTGCTTCCACCAAATATTTATTCAGGAGTTCTATATACCTGTTTCCAGAAAATACTGATTGAGGGGTGTGATATACCTGCTTCCACAAAATACTGATTCAGGGGTGTGATATACCTACTTCCACAAAATACTGATTAAGGGGTTTAATATACCTGTTTCCACAAAATACAGATTTAGGGGTGTGCTATGCCTGCTTTCACCAAATATTGATTCAAGTGTTCTATATACCTGTTTCCACAAAAAACAGATTGAGGGGTGTAATATACCTGCTTCTACAAAATTTTGATTAAGGGTTTCTATATACCTGCTTCCACAAAATACTGATTGAGGGGTGCAATATACCTGCTTCAACAAAATACTGATTGAGGCCTGCCATACACTGGCTTCCACAAAATACTGATTGAGGGGTGTGATATACCTGCTTCCACCAAATATTGATTCAGGGGTTCTATATACCTGTCTCCACAAAATACTGATTGAGGGGTGCGATATACCTGCTTCTACAAAATACTAATTAAAGGGCTCTATATACCTGCTTAAACTAAATATTGAATCCAGTGTTCTATATACCTGTTTCCATAAAATACTGATTTAGGGGTGCAATATATCTGCTTTGGCAAAATACTGAATAAGGGGTTCTATATACCTGCTTCTTCAAAATACTGATTGAGTGGTGCGATATACCTGTTTTCACAAAATACTGATTATGGGGTGCAATATACCTGCTTCCACAAAATACTGATTAAGGGGTTTGATATACCTGCTTCCACAAAATTTAGATTGAGGGATGCAATATACCTGCTTCCACCATATATTGATTCAGGTGTTTAATATACCTGTTTCAACAAAATACTGATTGAGGGGAGCGATATACCGGCTTCCAACAAATACTGATTGAGGCCTGCAATATATGTATGCTTCCACAAATACTGCTCTTCTCTAGGGACTTTGGCCCAGGGTCATTTTGAAAATGACAGGCAGAGGAAGATACAGGCCATTTCACAGGGGTGGTAGGGGTCAGGCAGGTGCACCAGGCCGGAGCCTAAGTGGGAAGTCGATGAAGGTGCGTGCAATTACGTCAAATGACACGCCAGAGTTGGTTGAGTGGCTCACTCAGCCTTCCGCTTCTGCACCCTCCTTACTCTCTGCTGTGTGCACCCCCAAAGACACCACCACCATAGCCCCTCCACTTGAGTCATAGGAATCCATTCCCAGACCTTACCGATCCGCAGCCATTCTTGACATCAAATGAGAAAGAGCAGGTATCAAGGGCCACCACCCAGCGGTCTGACGACAGTACCCAGATCGGCCCTGTGGCGAAACCAACCTCTCCACTGGGTTTTGGAGGGGCCTGTTTACCAGCCTCTTGCCTCAGGATTATGACCCATACTAACTTTAAAGGAGAAGACAGACCGGCCGCACAGCTTAAATCTATCTTTGGAATTGTAGTTTATGTTATGTGAGGGTACTAAAATAGCTAATTTTATTGTATTCGTGTAGTCTGAGCGCCATTCACCTTATAATATGGACTCAGACCTGAGGTATCTGGGGATATGTTAAATGTCTGTGTTTACTGTAAGGGTGTGACATTGTATGTTTAAATGGTGATTTCTGTCCTGTTGTCTCCACATGTGTATTGGCGATTTCCCTTTGTCCTGAGAGATAATTGAATTGCTCTTCGGGTGTCTCCAGGGCAGAGAGGAGGAAACCATGATGCATTGTGGGGATGTATTGTGTCTGTGTATCCTGAATTGCTGCATATCTGTCCTGTGTCACAGTCTTCCTTCTGGTCCCCTAGGGGCGTGTCCACCAGATGGGGACCTGCATCAATACGGGCTGGTAGCCCTCAATAAAGAGTGCCTGTTTTATCCTTCATCATGTTGAGGCTAGTGTTTGGGTAACTGATCAACACTGGGGGATTGCTATATGCTGAAGATTTGCTATACTCCCCTGGCATAACTACTAGCTCTTGTAAGAGCTGTTCCTGCTCTCTGGTTTTAGGAGAGGTTCACCCACTGGAGCCTGGAGCCTTGTCGTAGGTCCAGGGTGGGTAGGAGATGGTGAGACCTCAACCAAGCTTCGGTGGTTTGTGGGGTCTGCAGTGCGTACGGTGTCAAGTGGAGTGCTTGGAGTCCTCGGCAAGCACTAGGAGCATCTATCAACGGAGGTACCCGGTCAGGGTGCCAGGAGATCCGTTACAGGCCCAATAAGGATGGTCCCCGCTGTTGCTGCCTATTCATACTGTAGATCTCTAATGTCAGTGGTGGTGAAGGTGACGATATTGACGTGTTGGTGGATGTCACGTGGGTGCCCACAAGAGAGGAAGAGGAGGGGAGTTCAGAAGGAGAGACGGAGCAGCAGATAGGCAGGAGAAGGAGGAGAAGAAGGCAGAATTTGCAGTTCACAGGAGGCAAAAAGCAGACTGCAAATGTATCTGGAGCGAGCCATCCATCATACACGGTCACATCTTGCGCTTCCAGGACGTCGGCACATGGCTCCGCAGTGTGGGCTTATTTCAACGTGTCAGCTGCTGACAATAGTGTTGCCATCTGCAGCCTGTGCTGTCAACACATAAGTCGCAGTAAGCCCAACACTCACCTAGGGATGACTGCCTTAAGAAGGCACCTGGCCTCCCATCACCGAGCCCAGTAGGAGCAAAGCCGTCAGAACCCACAAAGCCACACTCCTGGCACTCCATGTCCTGCCTCTTCACCTTCTCCTCCCATTTGTCCTCCTCTCCACCTTCCACCGTGCCATCGTCGCTTTCTTCTGGCAGAAGGCAGGCTTCCGTGGCCCAAATGTTCAAGCATAAAAAGTTGACGACGCCGGAAAACTCTCTTGCCCAATGGCTGACCGCTGGCTTGTCGGAACTGCTAGCCCGCCAACTAATGCCATATAAGCTGGTGGACTCGGAGGCCTTTAGAAAATTTGTGGCCATTGGCACACCTCAATGGAAGGTCCCTGGAAGGAAATATTTCTCCCAGAAGGGCATCCCAGAGCTATATGGCCATGTTCAGTGTCAAGTTAATGTATGTATGTCACACAGTGTCGGTGACAAGATATATCTGACCACAGAAATGTGGTCTAGCAAACAAATGCAGGGAAGGTACATAACTTTTACTGTCCACTGGGTGAACCTTCTGACGGCTGTCAAGCATGTAATCAAGGCACCCATTTTTGTGCTACCACCACGGATTGCATGCAGGCCTGCCTCTTCTTCTCCTCCTCCCACTCCATCCTCCGTCTCCTCCTCGGCTGACTCCTCCTTTTCCACTGCTACCACCTCTTCCACTGCACTACCCAAGTTCCCGTTAACCTATTTGACGTGCTAGGTGAGACGTTGCCATGCTGTGCTGCGGCTGTTGTGCCTGGAAGCCAAGAGCCACACCGGCCCTGCACACCTTTCAGCTCTGCTGTCACAGGCCAATCAGTGGCTAACCCTACTCAATTTGACAGTTGGAAGTGGTGTGCGACAACGGTGACAATCTGCTGAGCATGCTAATACAGGGCAAAATGACACACTTGCTGTGCATGGCATACGTCCTGAACTTAGTCGTGCAGAGATTCTTTGCCAATACCCGGGGTCCAGGATGTCTTGCGGGAAGCCAGAAAAATCTCTGGTAATTTTAGAAGATCTTACATGGCCATGGCTCGCCTTGCTGATGTTCAACTGCAACACCTCCTGCCCATTAGACGTCTGATTTGTGACAGCCTGACGCATTGGAACTCGACCTTGTATATGCTTGATAAGCTGTTTCAGCAGCAATGTGCTGTTAACGACTACCTGTACGAAGTCTGCAGCAGTACAGGTTCTGGGGAGCTTGGTTTCTTTTCACCGTGCCAGTGGCTGCTCATGTGCAACACATGCAGACTTCTGCGACCATTTGATGAGATCACCAAACTGGTCAGTCACAGCCAGGGCACCATCAGTGACATCATACCTTAGGCCTTCTTTCTGAAATGTGCATTGTTTTGTATCATTGATCAAGCCGTCGAGGAGCAGGATCTAAAAGATGAGGAAATCACAATTCTGAATGAATTCCCAGGGGGGGCTACTCCATCTTAGACAAGTCAACAGGAGTCAGAAGGAGAGTCAGAGGAGGATGGTGGCTGGGGGAAGGAGGAGAAAGAAGAGCAGGCTTTGAGGGGGACTTTAATCTTTTCAGGGAACTCTGGTTTTGTCCATTGCTGGGGGGAGGAGACCGAGGAAGACATTTTCCTGGGCAATGAGCAGGAGCCAGGGCTCTCCATCGCTTCCAATTTAGTGCAAATGGGGGCCTTTATGCTTCAGTGTTTGAAAAGAAACCCCCTTATTAAAAGCATCCAGGGCAAGGACCATTACTGGGTGGCAATGCACTTAGACCCCCGGTACAAACAGAAAATGGCGGACATGTTACCAGGTTTACAGAGGGCTATCAGAATGCACCATTTCCAGGCCTTGCTGCGAGAGATGCTGCATTCTGCTGTTGTGACAAGGAATTTCCACCCACAGAGAAACAGGTGCGGGTAACAATCCTACCGCACCTGCATGAAGAGGGCGGTTTAAAGATGTGTTGGTCACTTTGGATATGAGATCATTCTTGCAGCCAACCCATCAAGAGCCGCCCTCCGGATTCAGCTTCAGGGAACGCCTATACTGACAGGTGTCCGACTACATCGGTTTAACGGCCGATGTGGTTGCGATGAGGATCGAGGAACCCCTGGACTACTGGGTGTGAAGGCTTGTCCTGTGACCAGAGCTGGCACAATTTGCCATGGAACTCTTGGTTTGCCCCTTGTTGAGTCTCCTGTCCTTAAGGAAGTTATGCACAGATGGGGGGATCAGGACCGTTAAGCGCATTTCCCTAGCTCACGACAGTGTGGACTACCTCACATTTCTATGGATGAGGCATGGATCTCGGAGGAATTCAACACCTGTGACGACCAGATGTAATTGAATTTCATTATGCCAGCCCCCACATATCCACCACCACTTATAACAAAGAATGGTAATTGTCTTGCATATGTACAGTACAGACCAAAAGTTTGGACACACCTTCTCATTCAAAGAGTTTTCTTTATTTTCATGACTATGAAAATTGTAGATTCACACTGAAGGCATTAAAACTATGAATTAACACATGTGGAATTATATACATAACACAAATGTGTGAAACAACTGAAAATATGTCATATTCTAGGTTCTTCAAAGTAGCCACCTTTTGCTTTGATTACTGCTTTGCACACTCTTGGCATTGTCTTGATGAGCTTCAAGAAGTAGTCACCTGAAATGGTTTTCACTTCACAGGTGTGCCCTGTCAGGTTTAATAAGTGGGATTTCTTGCCTTATAAATGGGGTTGGGACCATCAGTTGCGTTGTGGAGAAGTCAGGTGGATACACAGCTGATAGTCCTACTGAATAGACTGTTAGAATTTGTATTATGGTAAGAAAAAAGCAGCTAAGTAAAGAAAAAGGAGTGGCCATCATTACTTTAAAAAATGAAGGTCAGTCAGTCCAAAAAATTGGGGAAACCTTTGAAAGTGTCCCCAAGTGCAGTCACAAAAACCATCAAGCGCTACAAAGAAACTGGCTCACATGCGGACCGCCCCAGGAAAGGAAGACCAAGAGTCACCTCTGCTGCGGAGGATAAGCTCATCCGAGTCACCAGCCTCAGAAATCACAGGTTAACAGCAGTTCAGATTAGAGACCAGGTCAATGCCACACAGAGTTCTAGCAGCAGACACATCTCTAGAACAACTGTTAAGAGGAGACTGTGTGAATCAGGCCTTCATGGTAGAATATCTGCTAGGAAACCACTGCTAAGGACAGGCAACAAGCAGAAGCGACTTATTTGGGCTAAAGAACACAAGGGATGGACATTAGACCAGTGGAAATCTGTGCTTTGGTCTGATGAGTCCAAATTTGAGATCTTTAGTTCCAACCACCATGTCTTAGTGCGACGCAGAAAAGGTTAACGGATGGACTCTACATGCCTGGTTCCCACCGTGAAGCATGGAGGAGGAGGTGTGACACTGTTGGGGATTTATTTAAAATTGAAGGCATACTGAACCAGCATGGCTACCACAGCATCTTGCAGCGCCATGCTATTCCATCCAGTTTGCGTTTAGTTGGACCATCATTTATTTTTCAACAGGACAATGACCCCAAACACACCTCCAGGCTGTGTAAGGGCTATTTAACCATGAAGGAGAGTGATGGGTGCTGTGCCAGATGACCTGGCCTCCACAGTCACCAGACCTGAACCCAATCGAGATGGTTTGGGGTGAGCTGGACCGCAGAGTGAAGGCAAAAGGGCCAACAAGTGCTAAGCATCTCTGGGAACTCCTTCAAGACTGTTGGAAGACCATTTCAGGTGACTACCTCTTGAAGCTCATCAAGAGAATGCCAAGAGTGTACAAAGCACTAATCAAAGCAAAAGGTGGCTACTTTGAAGAACCTAGAATATGACATATTTTCTGTTGTTTCACACTTTTTTGTTATGTATATAATTCCACATGTGTTAATTCATAGTTTTGATGCCTTCAGTGTGAATCTACAATTTTCATAGTCATGAAAATAAAGAAAACTCTTTGAATGAGAAGGTGTGTCCAAACTTTTGGTCTGTACTGTATATACAGCTGCATGAAAGGCCTTTTCTGTCAGGCAAATACCTAATTTTTGGTACCTCTACTCCAGTGGCCTACAGTAAAAATGTTATTCAGTAACTGCCAAATATACCTCCAGACACAATCACTAATTCTTTTCTTTCAGGTGAATGCCTAATTTTGTCTATAAAACTTATTTTTTTGTCTGTGAATGAGGCAGAAATATTATTCTAATGTATATTTATATTTATTTTCAACAGTAAAATATTATAAAGAGTGTTTAACGTGTAACAGTCATATTTTTATTTTATTTTCTAGTTTATTAGAGCAAGGCATGTATACCTGAGTTGGTCTGTTAATGATTGTCAAAAGATCTGTAATTACCTTATAATAACAATTTCATTAATGTTCCCTGTCCCTTTGCACTGGTCCCTTAACCACTTAAGGATGTCCATGACTTAAGGACAAGCGCCATACATGGACAGCGCTGTGATCGGGCGGATGCAGGAGATGTGCCCGCCTGTTCCGCACCAGGGGTCCGGCAGTCACTGATAGCTGGACTCCTGCTACATGCGCCGGCATCGGTTAAATTATCGATGAAGGTGCATTAACCCTTGATGTGCCGTGGTCAGCGCTGACCGCGGCACATGTGATGTGTGGAGGTAGGGAGAGAGCAGCCATCGGGTCCCTGCTCTGCTGTGACGGGAAACCAATGGCAGGTAAGGCAGCCCTTCCTTAGGCATCGTGGCTGCCTTCCATTTGAGCCTGTGAGATCCAGCACCCTCGTAAAACACTTATAGCCAATGCATCACAATATAGAAGTATTGTGATGCATTGTAAAGGGGATGAGACACTAAAATGTGCTAAAGTGAAAAAAAAGTTAAAAAAAAAGTTTAATTTTTGTTTTTCTAACGCTTCAAGTAGAAAAAAAATTGTCCTTTTCCCAAAATGAAGTAAAAAAAAAAAAGTGGTTCCCCCCTACAGCCCTCTGTGTTATGTGCCGGCGGGCGCAGCGGTGGGGGGTGTGCGGGCGGTGCAGCAGTGCAGGCAGGAGGGCCACAATCATCAGGGTGGTGCTTGGGGGGCGGGCAGGCCCCCGATCATCCGCTCGCCCCCTCTCTTAGGATGGCTGAGTGGTTTGCAGAATGTCAGCACATTGCTGACAGTCTGCTTGAAATGCCTGACATCTGTGCTGGCACAGATATCAGGCGTTTAACCCCTTCCATGCCGCAGTCCGTAGAGACCGCTATATGGAAGAGGTTAACAGGGAGGGAGCTCACTCCCTCTCCCATTGGGGGCTGTTGTGCATTTTCAGCCCCTGATAGGAAAGAGAGGTGGGCCCCTCCCTGCCCATCACCCACTGCTCTGTTGCGGCAGCAAGTGATGGTTACCAGGGCAACTGGATGCCTTCACAGGCTTCCGGCTGTCCATGGTGCTGATCAGAGGCTGTCCATGGTGCTGTTTAGACTTCTGCTAAAGGCAGAAGTCTAATAAGACTTTGTAAAGTGAAAATACAGTACAGTACACTATATAGTGTACTGTACTGTATTATACAGACATTAGACCCACTGGATCTTCCAGAACCAAGTGGGTCTGGGTCAAAAAAATGTTTAAAAAAAAATGAACAAAAAAAAAGAAAAGAAAAGCATTTATCACTGATTGAAAAATAAAAAAATTATATTCCCTACACATGTTTGATATACACCACGTCCGTAACAACCTGATCTATAAAACGATCATGTTACTTTCACCGCATGGTGAATGTCATAAAAAATAAAAATAAAAACAATGATGAAATTTACATTTTTCCCACCTTACTTCCCAAAAAAGGTAATAAAAATTGTCAAAAAAGTCATATGTATGCCAAAAAGTAACAATCAAACCTTCACCTCATCTGCAAAAAATGAGCCTCTACATGAGACAATGGCCCAAAAAATAAAAGCACTATGGTTCTCAGACTAAAACATGTTTTTTTTTGTTTCAAAAATGCTTTTTTATGTTAAACGTAGACATATTAGATATCTCTGCGAACCTGCTCTATAAAAATACCACATGACCTAAACCCTGAGGTGAACACCGTAAAAAAATAAAAACTGTGTCAAAAAAGCCATTTTTTGTCACTTTACATCACAAAAAATGTGATAGCAAGAGATCAAAAAGTTGTATACCCCCCAAAATAGTGATCTCATCCCACAAAAATTATACCCTACCTAAGACAATCGCCTAAAAACTGAAAAACTATGATTCTCAGACTATGGATACTCTAAAACATGATTTTTTCTTTGTTTCAAAAATGATATTGTGTAAAACTCAAAAAATAAAAGAAAGTATACATATTAGGCATTGAAACATCCGTAACGACTGACTCTATAAAAATATCATATGACATAACCCATCAGGTGAACATTATCAAAAAAGTAAAGTAAAAACTGTGCAAAAAAACTTTTTTTCTCACCTTACATCAATAAAAGTGCAACACCAAGTTATCAAAAAGATGTATGCCCCCCAAAATGGTGCCAACCTAACAGTCACCTTATCCCGCATAAAATGATACCCTACATAAGACAATTGCCCAAAGAATAAAAAAAAGCTATAGCTCTCAGACTATGGAGACACTAAAATATGTTTTTTTTTTAATATATATAAATATTAGGTATTTCCACGTCCGTAAGAATCTGCTCTATTAAAATACCACATGACCTAACCCTTAAGGTGAACACTGAATTAAAAAAAAAAAAAAACGGTGTCCAAAAAGATATTTTTTGTTACTTTACATCACAAAAAGTGTAATAGCAAGCGATCAAAAAGTCATATGCACCCCAAAATAGTGCCAATCTAACCCACTAAAATAATACCCAACCTGAGACAATCGCCTAAAACCTGAAAAAAAACGATGCTCTCAGACTATGGAGACACTAAAACATGATTTTTTTTGTTTCAAAAATTATATTATTGTGCAAAACCTAAATAAAAAAAGTATACATATTAGCTATTGACGCGTCCGTAAGAACCTGCTCTATAAAAATACCACATGATCTAACCTGTCAGATGAACATTGTAAATAGCAAAAAAAAAACGCTGCCAAAACAGCAATTTTTTATTACCTTGCCTCACAAAAAGTGTAATATAGAGCAATCAAAAATCATCTGTACCCTAAAATAGTACCAACAAAACTGCCACCTTATTCTGTAGTTTCCAAAATGGGGTGTCTTTTTTGAGTTTCTGCTCTAGGGGTGCATCAGGGGCCTTCAAATGGGACATGGTGTCAAGAAACCAGTCCAGCAAAATCTGCCTTCCAAAAACCATATGGCGTTCCTTTCCTACTGTGCCCTGCCGTATGCCAGCAGTTTACAATCACAAATGGGGTGTTTTTGTAAACTACAGAATCAGGGCAATATTTAGTATTGTTTGGCTGTTAATCCTTGCTTTGTTATTGGAAAAAAATGATTAAAATGGAAAATCTGCCAAAAAGTGAAATTCTAAAATTTCATCTTCATTTTCCATAAATACTTATGGAACGCCTAAACTGTTAATAAAGCTTGTAAAATCAGTTTTGAATTCCTTGAGGGGTGTAGTTTCTAAAATGGGATAATTTTTGGGTGGTTTCTATTATGTAAGTTTCAGAAAGTGAAAATTTTCTTAAAAATTTTAAGATTTGCTAAATATCTAACCCTTTTAACGTCCCCCCAAAAATTAAATAGCATTCATAAGATGATCCAAACATGAAAACATTTGCAAATTTTTGGTAAATTTGCTAATTTTTCATAAATAAAAATGATTTTTTTTTTTACTACATTTTACCACTGTTATGAAGTGCAATATGTGACCAGTAAACAGTCTCAGAATGGCCTGGATAAGTAAAATCATTTTTAAGGTATCACCATATAAAATGACTTATGTCAGATTTGCAAAAAAATGGCCTTGTGCTTAAGGTGAAATATGTCAGGGTCCTTAAGGGCTTAAAAAGACAATTTCTAGGGCTTGTTTGTCTCTGGATCATTGTAAACAGAAGACAGAGGGGCAGTCCTCCACACTGCATGCCCACATGAGGCTTTAGAGCAAGGAGGTGTGTCTCTCAGTAAGTCATTCTGATTGGAAGACAGGAAGCTGCTGGCTACAGTAAGTTTGTATGTGAAGTGAGGTAAGGCAGTTTTGGCCACCTCAAGAAAACTAAAGATTGCTGTATGCATAATACTGCAGCATTGAAAACATGACAGTTACATATACTTTAACGTAAATTATTAACATTTATTAATCCCCTGGATCTATCTGCCATACTTTCATGGTACTGGTGATATGTAGTTAGCACCAAGCACCCAAAATGTACTGCACAGGGATGGAGGGACCGCCACTGGGTGTCTGCTGTGTATTACAGCTGACACTACGCTACAGTGACCTTGATTGGAAGTACATCAAGTAAAATCCCTAAATATTGACTGCTGCATCTGAACAGTTCATTTAGACTAAGCTGGCTCTTTCACTCCCTTGGTACCCCATGATGCGATTACAGGGTGCTGAAGGGTCTCCATGACATATGTTGGCCTAATGAACATCTTCTGGTCTTCTATTTTAGTATTAGGCAAGGCAGTTATAATGTATTATTGATCAAGTGATCAAGCATTTGCATGGTTAACCCCACTAGTGAGAATAGAAAAAATGCAAGCATAGTAAAATGCTAAAAAGTTTAAAATAATAATAATTATTGGTATCTCCGTAGCTGTAACAACCTGTACTATATCACCTATCTGTTAGTTGTCGATCACAGTGAATGCCGTAAAAAGGAGAAAAAAAATCTGAATTAGTTTTTTTGTTGATCATATATTCCTACACCCTTGTGTGGCACATGGGTTTGCATATAATTCTCATTGGCAATCATCTTGCAGTCTAATACTGCCGTTGATTACCCGATTAACAAGCTCATTCATCTGGCTATCATGATCTTTTGGCATGCTATCCATTAGCACGCTGTCTAATCACAATCTAGACAGCATGGGTACGAGCGATGGCGTAAAAATCGCTTCTCCCCTTGTTGTGAAGGAGATCGCTGCATGTAATAGCAGCAGTCTCCTCCGCTAGCGAGCAGGCCTTTGACGGGAAGGAACGCTGGTTTAAAACAGCATTAAGGAAACCATTAGATTAAAATAATTAATTTCTGTTTGATCAGATAGCTTCAATACTTTTACAGTATATTTTAACGTTTCTTTGGTGGAAAATAGTTTGCAGAGAGAGACTCATGAATTGTAAATAAAATAGATTTAGCCAGTATATTAAATTCTACACTTCTCAGCTGACACATCACCAGCCAAACAGCAATAATTTGTACTTGTAAACCACGGGCTTGCACATTAAAAATCCAGAACAGCTCTAGAGAGACACATTCAATGTATGTTTGTTTGTAGATAAAATTTATGTATGCAGCTGAAATATAATATAATTCAACATTTCTGATTTTGGTATCATATTTAACTTAGGTAATGTTTTCATTTAAATGTGCAAATAAATTGATATAAAATAGAAATGGATTGCAAATGTACAAAATTGAGTTGCACAATATTGTGGATTTCATATACTAAAACCCACCAATATTTGATTCATTTTTTTTTTCATGTTTATTTTATTTGAAATAAAGCATTAAACATTCTTACACTATTCTACTGTAGTAATTTTGCCAAACCCAGTAATTGCAAAACAAGTATTATTATTATTAAGAATTTTAATAATAATAATAATACATTATTAAACATGAAAAATATAAACCACATATACTTGACATCCAAAATCAGCACATCAAATATCACCAAACAATATAATACAGTCCCTGACAAAAGTCTTGTCGCTTCTCTATTTTGTAGAAACTCCTGCTATTAACCTGACTTTTAATTAATCAATTGGTGTTAGCAATAGCTCCTATGAAAAGCCAAAGCCTTCCCAAATGATGTTTAATGCACTGAAATAAATTAGTTTCAATGAAAAAAGATTTATCATTTAATCAAGACAAAAAGCAGTTGTACCTAGGTGGGTGTTGGATTTCCCAAGATTTCTTTTGGCACAGGTTGCAAATGGCATCGCTGTTGTCAGAGGCAAACACACAAAAAGAAATGCCACACTGCTGAGCTTTGCAATGACGGCATTCTGGTGGTGGCAACAGCATGCGTTGATTGGCCTGCTGTCTGGCTGACCCCAGGTGCCGATACATGCTGTCTGACTGTGCCACTAGCTCCTTGCAACGACCCCCCTCTGCTTCCAACTCGTCTCCTCCTTCTCTCTGTCTCCCCTTCTGAACTTTCCCCCTATTCTACTTCTCTTCGGGCAGGCACCCACGTGGCATCTACGGACACATCGTCATCATCAACCACTTCACTTGTATCTGACACCTCAGCAAAGGAAGCAGCAGCGGGTACATCATCATCATCATCACACTGTACGTCCATGTGTGTAATGCTGCCTGACTGAGACATATCCCTGTTATCTACATCCTCTGGCAATAATGGTTGTGCATTACTAATTTCATCCAACTGATGTGTAAATAACTCCTCTGAGGGATCAAGTGAAGCAGCTGTGGTGGCTGTGGTGGTAGTGGTGGTGGTGGCGGCGGGCGGGAGAGTGGTAACTTGAGAGCGGGTGACCAAAGCTGAGCTGGAGGAGGATGATGCATCAAGGTTCTTAGCGGAAGCTGTTGAAGATTGGGTGTCCTGTGTGAGCCAGTCAACTATTTACGTGGCCTCTGAACACTGGGCATTATTCCAGGGCCAGTGGAAATCACGGCACCACGACCACGACGGCCCCTGCGGGGTGGCCTGCCTCTGCCTGACATTATTTTTTTAGATAAGTGGTACTATGCGTGCAAGGTAATGTGCCACCCTATATAAGTTGTGGGCACAGTACAGTCTCTGTGGGCCTGACACACACACGGGCTTGCAATTTGCAAATGTGATAATATCACAGAAATTATTTTTATATAATTTTTTTCATCTGAAAGGTATTTGAGTGAATGACACCCTGTAAAGGTATGAGTGGAGGCCTAGCCAGTGGCCACAATACAGTCTGTATGGGCCTGACACACACGGCCTTGCAATTTGCAAATGTGATTATATCACAGAATTTTTTTTAATATAATTTTTTTATCTGCAAGGTATTTGAGTGAATGACACCCTGTAACGGTATGAATGGAGGTCCAGCCACTAGCCAGTGGCCACAATACAGTCTGTGTGGGCCTGACACACATGGGCTTGCAAATGTGATTATGTAACAGAAAAATATTAAATATATTTTTTTATTTATCTGCAAGGTATTTTCTGTCACACCCTGTATGAATGGTGTGCATGTGCTGTCTGTGACTGAGCCTGCAGCCTCTCACACACAGGCAGCCAGGCAACTGCAATATATATATATATTTATATATATATATATATATATATATATATATAAAAAAAAGCACACTGATGTACCAGCCCTGAAAAGGGCTTTTTGGGGTGCTGTCAGGACGCTGTCCTTACAGCAGATGAGTCTGTGGACACAGAACAATGCCCTAGCTAACGCTTTCCCTATTAAATCAGCAGCAGCAACACTCTCCCTCCTCTCACTGTGAATGCAGCTTCCGAATGAATCTAAAATGGATGCTGTCCAGGAGGTGGGAGGGTCTGGGAGGGAGGGTCTGCTGCTGATTGTCTGGAATGTGTCTGCTGACTGTGAAGTACAGGGTCAAAGTTCACTCAATGATGATGTATAGGGGGCGGAACGAACATTGCATATGTTTGCCCGCTGAGCGAACGCGAACAAGCTATGTTCGCCGGGAACTATTCGCCGGCAAATAGTTTGGGACATCACTAATGCACAGTAGCTGCTCGGGGACCCTATGACTCACACTGGAACCACCAACGATGTAGTAGGTGTTTGGTTTCTATTTTAATTAAAATAGCTGTTGCTGTTTTTTTTTTATAATTGTACAATAAGCACTTTGCACAGGAGGTGTAAGTTTACCAGTAATGCACTTGGAATGTTTCTTTATGAATTTGATTATTGTATGCATCTCAGATTATTTGGTATGAAATACGTGGTGAATCAATCATGTTGTAACACTCAGGAATAGTTTCATATAAGTTTTGTTAGTTTTTACACTTTATTTGGAACATTGATAATTGATTATGTAATGATGTCATCATCAATCACTGTTGATATTTAAGGATGTATCTGACATAATTTCTTTTCTTGACAAGGGCCCCATTGAGCTGGGCTGAAACGTTTATCCACACTGGAGTGCTGCCTCATTATTTGTCAATTGGAGGTTATCTTTGGACTTTGTCATCTACAGTACATGAGGGATTTCACCCAACCTTCACTGTTCCTGTGCTGCTGTTCTTTGTTATCTATCTATTTATCTATTATCTATTTAGCTATCTATTATCTAATATATATTATCTATTATCTATCTATTTATTTATCTATTATCTATCTAGTAAATACATGATCTTTTTAATATTGATTGTATCGGAGATACAATAATTTGGGCTGTATGGTAAAATCTATTTAGCATTCAATGTAAAAAAGCATACTTTGGAACAGATGATTCAATTATATTTAAAGTGAGCAAGGCGTTAGAAATGATTAATACATCCTTGCTGCATACATTTTGCTTATGGAACAGAAGGTATAGACATTCCTCAGGGAATATCGGAAGAAAGTGACATTTGTAAGGTATATTTGCTTAAACTAACAAGGAATAGATTCAATGTGTTCTCTGTCATATGAATATGTATCAGTAAGCAGAAATACACTGCTTTTCCTGTTCAGTGCATTTGTACAATCATTACAGCTACATCTGAAAGCTGTGACACTTTATAGTTAGAGGACTACGCACAGTGCTTTCCTCAGGGCACATCTCCATTATTAGTAGCAGCAATACACATGCTGACATGTTGGTACATGGCAGCGTGTGAAACAATACAAACTGATTGAGCAGTAACATTGAGTGGCTCTGGATGTACAAATATTGAGAGGTGAGAAATTTCATAGCTTATAAAACATACAGAAAAATGCAGATATGTGTCTGAATGCTCACCAGATGAAGCCACCATACTGAAGGTCAGAAGGAATTATTTTTCTTTTTCTTGCCTATGCTGTTAGGGCTTGCTGTGATTGGGATTACCGATGTGAAGGACTACAGTTATTTTCTTGAACAAACATTGCCACTATTTATCATTATTTCCATGAATTACTATTACAATTAGTAAAATAATACTATTTTTTTTCTATTGCCTGAACATAATTATGGGGGAGGCCATCTTGTCTGAGCTGTTCTTAAAAGCATTCACACAGCATTAAGACAATTGCTTTACGGCAGCCCCAACGGTCTGGAGCAGACCTCACTGATTATTGGAGAGTTTTCTAGGCATTCTCTGCGACATGTGCAGAGGTCATTGTATAAGGAAGGAATAGATAGGCTTTGACAATCACTTATTGTGAATGGTGGATCCTGACTTAACTATACACAGAGGTGATAGCACTACAGGTAGTATTAAAATTAGTTAACTGCCTTAAAGTCATTTATATAAACCAAGAAATAGCGGCTATTATTAGACATTGTGGCCAGTGCAAAAACTGCAGGATTTTATCTTTTTGTTTAAATATATGGAATATATGGAAAATTAAAAACATCATTAAACATTATTTTTTTAAATATGTTAACCCCTTATTGACTAATAACGTACTGCGTACATCATGATGTGGTGTTAGTTACTGCATCATGATGTTCACAGTATGTCATAAGATCAAAGTGTCACCACAAATATACTTATATAATTGTGGTCACACCGGCATCTAAATGGGTGCTAAGTATTACTGAGCTGTCCGGGCACCGCCAGGAAAACAATCACAGTGGTCCTCGCCTTTGGATCGCTGTGATTGGTCAGTCAAATTTGATTGACCAGTTGCAGCGTTCAGCAGCGCAGCTGCAATCTCCTCAGTTAGTGTTGAGGAGATCGGGGCTGCTCTGCTGTGTTTACTGGCCTCGATCGGCCGTTTAACCCGTTCCATGCTGTGGTTTGTAGGGACCGCTGTATGAAAGCGGTTAACAGGGAGGAAGCTTCCTCCCTCCCCATCGGGTGCTGCACTGCTGTGGCAGTGTCCCAATTGATCATAACAGAGGAGAACCCTCCTTCCCCCCTCCCATAGGGCCGCTGCTTTGCTGTGGCAGCATCCTGATGGTTACCATGGCAACTGGACGCCTTACACAGGCATCCAGGCTTGCCAGGGTATGTAAACCTGACAGGGGAGGCAGGAGCCTGATCAGAATAAAATAGGAGCCTGATCAGGCTTACTGTAAATGAAAATACACTGCAGTACCCTATACAATGTACTGCACTGTATTGTAGAGCCATCGGACCCACTGAATCTTCAAGAACAAAGTGGGTCTGAGTCAAAAAAGTGTAGAAAAATGAAAAAGCAAAAAAAAAATCTAACATTTTCCCATATACGCACATTTATAATTGTGTAAAAATAAAATACCCAAAATATGTTTGGTATTGCTGTGTCCAAAACAACCAGCTCTTTAAAAATATTACATGAGATAACCTGGTGAATCAGGTGAACACCGTAAAAAAAAAAAAAAAAAAAATCAGTGACAAAAAAGACTATCATCACAAAAAGTGCAACACCAAGTGATCAAAATGGTGTATGCCCCCCAAATTAGAACCAATCAAAACATCACCTCTTCCTCCAAAAAATAAGATCTGCCTTAGACAATCGGCGAAACAATATAAAAGCTATGGCTCTCAGACTATGGAGACACTAAAACATTTTTTCAAAAATGCTATTATTGTGCCAAAATTAATAAAGAAAAAGTATACATATTAGGTATTGCCACGTCCATAATGACCTGATCTATAAAAATATAACATGACCTAACGTGAACACTGTAAAAAAAGAAAAAAATTGTGCCAAAAAAGAAATTTTTTGTTACCTACGACACAAAAAGTACAACACCAAGCAATCAAAATGGCATATGCCCCCCAAAATAGTGCCAATTAAACTTTTACCTCATGAAAAAATTTGTCCCTACTAGGGATGAGCGAACTCGAACTGTATAGTTCGGGTTCGTACCGAATTTTGGGGTGTCCGTGACACGGACCCGAACCCGGACATTTTCGTAAAAGTCCGGGTTCGGGTTCGGTGTTCGTCGCTTTCTTGGCGCTTTTGTGACGCTTTCTTGGCGCTTTTTGAAAGGCTGCAAAGCAGCCAATCAACAAGCGTCATACTACTTGCCCCAAGAGGCCATCACAGCCATGCCTACTATTGGCATGGCTGTGATTGGCCAGAGCACCATGTGACCCAGCCTCTATTTAAGCTGGAGTCACATAGCGCCGCCCGTCACTCTGCTCTGATTAGCGTAGGGAGAGGTTGCGGCTGCGACAGTAGGGCGAGATTAGGCAGATTAACTCCTCCAAAGGACTTGATTAACTGATCGATCTGCAGCTGTGGATCATTGAGCTGCTGATCCTCAATTGCTCACTGTTTTTAGGCTGCCCAGACCGTTTGTCAGTCACATTTTTCTGGGGTGATCGGCGGCCATTTTGTGTCTTGTGGTGCGCCAGCACAAGCTGCGACCAAGTGCATTTAACCCTCAATGGTGTGGTTGTTTTTTGGCTAAAGCCTACATCAGGGTGAAGCTGTCACACCAAGTGCATTTAACCAGCAATAGTCTGTTCATTTTTTGGCCATATACAAAATCAGGGGCAAGCTGCGCCTGTCACCAAGTGCATTTAACCCTCAATGGTGTGGTTGTTTTTTGGCTAAAGCCTACATCAGGGTGAAGCTGTCACACCAAGTGCATTTAACCAGCAATAGTCTGTTCATTTTTTGGCCATATACAAAATCAGGGGCAAGCTGCGCCTGTCACCAAGTGCATTTAACCCTCAATGGTGTGGTTGTTTTTTGGCTAAAGCCTACATCAGGGTGAAGCTGTCACACCAAGTGCATTTAACCAGCAATAGTCTGTTCATTTTTTGGCCATATACAAAATCAGGGGCAAGCTGCGCCTGTCACCAAGTGCATTTAACCCTCAATGGTGTGGTTGTTTTTTGGCTAAAGCCTACATCAGGGTGAAGCTGTCACACCAAGTGCATTTAACCAGCAATAGTCTGTTCATTTTTTGGCCATATACAAAATCAGGGGCAAGCTGCGCCTGTCACCAAGTGCATTTAACCCTCAATGGTGTGGTTGTTTTCTGGCTAAAGCCTACATCAGGGTGAAGCTGTCACACCAAGTGCATTTAACCAGCAATAGTCTGTTTATTTTTTGGCCATATACTACATCAGGGGCAAGCTGCGCCCGTCACCAAGTGCATTTAACCCTCAGTAGTGTGGTTGGTCAAGCTGTGACACCAAGTGCATTTAACCAGCAATAGTCTGTTCATTTTTTGGCCATATACTACATCAGGGGCAAGCTGCGCCCGTCACCAAGTGCATTTAACCAGCAATAGTGTGGTTATTTTTTGGCCATATCCCAGTCTAATTCTGTCACTAAATCCATACCGGTCACCCAGCGCCTAAATACTAGGCCTCAAATTTATATCCCGCTAAATCTCTCGTTACCGCTGTCCTGTTGTAGCTGGGAAAGTTATTTAGTGTCCGTCAAAGCACATTTTTTGTTCTGGGTTGAAGTACAATTCCCAATTTAGCAATTTCATAATTTAGTGGTTTCTGCTATATCAGAGCTATTTGAAATCTATCCCTAAAAGGGTATATAATATTCAAGGTGCACATTGGGTCATTCAGAATAACTTCACACACACCCGCTACTGTGTATTTTCAAGTCTAATTCTGTCACTAAACCCATACCTGTCACCCAGCGCCTAAATACTAGGCCTCAAATTTATATCCTGCTAAATCTCTCGTTACCGCTGTCCTGTTGTAGCTGGGAAAGTTATTTAGTGTCCGTCAAAGCACATTTTTTGTTCTGGGTTGAAATACAATTCCCAATTTAGCAATTTCATAATTTAGTGGTTTCTGCTATATCAGAGCTATTTGAAATCTATCCCTAAAAGGGTAGATCATATTGAAGGTGCACATAGGGTCATTCAGAATAACTTCACACACACCCGCTACTGTGTATTTCCAAGTCTAATTCTGTCACTAAACCCATACCTGTCACCCAGCGCCTAAATACTAGGCCTCAAATTTATATCCCGCTAAATCTCTCGTTACCGCTGTCCTGTTGTAGCTGGGAAAGTTATTTAGTGTCCGTCAAAGCACATTTTTTGTTCTGGGTTGAAGTACAATTCCCAATTTAGCAATTTCATAATTTAGTGGTTTCTGCTATATCAGAGCTATTTGAAATCTATCCCTAAAAGGGTATATAATATTCAAGGTGCACATTGGGTCATTCAGAATAACTTCACACACACCCGCTACTGTGTATTTCCAAGTCTAATTCTGTCACTAAACCCATACCTGTCACCCAGCGCCTAAATACTAGGCCTCAAATTTATATCCTGCTAAATCTCTCGTTACCGCTGTACTGTTGTTGCTTGGAAAGATATTTAGTGTCCGTCAAAGCACATTTTTTGTTCTGGGTTGAAGTACAATTCCCAATTTAGCAATTTCATAATTTAGTGGTTTCTGCTATATCAGAGCTATTTGAAATCTATCCCTAAAAGGGTATATAATATTCAAGGTGCACATTGGGTCATTCAGAATAACTTCACACACACCCGCTACTGTGTATTTTCAAGTCTAATTCTGTCACTAAACCCATACCTGTCACCCAGCGCCTAAATACTAGGCCTCAAATTTATATCCTGCTAAATCTCTCGTTACCGCTGTACTGTTGTTGCTGGGCAAGATATTTAGTGTCCGTCAAAGCACATTTTTTGTTCTGGGTTGAAATACAATTCCCAATTTAGCAATTTCATAATTTAGTGGTTTCTGCTATATCAGAGCTATTTGAAATCTATCCCTAAAAGGGTATATAATATTCAAGGTGCACATTGGGTCATTCAGAATAACTTCACACACACCCGCTACTGTGTATTTCCAAGTCTAATTCTGTCACTAAACCCATACCTGTCACCCAGCGCCTAAATACTAGGCCTCAAATTTATATCCTGCTAAATCTCTCGTTACCGCTGTACTGTTGTTGCTGGGCAAGATATTTAGTGTCCGTCAAAGCACATTTTTTGTTCTGGGTTGAAATACAATTCCCAATTTAGCAATTTCATAATTTAGTGGTTCCTGCTATATCAGAGCTATTTGAAATCTATCCCAAAAAGGGTATATAATATTCAAGGTGCACATAGGGTCATTCAGAATAACTTCACACACACGCTTCTGTGCATTTCCAAGTCTAATTCTGTCACTAAATCCATACCGGTCACCCAGCGCCTAAATACTAGGCCTCAAATTTATATCCCGCTGAATTTGAATACAATACATTGGGCCAAATAATATATTTATCTCCCACCCAGTCTTCTGCAGAAAGCGCACAGATGGCGCCTGAAAACCAACCCCATCAGTCTGTCACATCACCCCCATGCATACCAGGGAAACTGTCTCAGCCTCAAGTTATGCAGCAGTCTCTTATGCTGTTTGAAGACTCCTCTGGCAGGGTTTCCCAAGGGCATCCACCTAGCCCTTCCCCAGCGGTGAAAGACATAGAATGCACTGACGCACAACCACTTATGTTTCCTGATGATGAGGACATGGGAATACCACCTCAGCATGTCTCTGATGATGACGAAACACAGGTGCCAACTGCTGCGTCTTTCTGCAGTGTGCAGACTGAACAGGAGGTCAGGGATCAAGACTGGGTGGAAGACGATGCAGGGGACGATGAGGTCCTAGACCCCACATGGAATGAAGGTCGTGCCACTGACTTTCACAGTTCGGAGGAAGAGGCAGTGGTGAGACCGAGCCAACAGCGTAGCAAAAGAGGGAGCAGTGGGCAAAAGCAGAACACCCGCCGCCAAGAGACTCCGCCTGCTACTGACCGCCGCCATCTGGGACCGAGCACCCCAAAGGCAGCTTCAAGGAGTTCCCTGGCATGGCACTTCTTCAAACAATGTGCTGACGACAAGACCCGAGTGGTTTGCACGCTGTGCCATCAGAGCCTGAAGCGAGGCATTAACGTTCTGAACCTGAGCACAACCTGCATGACCAGGCACCTGCATGCAAAGCATGAACTGCAGTGGAGTAAACACCTTAAAACCAAGGAAGTCACTCAGGCTCCCCCTGCTACCTCTTCTGCTGCTGCCGCCTCGGCCTATTCTGCTGCTGCCGCCTCGGCCTCTTCCTCCGCCTCTGGAGGAACGTTGGCACCTGCCGCCCAGCAAACAGGGGATGTACCACCAACACCACCACCACCACCTCCGTCACCAAGCGTCTCAACCATGTCACACGCCAGCGTTCAGCTCTCCATCTCACAAACATTTGATAGAAAGCGTAAATTCCCACCTAGCCACCCTCGATCCCTGGCCCTGAATGCCAGCATTTCTAAACTACTGGCCTATGAAATGCTGTCATTTAGGCTGGTGGACACAGACAGCTTCAAACAGCTCATGTCGCTTGCTGTCCCACAGTATGTTGTTCCCAGCCGGCACTACTTCTCCAAGAGAGCCGTGCCTTCCCTGCACAACCAAGTATCCGATAAAATCAAGTGTGCACTGCGCAACGCCATCTGTAGCAAGGTCCACCTAACCACAGATACGTGGACCAGTAAGCACGGCCAGGGACGCTATATCTCCCTAACTGCACACTGGGTAAATGTAGTGGCAGCTGGGCCCCAGGCGGAGAGCTGTTTGGCGCACGTCCTTCCGCCGCCAAGGATCGCAGGGCAACATTCTTTGCCTCCTGTTGCCACCTCCTCCTTCTCAGCTTCCTCCTCCTCTTCTTCCACCTGCTCATCCAGTCAGCCACACACCTTCACCACCAACTTCAGCACAGCCCGGGGTAAACGTCAGCAGGCCATTCTGAAACTCATATGTTTGGGGGACAGGCCCCACACCGCACAGGAGTTGTGGCGGGGTATTGAACAACAGACCGACGAGTGGTTGCTGCCGGTGAGCCTCAAGCCCGGCCTGGTGGTGTGTGATAATGGGCGAAATCTCGTTGCAGCTCTGGGACTAGCCAATTTGACGCACATCCCTTGCTTGGGAGGTGGCCCAGGAGGAGGAGGAGGAGGAGGAGGAAGAGGGGTCATTTTTAGCACTTTCAGGCCAGTCTCTTCGAAGTGACTCAGAGGGAGGTTTTTGGCAACAGCAGAGGCCAGGTACAAATGTGGCCAGCCAGGGCCCACTACTGGAGGACGAGGAGGACGAGGATGAGGAGGAGGTGGAGGAGGATGAGGATGAAGCATGGTCACAGCGGGGTGGCACCCAACGCAGCTCGGGTCCATCACTGGTGCGTGGCTGGGGGGAAAGGCAGGACGATGACGATACGCCTCCCACAGAGGACAGCTTGTCCTTACCCCTGGGCAGCCTGGCACACATGAGCGACTACATGCTGCAGTGCCTGCGCAACGACAGCAGAGTTGCCCACATTTTAACCTGTGCGGACTACTGGGTTGCCACCCTGCTGGATCCACGCTACAAAGACAATGTGCCCACCTTACTTCCTGCACTGGAGCGTGATAGGAAGATGCGCGAGTACAAGCGCACGTTGGTAGACGCGCTACTGAGAGCATTCCCAAATGTCACAGGGGAACAAGTGGAAGCCCAAGGCCAAGGCAGAGGAGGAGCAAGAGGTCGCCAAGGCAGCTGTGTCACGGCCAGCTCCTCTGAGGGCAGGGTTAGCATGGCAGAGATGTGGAAAACTTTTGTCAACACGCCACAGCTAACTGCACCACCACCTGATACGCAACGTGTTAGCAGGAGGCAACATTTCACTAACATGGTGGAACAGTACGTGTGCACACCCCTCCACGTACTGACTGATGGTTCGGCCCCATTCAACTTCTGGGTCTCTAAATTGTCCACGTGGCCAGAGCTAGCCTTTTATGCCTTGGAGGTGCTGGCCTGCCCGGCAGCCAGCGTTTTGTCTGAACGTGTATTCAGCACGGCAGGGGGCGTCATTACAGACAAACGCAGCCGCCTGTCTACAGCCAATGTGGACAAGCTGACGTTCATAAAAATGAACCAGGCATGGATCCCACAGGACCTGTCCGTCCCTTGTCCAGATTAGACATTAACTACCTCCCCATAACCATATATTATTGGACTCCAGGGCACTTCCTCATTCAATCCTATTTTTATTTTCATTTTACCATTATATTGCAAGGCTACCCAAAGTTGAATGAACCTCTCCTCTGCCTGTGTGCTAGGCCTAAATATATGCCAATGGATTGTTGCAGTGGTGGCTGACGTGAAGCCTCATTCTCTGCTATGACATGCAGACTGATTCTCTGGTGACATGAAGCCAGATTGTCTGTTACGGGACCTCTCTCCTCTGCCTGGGTGCTGGGCCTGAATTTATGACAATGGACTGTTGCAGTGGTGGCTGACGTGAAGCCTGATTCTCTGCTATGACATGCAGACTGATTCTCTGCTGACATGAAGCCAGATCCTCTGTTGCGGGACCTCTCTCCTCTGCCTGGGTGCTGGGCCTAAATTTATGAAAATGGACTGTTGCAGTGGTGGGTGACGTGAAGCCTCATTCTCTGCTATGACATGCAGACTGATTCTCTGCTGACATGAAGCCAGATCGTCTGTTACGGGACCTCTCTCCTCTGCCTGGGTGCTGGGCCTAAATTTATGAAAATGGACTCTTACAGTGGTGGGTGACGTGAAGCCTGATTCTCTGCTATGACATGAAGACTGATTCTCTGCTGACATGAAGCCAGATCCTCTGTTACGGGACCTCTCTCCTCTGCCTGGGTGCTGGGCCTAAATATCTGACAATGGACTGTTGCATTGGTGGCTGACGTGAAGCCTGATTCTCTGCTATGATATGAAGACTGATTCTCTGCTGACATGAAGCCAGATTGTCTGTTACGGGACCTCTCTCCTCTGCCTGTGTGCTAGGCCTAAATATATGCCAATGGATTGTTGCAGTGGTGGCTGACGTGAAGCCTGATTCTCTGCTATGACATGCAGACTGATTCTCTGGTGACATGAAGCCAGATCCTCTGTTACGGGACCTCTCTCCTCTGCCTGGGTGCTGGGCCTAAATTTATGAAAATGGACTGTTGCAGTGGTGGGTGACGTGAAGCCTGATTCTCTGCTATGACATGCAGACTGATTCTCTGGTGACATGAAGCCAGATCCTCTGTTACGGGACCTCTCTCCTCTGCCTGGGTGCTGGGCCTAAATTTATGAAAATGGACTGTTGCAGTGGTGGGTGACGTGAAGCCTCATTCTCTGCTATGACATGCAGACTGATTCTCTGCTGACATGAAGCCAGATTGTCTGTTACGGGACCTCTCTCCTCTGCCTGGGTGCTGGGCCTGAATTTATGACAATGGACTGTTGCAGTGGTGGCTGACGTGAAGCCTGATTCTCTGCTATGATATGAAGACTGATTCTCTGCTGACATGAAGCCAGATTGTCTGTTACGGGACCTCTCTCCTCTGCCTGGGTGCCGGGGCCTAAATATCTGAGAATGGACTGTTCCAGTGGTGGGTAACGGGAAGCCAGATTCTCTGCTATGATATGAAGACTGATTCTCTGCTGACATGAAGCCAGATTGTCTGTTACGGGACCTCTCTCCTCTGCCTGGGTGCTGGGCCTAAATTTATGAAAATGGACTCTTACAGTGGTGGGTGACGTGAAGCCTGATTCTCTGCTATGACATGAAGACTGATTCTCTGCTGACATGAAGCCAGATTGTCTGTTACGGGACCTCTCTCCTCTGCCTGGGTGCCGGGGCCTAAATATCTGAGAATGGACTGTTCCAGTGGTGGGTGACGGGAAGCCAGATTCTCTGCTATGGAACCTCTCTCCAATTGATTTTGGTTAATTTTTATTTATTTAATTTTTATTTTAATTAATTTCCCTATCCACATTTGTTTGCAGGGGATTTACCTACATGTTGCTGCCTTTTGCAGCCCTCTAGCCCTTTCCTGGGCTGTTTTACAGCCGTTTTAGTGCCGAAAAGTTCGGGTCCCCATTGACTTCAATGGGGTTCGGGTTCGGGACGAAGTTCGGATCGGGTTCGGATCCCGAACCCGAACATTTCCGGGATGTTCGGCCGAACTTCTCGAACCCGAACATCCAGGTGTTCGCTCAACTCTAGTCCCTACCTAAGACAATCCGCCAAAAAATAAAAAAAAGCTATTGCTCTCAGACCATGAAGACACTAAAACATGTTTTGTTTCAAAAGTGCTATTATTGCATAAAAGTTATGATTGTTTCTACTGTAGCATGCATTTGGGCCTCTTCAAAAGGGGCATGGTGTCTAAAAACCAGTCCAGTAAAATCTGCCTTCCAAAAACCACATGGAGCGCCTTTTCTTCTGCGCCCTGCCATGTGCCCGTACAGCATGGTGATGGTACCACCAGGGTAATAAATATTGAGTTTTTTTGGGGGCTGTTAACCCTCAATGTGTTAAAGAAAAAAATTGATTAAAATGGAAAATATATTTATTACCACCAGGGTAATAAATATTGAGTTTTTTTGGGGGCTGTTAACCCTCAATGTGTTAAAGAAAAAAATTGATTAAAATGGAAAATCTGTCAAAAAATTTAAATTTAGAAATGTCATCTCCATTTTCATTTAATTCTTGTGGAATACCTAAAGGGTTAGCAAAGTTTATAAAATCAGTTTTGAGGGATTTCTACTATGCAAGCCCCACAAAGTGTCTTCAGACCTGAACTGGTCCTTTAAAAAGCTGGTTTTGGAAATTTTCTAAAAAAATGTAAGAATTGCTACTAGAATTATAAACCTTCTAACGTCCCAAAAAATAAAATGACATAACGATTCCAACATAAAGTGGACATATGTGGAATGTTAAGTAATAAATATTTCATGAGGTATCACTTTCTGTTTTAAAAGCAAAAAAAGAAATGTAAATTTTGAAAATTGCTAATTTTTCTAAATTTTGGGGAAATTTGGGATTTTTTCCATAAATGAAGGTCAAATATATTAACTAAAATTTTTGACTGTCATGAAGTACAATTTGTCATAAGAAAACAATCTCAGAAAGGCTTGGATAAGTAAAAGTGTTCCAAAGTTAATACCACATAAAGTGACACAAATTTTCAAAAAGGTCACAAAGGTGCAAAATTGCCCGCTCATTAAGGAGTTATACACAAAAAAAGTTATTTAAACAGCAGGTTATTTTCTGATGATGCATTTCCTTTAATATAGTAATGTAATTACTGCCTGTTTGATCTGCTATTTTTTTGCTGATTGATGATTTGCTGCCGAGCATGTGGAACATGATCCCTTCAGAGTGCTGTATGGGCATCGGGAATCAGCAAAAAGTGAAGAAAACTGGTGTGTGCTGTACGTTGTCTTGTACTACAAGGAAGAGGAAATATCCATGTGTTCAGAGTACAAGTGCTTAATGTTGCACAGACAGGAAATAAACACACCAAGAATATGGTAACTTGCCTGCATATGGGACAAAGGCATTTCACACATCTATTTAAACACATTTTTAGAGACTAGAAAATAAAACATTTAGCTTTTGTAGAAATCTTAGGTAGTTCATTTATTTGTATTCAGTTCAAGTTATTGAGTTATGTCAAATATCTGAGGGTCTCATAGCTTCTGAGTTAAATGCAGTTCAGTGTGAGAAAGAAAGAAAGTGTTATAACTATAAATGTTCATAATGGTTTGGGGTCATTATTGCCTTTGAATCCAAACTATTGTCATCTTCGATTGAGGGAAAAAGTGTCACCAGTGGTATTGATCACAAAAAAAACCCCCAAAAAAACAGAGACAGTATGACATTTCTCAAGCCCCTGCTTTCATTGTGAAAAACAATATTAACTTACCTTACCTATTGTCAAGTTCTCTTAAAGGGGTTCTCTGAGCTTTTTATATTGATGACTTATCCTCAGGATTGGTCATCAATATCAAATTGGCGGAGAACTGAAACCTGGAACCCCCGCTGATCAGCTGTATGAGGAGACAGCACGCACTGTATGCACCTGACATCTTCCTTCCCTCTTTCTGTCCACTGCTGCTTTGTCAAAGACATATCCTGAGGATAGGTCATCAATATTAAAAGACCCAGAACCACTTCAATACACACTATATACAAATAAACAAGATCCCCTATCCCCGATATTCCTTTTTAATTCAATGTATTTGATAAGAATACTCATTTTATTGGTTTATATCATTATAATGTACACATACACTGAGCTTGGAAAAATCTACAAGTAAAAATGGGTGTGTTCATTCCCTTGGATAGGTTCTAGTTGTACTATGTTATTAATATGTTCTGTTATTTTCAAGACCTGCTTTTGAAGCTCTTCAAATTATGATTCCAGTTATGTTTGCTCTAATCACCACTCACACTTACAGTGCCTACTGTAAAACTTGGAGAAGGAGGCATGATAATTTGCATCATCTCAGTCAATTGCATGCTTATAACTTTGTGAGAAAAATTTGGGAAAGACTATTTCATGTTCACATATAACCGTGCCCCTGTGAACAAAGGAGTCTCCAAAGATATGGTTTTATAAGCTTGTTATGGAGAAACTTGAGTGGCCTGCACAGAGCCCTGATTTTAACTCTTTGATCACCTTTGGGTTACTTTGGAACACTGATTGTGAGCCAACATGATGCCTGACTTCACAAGTGCATGCTTGATTGAATGGTCAAAGATCCCCTCAGCAACACTCCAAAACCTTGTGGAAAGCCTTTAGAGAAGAGTGGATATTGTTATAGATACAAAGCAGTAAGACATGAAAAGAAATATATATATATATATATATAGATATATAAATCTGATATCACCATTATTGAAACAACCTTTAGAGTAAAGTAATAAACCACACGGTGAACCCCGTAAAAAAAAAAAAAAGTTAATAAAAAGCAATGAAAAAGTCATATATAGCCAAATATGGTACCCATAATAGCTACAGCCTGTCCAGTAAAAACAAGCCATCAACTACCATATGTTGACGGAAACGTAAAAATGTCATGGATGTTAATGTATGGCAATGCATAATATAACTGTTCCAGATTACTATTTATTTATTTATTTTTTTCCTTCTAACTCAGGAAAGCTGCAGTAAAACACACAGTCAGGACTACTGTTAAAATAGTGTTGAGCGTAAATATTCGAATTAAAAATATTTATAACGAACATCACAACTTTGAGTATTTTGAATATAGTGCTATATATTCGTTTTTCAATATTCGTAAAAAAAAATTCCATCTGAAGTTGATTCCTCCCTGCTTAAGTTTCTTGACAAGCAACTTAAGCAGGTAAGAATCATGACTTCAGATGGAAAAAATGATAAATGTTATAAAAAACTAATATATAGCACTATATTCTATTTAGTGCTATATATTTTTGTTTTTTAGAATATTCGTCATTGACGAATATTCTAAAAAATGCATATATAGCACTATATTGAATATAGTGCTATATATTAGTTTTTTTTAGAATATTTGTCATTTTTTTTCCATCTGAAGTTATGATTCCTCCCTGCTTAAGTCGCTTGTCAAGAAACTTAAGCAGGTAGGAATCATGACTTCAGATGGAAAAAAAATTGACGAATATTCCAAAAAGTGAATATCCTACAAAATATTTGCTGAAATATTGCGAATTCGAATAAGACCCCTGCCGCTCATCACTGAAAGGCAGCACACTTCTATATTTATGCTCATGGTTTTGGAATGGGATTGCCAAAAAGATCATGCTTTTTGCCATATGGTGCAGATAAATTGTTGTCCAACCTTTTGCTGTTGAAATTCTGATCTGTTGTTATAACATACATATATTCAGAACTACATAGAGTATTAATTTGAAATATTCTCCTTTCTAAGACACACACTTTCATTTTTCAATAAATGCTGTGGTTGATATATATTTTTCTTTCTACTAGGTTATTCATACGATCACAGTCGTAGATAAAGATGACACAGCAAATGGGCAAAAATTTCATTTTTCTCTGCGAGAAAGTCACCCGCAAAACCCAAACTTCACTTTAAGAAATAATGAAGGTAATTAATTTTGGCTATTGATTATATTACCTATTATGTGCTGTATAATAATAGGATGAAATGCCTCTAAAATGTGTAACTGAATAATTTCTCTCATTTTATCCAGCATTTTCTTAACGCATATCTCCAGTTTCAAAATAATTTGTATATTTAATGGAACTTACTGACTGAATTTACTAACTAAGCCTATTTGTAATATACTCCATTAGAGGTCAATTCCTTCTTCAAAGTAATCTGTAACAATATTCTGCATGTCTAAAACTTTCAGTAGACATGATCTTTCCTTAAAGCCTCCGTACTCACTGTAAGCCTCCACCTCATGCGAGCTGAGCAGTAGAGGCCTGGATTTGCATGCCCAAGAGATAGACCCTACTCACTCAGCCTTGTTTCAGGAAGAAATAGCCATCATTGCAGCTGTGAGGGATAGTTTTGTTGTTCGGCATAATGTTGCTTATATTAGTCCTAACATATTACATTATAGTTTTAACTGGAGGTCCCATACACTCTAAGATTCCATATAAGAGTACCTTCCACTTATATCTCATTGCCTCTCATTGCCCTATCTGGTCAATCAAAAGCCATCTCAAGTGCAAATAATGCTATTATTTATTTTGTTAGATAATACAGCAAGTATTTTAACAAGACGGAGAAAGTTTAGTAGAACATCTCAAGATATTTACTACCTTCCCATTGTTGTTACCGATGGTGGGACCCCATCTTTAAGTAGCACTGGAACCCTCACTATTAGAGTATGTGCCTGTGAAAGAGATGGACGAGTAAGAACTTGCCATGCTGAAGCTTTTCTATCATCTGCTGGACTTAGTACTGGAGCCTTAATCGCAATTCTGCTTTGCATTGTCATTCTACTTGGTGAGCATCAACACAATTAATGACAGTGAATGTATTTAATAAGGACTTTTAGGTTTAAATTGGAAATAACATATGTTCAAAATATGCTTATGCAAATAAAATGTGGTTTGCACATTTGTTAATTAAGCTGGAAACATCTGGACTGTGGTGACAGTTTTTGTTCTGATTCAATCACTTAAAATACTGTATAATGATTAATAGCATATCCTCCGTTAAAAGATATTCTTTCACTGCATAAAATAGATTTAATGAAATTGTTTTATTTCATCATTATAATTAGGGCTGTACAAATTGAAGTTCACAAACTGGACTTTAATCTGAATTTCAGAGAAAATGTGATTTGTTGCAAAACTGAATTTCCTTGTGCTTCGTGGTAACGAGTAATACAGCCTTTATTTTGAGAACAATTAAAACCAAAGTGTAGAAATTTTGTTTAATTTAAGATAGATATCCCACTTCTCCAAAGCTTTATTTGGGGTTACTTTACTATGCAGCACTATTATTGTAAAATGTATGGCCTGTCATTTGCAGGTTTGGTTCTACTCAGTATGCTGCATTTTTTTATGTTCTGATAATGGCATGCTTGTCCTTTCACTTGAATGGGATAAAGCTGTAACAATCAAAACAGCCACTATGAAAAGTATGGCATTCTAAGTATGAACCAGTCTGCAACCTGATATAAACTTTGAAGAGGCAGTTCCAATGCTGCAGCCCCTTCATACAACTGACTAGAAGGAGCGCAGAAAGTGAAACCTCCACCAATCTAACTTTAAAGGATAAGGGTTCATTGACACGTTCATATGTGTTTTGCAGAACCGCAAATTGCAGATCCGCAAAACACGGACACTGGCAATGTGCGTTCTGCATTTTACGGACCACACATCGCCTAACTCTGATAGAATATGGCTTTTCTTGTTCGCAATCGCAAGTGTAGATCCGCAAATGCGGACAGCACATTCCGGCCCCATTGAAAATGAATGGGTCCGCACCTGTTCCGCAAAATTGCGGAATGGATGCGGACCCATTTTGCGGACCCCAACTGTCATATTTTCATTAAAAAAAATCAATTTTAGCATATGTTACTGCTGCAGCAGCATTATGCATAAAGCAATCTTTAGTTTCTTCACTTACCACTGTTTTCCTTGAGTTACGTCTGTTTTGAATCATTTATTATGAGGACTTTCTCAAGATGGCTCCTCTGCCAGTTCTCTGAGGCAAAAACTGCATTCCCTCAGGTCACATACAAACTTGCTGTAGCCAGCAGCTACCTGCCAGCCAATCAGATTGGATTACTGAGAGACACGCCTCCTCACTCTGAAGCCTAATGCAGGCATGCAGTGTGAAGGACCGCCCCTCTATCTTCCTAGCCAGAGACAGATGAGCAGTAGCAACTGTCTTTTAAGGAGCAGTGGAAAGGGACAGAGGACATTAATGAAAGCTGTTATTATAAGGTAATTACAAATCTTTTGGCAACCATTGGCAGACTAACTCTGGTATACATGCCTAGCTATAATAAACTATCAAATAAAATAAAACAAATGACAGTTACCTTTTAATGGCTTATCATATAGCATTTATCTCCTATTCTTCTCCTCCTTGTTTACAAAATGCTTGAAAAAAAGGTCACAAGCTAAAGCATGCTACATTTTTGGGAATAAGCCAGTAAGGCACAAACGCCAACTAACAAAAGTGTCAGGAACAACAAAACACTAGGAGAGAAATAAATAAAACACTTATGGCCTACATTTAATATTTCCCACAGATCTTCAAACAATATCTGAAGCTGGTATTTTTACTGTAAAAAATATTACTAAAAATACAGTACAGAAAAAGGTCATTAAAAACTACTATTAGAAGGCTATTGCAATGTATGGTAATGACAATTAGATTGTTGTATATTTAAGTCCCCAAGTAGGACTTAAAAAAGTTAAAAAGTAACATAAAATAGATACAAATTTCAAGTAAATTTTTTTATTCACTTAGTTATAATTAGTTAAAAATTTATATAATTAAAAAACTTTACAAAATTGGTATAACTGCATTCATAAGGTCCTGATCCTAATCCTGCGTAATGGAAAAAATGTATAAAAAACAATAATAGAATTGCTATTTTCATCACCATACCTTCCAGAAAAAAGTATACAAAGTGATCAAAAATCATATGCAGACCAAAATAGTGCAAATAAAAATTACAACCCATTCCACAAAAAACAAGCCATCACACAGTGAGGTTCACTGAAAAATAAATAAGTTATGAGTCTTAGATGTAGCAATGCAAAGAAAAAATAATATAATTGTATTATGATTTTATGGTGATTTTATGATACAAAAGCAGTAAGACATAAAAAGATATATATAAATCTGGTATCACTTTTTTTTTCCCCCAATGGCCCTTCTTGGCACAGCCCCCCGAGAAGGCATTTATTTTATTTAACTTTCTTTATTAAGATTCCAATATTAACATTCAACTTTGTACAAACATATCAATATTAACATCTTTTTCAACCTAAATTCCCCCCAAATACCTCCCCTACCACCCTACGATCCGTCCTCCCTTCACCTCCACCCCTCCGTAACCTGACCAAGGAGAGATGGGAGAGGGATGGAAAAACGGAGGAAGCTCTAAGGATTCCAATCTCCCCAGATTCTAAACCATTTTATCTCAGTATTTCTTTGCTTATGCAAAATATATTCATATTTCTTATTTGTATTTACTAGATTTAGCCATGTATTCATACTGGGAACTTCTCGCGAAAACCAAGAACGTGCTACCAGGAGTCTTGCGAAGAACATTTTCTTGAACAAAAGAATTTTTTTTTTTATATTGCTGAAAGCCCACTCAAGAACACGCCCCTGACAAGAGCACCCAGTACCCAACATTCAGCAGTAAAAGGAATCCGCACATTCAATTTTTCCTCTATATAATTATGAATAGAGTTGAGCGGACACCTGGATGTTCGGGTTCGAGAAGTTCGGCCGAACTTCCCGAAAATGTTCGGGTTCGGGATCCGAACCCGATCCGAACTTCGTCCCGAACCCGAACCCCATTGAAGTCAATGGGGACCCGAACTTTTTGGCACTAAAAAGGCTGTAAAACAGCCCAGGAAAGGGATAGAGGGCTGCAAAAGGCAGCAACATGTAGGTAAATCCCCTGCAAACAAATGTGGATAGGGAAATGAATAAAAATTAAAATTAAATAAATAAAAATTAACCAAAATCAATTGGAGAGAGGTCCCATAGCAGAGAATCTGGCTTCATGTCACCTACCACTGGAACAGTCCATTCTCAGATATTTAGGCCTTGGCACCCAGGCAGAGGAGAGAGGTCCCGTGACAGAGAATCTGGCTTCATGTCAGCAGAGAATCAGTCTTCATGTCATAGCAGAGAATCAGGCTTCACGTCAACCACCAATGCAACAGTCCATTGTCAGATATTTAGGCCCAGCGCCCAGGCAGAGGAGAGAGGTCCCGTAACAGAGAATCTGGCTTCATGTCAGCAGAGAATCAGTCTTCATGTCATAGCAGAGAATCAGGCTTCACGTCACCCACCACTGCAACAGTCCATTTTCATAAATTTAGGCCCAGCACCCAGGCAGAGGAGAGAGGTCCCGTAACAGACAATCTGGCTTCATGTCAGCAGAGAATCAGTCTTCATATCATAGCAGAGAATCAGGCTTCACGTCAGCCACCAATGCAACAGTCCATTGTCAGATATTTAGGCCCAGCACCCAGGCAGAGGAGAGAGGTCCCGTAACAGACAATCTGGCTTCATGTCAGCAGAGAATCAGTCTTCATATCATAGCAGAGAATCAGGCTTCACGTCACCCACCACTGCAACAGTCCATTTTCATAAATTTAGGCCCAGCACCCAGGCAGAGGAGAGAGGTCCCGTAACAGACAATCTGGCTTCATGTCAGCAGAGAATCAGTCTTCATATCATAGCAGAGAATCAGGCTTCACGTCAGCCACCAATGCAACAGTCCATTGTCAGATATTTAGGCCCAGCACCCAGGCAGAGGAGAGAAGTCCCGTAACAGACAATCTGGCTTCATGTCAGCAGAGAATCAGTCTTCATGTCATAGCAGAGAATCAGGCTTCACGTCAGACACCAATGCAACAGTCCATTGTCAGATGTTTAGGCCCAGCACCCAGGCAGAGGAGAGAGGTCCCGTAACAGACAATCTGGCTTCATGTCAGCAGAGAATCAGTCTTCATGTCATAGCAGAGAATCAGGCTTCACGTCAGCCACCACTGCAACAGTCCATTTTCATAAATTTAGGCCCAGCACCCAGGCAGAGGAGAGAGGTCCCGTAACAGACAATCTGGCTTCATGTCAGCAGAGAATCAGTCTTCATATCATAGCAGAGAATCAGGCTTCACGTCACCCACCACTGCAACAGTCCATTTTCATAAATTTAGGCCCAGCACCCAGGCAGAGGAGAGAGGTCCTGTAACAGAGGATCTGGCTTCATGTCAGCAGAGAATTAGTCTGCATGTCATAGCAGAGAATCAGGCTTCACGTCACCCAACATTGGAACAGTCCATTGGCATATATTTAGGCCCCGGCACCCAGACAGAGGAGAGGTTCATTCAACTTTGGGTAGCCTCGCAATATAATGGTAAAATGAAAATAAAAATAGGATTGAATGAGGAAGTGCCCTGGAGTACAACAATATATGGTTAAGGGGAGGTAGTTAATGTCTAATCTGGACAAGGGACAGACAGGTCCTGTGGGATCCATGCCTGGTTCATTTTTATGAACGTCAGCTTGTCCACATTGGCTGTAGACAGGCGGCTGCGTTTGTCTGTAATGACGCCCCCTGCCGTGCTGAATACACGTTCAGACAAAACGCTGGCCGCCGGGCAGGCCAGCACCTCCAAGGCATAAAAGGCTAGCTCTGGCCACGTGGACAATTTAGAGACCCAGAAGTTGAATGGGGCCGAACCATCAGTCAGTACGTGGAGGGGTGTGCACACGTACTGTTCCACCATGTTAGTGAAATGTTGCCTCCTGCTAACACGTTGCGTATCAGGTGGTGGTGCAGTTAGCTGTGGCGTGTTGACAAAACTTTTCCACATCTCTGCCATGCTAACCCTGCCCTCAGAGGAGCTGGCCGTGACACAGCTGCCTTGGCGACCTCTTGCTCCTCCTCTGCCTTGGCCTTGGGCTTCCACTTGTTCCCCTGTGACATTTGGGAATGCTCTAAGTAGCGCGTCTACCAACGTGCGCTTGTACTCGCGCATCTTCCTATCACGCTCCAGTGCAGGAAGTAAGGTGGGCACATTGTCTTTGTACTGTGGATCCAGCAGGGTGGCAACCCAGTAGTCCGCACACGTTAAAATGTGGGCAACTCTGCTGTCGTTGCGCAGGCACTGCAGCATGTAGTCGCTCATGTGTGCCAGGCTGCCCAGGGGTAAATACAAGCTGTCCTCTGTGGGAGGCGTATCGTCATCGTCCTGCCTTTCCCCCCAGCCACGCACCAGTGATGGGCCCGAGCTGCGTTGGGTGCCACCCCACTGTGACCATGCTTCATCCTCATCCTCCTCCACCTCCTCCTCATCCTCGTCTTCCTCGTCCTCCAGTAGTGGGCCCTGGCTGGCCACATTTGTACCTGGTCTCTGCTGTTGCAAAAAACCTCCCTCTGAGTCACTTCGAAGAGACTGGCCTGAAAGTGCTAAAAATGACCCCTCTTCCTCCTCCTCCTCCTCCTCCTGGGCCACCTCCTCTTCCATCATCGCCCTAAGTGTTTTCTCAAGGAGACATAGAAGTGGTATTGTAACGCTGATAACGGCGTCATCGCCACTGGCCATGTTGGTGGAGTACTCGAAACAGCGCAACAGGGCACACAGGTCTCGCATGGAGGCCCAGTCATTGGTGGTGAAGTGGTGCTGTTCCGCAGAGCGACTGACCCGTGCGTGCTGCAGCTGAAACTCCACTATGGCCTGCTGCTGCTCGCACAGTCTGTCCAGCATGTGCAAGGTGGAGTTCCACCTGGTGGGCACATCGCATATGAGGCGGTGAGCGGGAAGGCCGAAGTTACGCTGTAGCGCAGACAGGCGAGCAGCGGCAGGATGTGAACACCGGAAGCACGAACAGACGGCCCACACTTTATGCAGCAGCTCTGACATGTCGGGGTAGTTGTGAATGAACTTCTGCACCACCAAATTCAGCACATGCGCCAGGCAAGGGATGTGCGTCAAACCGGCTAGTCCCAGAGCTGCATCGAGATTTCGCCCATTATCGCACACCACCAGGCCGGGCTTGAGGCTCACCAGCAGCAACCACTCGTCGGTCTGTTGTTCTATACCCCGCCACAACTCCTGTGCGGTGTGGGGCCTGTCCCCCAAACATATGAGTTTCAGAATGGCCTGCTGACGTTTACCCCGGGCTGTGCTGAAGTTGGTGGTGAAGGTGTGTGGCTGACTGGATGAGCAGGTGGAAGAAGAGGAGGAGGAAGCCGAGAAGGAGGAGGTGGCAACAGGAGGCAAAGAATGTTGCCCTGCGATCCTTGGCGGCGGAAGGACGTGCGCCAAACAGCTCTCCGCCTGGGGCCCAGCTGCCACTACATTTACCCAGTGTGCAGTTAGGGAGATATAGCGTCCCTGGCCGTGCTTACTGGTCCACGTATCTGTGGTTAGGTGGACCTTGCTACAGATGGCGTTGCGCAGTGCACACTTGATTTTATCGGATACTTGGTTGTGCAGGGAAGGCACGGCTCTCTTGGAGAAGTAGTGGCGGTTGGGAACAACATACTGTGGGACAGCAAGCGACTTGAGCTGTTTGAAGCTGTCTGTGTCCACCAGCCTAAATGACAGCATTTCATAGGCCAGTAGTTTAGAAATGCGGGGATTCAGGGCCAGGGATCGAGGGTGGCTAGGTGGGAATTTACGCTTTCTCTGAAATGTTTGTGAGATGGAGAGCTGAACGCTGCCGTGTGACATGGTTAAGACGCTTGGTGACGGAGGTGGTGGTGGTACATCCCCTGTTTGCTGGGCGGCAGGTGCCAACGTTCCTCCAGAGGCGGAGGAAGAGGCCGAGGCGGCAGCAGCAGAAGAGGCCGAGGCGGCAGCAGCAGAAGAGGTAGCAGGGGGAGCCTGAGTGACTTCCTTGGTTTTAAGGTGTTTACTCCACTGCAGTTCATGCTTTGCATGCAGGTGCCTGGTCATGCAGGTTGTGCTCAGGTTCAGAACGTTAATGCCTCGCTTCAGGCTCTGATGGCACAGCGTGCAAACCACTCGGGTCTTGTCGTCAGCACATTGTTTGAAGAAGTGCCATGCCAGGGAACTCCTTGAAGCTGCCTTTGGGGTGCTCGGTCCCAGATGGCGGCGGTCAGTAGCAGGCGGAGTCTCTTGGCGGCGGGTGTTCTGCTTTTGCCCACTGCTCCCTCTTTTGCTACGCTGTTGGCTCGGTCTCACCACTGCCTCTTCCTCCGAACTGTGAAAGTCAGTGGCACAACCTTCATTCCATGTGGGGTCTAGGACCTCATCGTCCCCTGCATCGTCTTCCACCCAGTCTTGATCCCTGACCTCCTGTTCAGTCTGCACACTGCAGAAAGACGCAGCAGTTGGCACCTGTGTTTCGTCATCATCAGAGACATGCTGAGGTGGTATTCCCATGTCCTCATCATCAGGAAACATAAGTGGTTGTGCGTCAGTGCAGTCTATGTCTTCCACCGCTGGGGAAGGGCTAGGTGGATGCCCTTGGGAAACCCTGCCAGCAGAGTCTTCAAACAGCATAAGAGACTGCTGCATAACTTGAGGCTCAGACAGTTTCCCTGATATGCATGGGGGTGATGTGACAGACTGATGGGGTTGGTTTTCAGGTGCCATCTGTGCGCTTTCTGCAGAAGACTGGGTGGGAGATAATGTGAATGTGCTGGATCCACTGTCGGCCACCCAATTGACTAATGCCTGTACCTGCTCAGGCCTTACCATCCTTAGAACGGCATTGGGCCCCACCATATATCGCTGTAAATTCTGGCGGCTACTGGGACCTGAGGTAGTTGGTACACTAGGACGTGTGGATGTGGCAGAACGGCCACGTCCTCTCCCAGCACCAGAGGGTCCACTAACACCACCACGACCATGTCCACATCCGCGTCCCTTACTAGATGTTTTCCTCATTGTTATCGTTCACCACAACAAAAAAAATATTATTTGGCCCAATGTATTGTATTCAAATTCAGCTGAATATAAATTTGAGGCCTAGTATTTAGGCGCTGGGTGACCGGTATAGATTTACTGACAGAATTAGACTTGGAAATGCACAGTAGCGTGTGTGTGAAGTTATTCTGAATGACCCTATGTGCACCTTGAATATTATGTACCCTTTTAGGGATAGATTTCAAATAGCTCTGATACAGCAGAAACCACTAAATTATGAAATTGCTAAATTGGGAATTGTATTTCAACCCAGAACAAAAAATGTGCTTTGACCAACACTAAATAACTTGCCCAGCCAGAACAGTACAGCGGTAAATACAGATTTAGCGGGATATAAATTTGAGGCCTAGTATTTAGGCGCTGGGTGACCGGTATGGATTTACTGACAGAATTAGACTTGGAAATGCACAGTAGCGTGTGTGTGAAGTTATTCTGAATGACCCTATGTGCACCTTGAATATTATGTACCCTTTTAGGGATAGATTTCAAATAGCTCTGATACAGCAGAAACCACTAAATTATGAAATTGCTAAATTGGGAATTGTATTTCAACCCAGAACAAAAAATGTGCTTTGACGGACACTAAATAACTTGCCCCGGCCAGAACAGTAAAGTGGTAACGACAGATTTAGCGGGATATAAATTTGAGGCCTAGTATTTAGGCAGCTGGGTGACCGGTATGGATTTACTGACAGAATTAGACTTGGAAATGCACAGTAGCGTGTGTGTGAAGTTATTCTGAATGACCCTATGTGCACCTTGAATATTATATACCCTTTTAGGGATAGATTTCAAATAGCTCTGATACAGCAGAAACCACTAAATTATGAAATTGCTAAATTGGGAATTGTATTTCAACCCAGAACAAAAAATGTGCTTTGACGGACACTAAATAACTTGCCCAGCCAGAACAGTACAGCGGTAACGACAGATTTAGCGGGATATAAATTTGAGGCCTAGTATTTAGGCGCTGGGTGACCGGTATGGATTTACTGACAGAATTAGACTTGGAAATGCACAGTAGCGTGTGTGTGAAGTTATTCTGAATGACCCTATGTGCACCTTGAATATTATATACCCTTTTAGGGATAGATTTCAAATAGCTCTGATACAGCAGAAACCACTAAATTATGAAATTGCTAAATTGGGAATTGTATTTCAACCCAGAACAAAAAATGTGCTTTGACGGACACTAAATAACTTGCCCAGCCAGAACAGTACAGCGGTAACGACAGATTTAGCGGGATATAAATTTGAGGCCTAGTATTTAGGCGCTGGGTGACCGGTATGGATTTACTGACAGAATTAGACTTGGAAATGCACAGTAGCATGTGTGTGAAGTTATTCTGAATGACCCTATGTGCACCTTGAATATTATATACCCTTTTAGGGATAGATTTCAAATAGCTCTGATATAGCAGAAACCACTAAATTATGAAATTGCTAAATTGGGAATTGTATTTCAACCCAGAACAAAAAATGTGCTTTGACGGACACTAAATAACTTGCCCAGCCAGAACAGTACAGCAGTTACGACAGATTTAGCGGGATATAAATTTGAGGCCTAGTATTTAGGCGCTGGGTGACCGGTATGGATTTACTGACAGAATTAGACTGGGATATGGCCAAAAAATAACCACACTATTGCTGGTTAATTGCACTTGGTGTGACAGCTTGACCAACCACACTACTGAGGGTTAAATGCACTTGGTGACAGGCGCAGCTTGCCCCTGATGTAGTATATGGCCAAAAAATAAACAGACTATTGCTGGTTAAATGCACTTGGTGTGACAGCTTCACCCTGATGTAGGCTTTAGCCAAAAAACAACCACACCATTGAGGGTTAAATGCACTTGGTCGCAGCTTGTGCTGGCGCACCACAAGACACAAAATGGCCGCCGATCACCCCAGAAAAAAGTGACTGACAAACGGTCTGGGCAGCCTAAAAACAGTGAGCAATTGAATTTCAGCAGCTCAATGATGCACAGCTGCAGATCGATTAATTAATCAAGTCCTTTGGAGGAGTTAATCTGCCTAATCTCGCCCTACTGTCGCAGCCGCAACCTCTCCCTACGCTAATCAGAGCAGAGTGACGGGCGGCGCTATGTGACTCCAGCTTAAATAGAGGCTGGATCACATGGTGCTCTGGCCAATCACAGCCATGCCAATAGTAGGCATGGCTGTGACGGCGTCTCTGGGCAAGTAGTATGACGCTTTTTGATTGGCTGCTTTGCAGCCTTTCAAAAAGCGCCAAGAAAGCGTCACAAAAGCGCCAAGAAAGCGACGAACACCGAACCCGAACCCGGACTTTTACGAAAATGTCCGGGTTCGGGTCTGTGTCACGGACACCCCAAAATTCGGTACGAACCCGAACTATACAGTTCGAGTTCGCTCATCCCTACTTGTAGGCCACAAAAGGTCATTGCTAAAATAGCTAGCTGTTCACAAAGTGTTGTGAGTTGAAGAGAAAAGTGTACTAGAAAAAGGTGCAAAAGGGATAACCACAGACATGAAAGGATTGTCAAGAAAGGGCCTTTTAAGAATTTGGAGGAGATTCACAAGGAGTGGATTTTGACTACAAGCAATGCTTCAAAAGCCACCACACACAGACATATCCAGAACATAATCTGCAACTCTCACATTTACTGTGTCAAGCCACCCATTACCCACAGACAACATCATAAGTGTCTTACCTGGGGTAAGGTGAAAAATCAGTGGTCTATGGTGTTGTTTTCAGCTAAGAAGGTAATGTATTTCATTTGGAAATCAAGGTCCCAGAATCTGGAGGAAGAGTGGAGAGGAACAAAATCCAAGTTGCTTGTGAATTTTCCACTGTCAGCAATGGTTTGAGGAGCTGACATCTGCTGGTGTAGTCAGCACAGCCATCTGCCAGGAAATTTAAGATCACTCCATGATTCCCTCTGCTGACAAACTTTCTGGAGATGCTGATTTCATTTTCCAGCAGGACTTGACACCTGCCCACACTGCCAAAAGTACCAATACCTGGTTTATTAACCACTGTATCACTGTGTGTTTGATTAGCTAGCCAACTCGCCTGACCTAAAGCCCAAAGAGAATCTATGGGGTATGGTCAAGAGAAACATAAGAGACAGCAGACCCAACAAGGAAGACGAGCTGAAGAGCAATATCAAAGTAACCTGGGCTTTCATAACACTGAAACAGAGCCAAAGATTGATCACCTCCATGCCACACCACATTGATACAGTAATTCATGCAAAAGGGAGACCTGACTAATTATTGCCTGCATATACTGTATATACTTTTTAGTAGGGCATTTCAATATTAAAAATAGTTTTTAATTGGTACTGTATTATATTATAATTTTTGAAAGATACTAAAGTTTTTTTTTTTAATTAATTGTAAGCCATATTCATCAACATGAAAATGCATAAATGATTGAAATAGATAACTCTGTGTGTATTGAATCTATATAATATGAGTTTCATGCTTTGAATTAAATTACTGAAATAAATTAACTTTTTAATGATATTCTAATTGATTGAGGTGCAATAGTATGGGTCTGGTATCACCATAATTATATGAACCTGCAGAATAGAGCTTTCATATCATATATTCCACACGGAGAACCCCATTAAAAATGAAATAATAATAATAATAATAATAATAATAATAATAATAATAATAATAAATCTAAGAATTGCACATTTTGTTCCCCTTGCCCTCCCAAAAAAATAGTCAATGTACCTGAATATGTACCTGAGTATTTCTGTATTCAGGTGAAATTGCATAACAATTTATGTGATGAGTTTTCTCCTTTTGCACCCTAAATAATTGAAAAATCCATGGCTAAAGCAATGTACCATTGGAAAAAATAAAAAAATGTATTTTCAGATTCCAATGTAAATAAATTCTATGAAACACATATGGGGTCAAAACTATTACTGCACCCTATACACTTAGCAGGTTATAACCACATATATGGTATTGCTATATTCTGGAGAAATGAAATATACCTTTTTAGGATTCCTTTTCTCCTGTTAACACTTATAAATTAATACATTTCAACTAAACCTACATATTATTGTTAATGTGCAATTTTTTGATTTACATTACTAAATTGTAATTAATTCTATGAAACACCTGTTTGGTCAAAATGCTCTCTGTCATCATATATTAATCCTTTGAGAGGTGTAGTTTCCAAAATGGGGCCTTTGGGGAAGGTGTTGTATTTTAGCAACTCAAGGTCTTTGCAAACCTGAAATGGCGCCCAAAAAACCCTCCTAAAAAATGTAGACCCAAAATCTACAAGGTGCTCCTGTCACAGTAGGTAAGATAAGAGAAGGAAACAGAACAACTGACTAGGCCACAAATGCTAGGGAACAAAGGGGTCACCTCCTAGCAATCCCTAAAACACTTTCCCTAAGCTGCTATGCCCATGTCCATATCTCGATGGTAGATATGCACATGCTCACGTACCTAAGACTATAACACACTGAACCAAACCCTCAGCTGTAGGGAAATGGAAAATAGACACCCAACTCCTTCAACAACCGAAGGAGCTAGCGTCACCCTAGAGGCCTAGTAAAAACAGACACAGAAGGAAAAAGGGAAAAGGAATTTTCTAGAGATGTGTTGGAGCAGACGATCCACCAAACTTCCAGAGCTCACACAAGGCAGAACTATAACCCACAAAGGCTATAGGGAGAGGGAGAAATAAATAGCCTCACCAATTACCTAACAAACAACACCTGGGAGGAGGTGGGATTCAGTTCGAACCCACAACAAAACAAACTGTCAGAGCAAGTCACGTGCAGCAACTGTGAAAAATCTCATCAGAACATCCACATTACAGGGCATGACAGCTCCTTAAATTCTGAAGCCATTAGTCAAATATCATTCTAGGGCCATATACATTGGATATTTAAACCCCCCCAAAAAACTTCAGATTCAGGGTAATAATTATATTTAATACATTTAAATGTAATTTTGAATACTTTGAGGAGTTCAGGTGTTTTTAATGGGGTGATTTATGGGAGATTCTAATAAATAGGTCTCTTAAAGCCACTTCAGAACTGAACTGGGAAATATTTGGAATGTTTTTTTTATTTTTTATTTTTTATTAGCAAAATTGCTGCCTCCCTAAAAAATAAATGTACTTCCTAAAAATGATGGAAACATAAAATAAACACATGGAAAATGCTAAAAATATACTTTTTTTTCTGGCATGATTATCTGTATTAACCCTTAGAGACCCTGCAATTTTCTTTTTTTGCATTTTTTTTTTCACTCTTCACCTTCCCAGAGTTATAACTTTTTATTTTCCCATTCGCATAGGTACTGTATATGAGGGCTCGCTTTTTGCTGGACAATTTGTCCTTTATAATGGCACCATTTAATATTGCATATGATTTGTCTTTTTTAATGGCACCATTTAATATTGCACATGCAATATGATGCAAATAGGGTAGAATTGGGGGGAAAATCCAATTCCACCATAGTTTTATAGAGTTTTTTGTTGCTGTTTTATTTTACATTGTTGTTGTTGTAAAATTGACCTGTTACCTTAATTCTCCAGGTCGGTATGATTATAATAGCGCAGCACTTGTATACTTTATACTTATGTCATCTGTGGGGTTTAATATATGCAATCAGCCATATGGCTGATTGCATACATTTGCCGGGGCCTCTGCAGAAACCTGGTGGCTATGGCTCCCACTGCCCACTTCCACTGTACATGTATAGCGGAGGTGGTAAAGGGGTTAAAAATATGAATTTTTAAATTTCAAAATGTTTTGTTACATTTTGGATTTTTTAGGAAAAAACACAAAACATAGCAACCCAAATTTGCAACATAAATCCAATTTAACATAAAGTACAATATTTTACAATAAAAATATGTCATAATTGTTTGGTTATGTAGAAGCATTCCAAAGTTATTACCACATAAAGTGACACATCAGATTTGAAAAATATTTTTTTCCCCATTAAGGTCAAAATATGCTTTGTCCTTAAAATAGGAGGGGGGGGGGGGTGGATTTATCAAGCCATACACACCATCATTTTGGCTTAAAAAAGTTGCAAGTAGGGGCTTTGTCACTTTTTGTGGGTCATTTGGGCAAAAACTTTGTTATTTTAGTACTTCTATAATTGCACCTATAGATGTGGAGTGAAAATTTGGCAAGAATTTAAGAGTAGATCATGTTTGTGACACATTTTTGAAGAGCGCAAAAAATATCACAACTCCACAGCAACACCAAGACATACTTTTACTTAAATAGGTGTACACACATTGCATATTCTTCAAATGTATTAATTCTCTGCACCATGTTCCTAAATTTGACACAGGTGCATATACTGTAGCAACCACAATCTAAAAACTCACCTCAAATACACCTACAGTGATAAATTCCCCCATGGTGTCTCTGCATTGTCAATACGTTCAAAAAATAGTTTGTAAAGTCACTATTTTGTTGCTCAATAAACAAGGCTTGCTAATGGCTAGTTATTTCATGGTTAGCTCTGTAAGACAGCTTATTGCTAGAGTACACACCAATTTAATTACTTGATCTCTCAGGCCACTTTCAGCATGACCAGTCATAGGAAGATGGGAAAACAAGACGGAATGTTTCCACTATTATGGAAGATCCACCTCTGGGAACCATATCTATCAGAAGAACAGTTTGAATTTGCACAGCTTTTGTCATATTTCCCATGGACTAGAATTGAGAAAGACATGTAGCCTCATTTCCATTCTTTGTGTGTCTGGATGTGTCTGCCACTTGTGATCCCTAGTCTCTCAATGGATATGCAATAGATGACTAAGAAAAATCTTTACTATCAGAGAATTGTCTAGCATATATGTAAACATAGCAGTTATATAAGTCATCATGTTTATGATTTTAACTAAAAAAAGATTTATTAAAGAACTTCAAATTCCACTTGCTGAATATGTCACGTACTGAAACATTTGTTTAAGGTGATGATGAACATAGACAAAGCCTAGGCATGTGCCGTGGGATTTTTCTGATTTGCATCAGCTTGACAGAATATATCATTTACTCAAATGCTGCCTTGTCAGAAGAGATGAAAGTTTATAACAAAACTTTCAAGATTTAATTTGTATGACATAAAATATTCATCCAAGTTTAAATAATAAGAAAAACGAAATATACTAAGTATATAAACCTGAAATGTTTTCTATAGTCCTAATATAGTTATAGTCTAATCACATGCAAATGTACAGTATATAAAATGCAAAACAATAATCAACACTAATTATAGTGATCAAGAATATGCAAGGTGATTAAAGTGGGAATAGATTTGTTGTTTTTAACTTGAGATGAGTGCCAAAACTAAGTGCAAATAATTACTATATTCACCAATTAAAAGACTTTAAAAGACTGAGGAAAAATTAAACATTACAAATATCATATACTACAAATACGTTAATACTACCTAAGCTTTATCATCTCCTTAAATAAATAGATTTCATATTATTTAAACTATCAGGTCTATATACACTGCTCTAATGAGTGTATAAATAAGAAAATGAATCTACTATGGTTCTACACAAACCAAACTATTGGACATTGTAGTAAACTTACCTGTCCGGGCTCCAGTGTTGCGATCCTCAGCCTTGGCACGTCCGCACCGGGAGAGATGCACTGCTGAGCCATGCCTCCTGGAGATGTGACTGCATCCTTAGTCACAGGATGCAATGCTCTGTTTCTGGCTGTAGTGGGTGTGTACTGGGGGAGAGTATTGGCTCAGCTGCTCTATTACTGTTCTAGCGTTTCTGACTAATGGAGTGCCAAGTCAATGGACCTATCAGGTTCTGATCCACAGACTCAGCACTTTATTTAAATCCCTTCCTGACCATACACCATTGCCAGTGATAGTCTTGTTTGGCTCACTAGATAGGTTCTTTGTTCCCTGTTCCTGCATTTGCTTACAGATTCCTCTATGTTTCTGACCTTGGCTTGTCTTCCGACCACCCTCTGTCTCAGTTAGTACTGTGTAGCTCGCCTGGTTCTGTCCCATTTCTGTATGACTCTGCATTTGTGTTTGCTTGCCTGTTGGTGTTTGTTTGTCTCTACACTTATTTAGAGTAGGGACTGTTGTCCAGTTGAGGTTCTACCAAGTAGGACTTATACTGCAAGATGGTAGAGGAAGAAAGCTTGGTTCTAGTTTAGGGCTCACTGTCCATGTCTGTCCCTACATATAGGCATTACAGACATACTATAGAGAAAAGTATGGCTCTTTGATATTACATGGACATCAGGAGAATATTTATGTAACTGCACAGGCATACTATAAAGATCAGTATCGTTTTCATTTCTTGAAATGCAAAGTCATGAAAGGGGTTTTCCAGAACTTAAATATTGATGACCTATCCTAGGTCATCAATATCAGATTAGTGGGATTCGGACACCCTGAACCCCACAGATTAGCTGTTTCAGGGAACAGCCAGAGCCAGGTACTACATTCCTTTCTTTATATTTTCTAATTTTCCCAGTTTATTTCCTTTGTCTCTGTCCTGCAGAAATTATTTTCTTATTGAATGTAATCCACCATATAAATCCATTCCAACAGTACATAATCCATTTTCTACATGTATACAGAGCTATTGCTGCTCAAGGATTTTACCAAAATGGAAATTAACTTCATTTGTAGTGTATCCGAGAGCTTACTATATTTTAACTATATCTCTATTATTATTTTTTTATTATCTATCTGGCAGGAGACCTATGCTGTCTTTCCTGTAGCATGTAGGGATTGAAAAAGGTGACAATGAGTAGAGTGTACTTAAAGGAGTTGTCTCACTTCAGCACATTAAATGTATCATGTATAGAAAGCTAATACACTGTCACTTTCTAATATATTGTGATTGCCCATATTGCTTCCTTTGCTGGCGTTATTACTTTTTCTATCACATTATACACTGCTTGTATGGCCACATTGAACTCCAGCAGCAGTGGCGGTGCTTGCACACTATAGGAAAAACGTGCTGGCATGTGAGCATTTCCACGATCCTGGCCACCAGAAAGGCCAGCTCTTTTTCCCTGACTATGCAAACATAATCATTCGTGCTGGATTGCAGGGTGGTCATAATCATGGAAACTAGCAGTGTATAATGCAATGCAAAAAGAAATCAAGTCAGAAATGGAAGCAATATGGACAATTGGGGCTTTTGTGGAACCAGCCTGGGAACGCACCGTTTTGATGCCCCTGTGCTTGGTCCCTTATGTTTAGAGGTGATATTTATCTAATTCACCTGTACATTGAACTGGTCTTTATCTACTAGTGCCCCTGAGAGTATTCAGTTACCAGGGACACATTACTACACCCATCAGCTTCCTGGGGAGCACATTCTGTTATTTTTGGAGAGGAGGGTATACGCAGGGCAGTCAGCCCAGGAACGAGGACAGGGAGTCTCCACCATCAGGGGACGTCCCTGGGCTGAGGTCTTAGCCAGGGTGAGCATAGGGAGAGTATAGTTTTGCCCACTGCTCCCCTTAGCTGCCTTGTGTTCACTCACCCCTCTATAGGTGTATCCACGACTAGCTCCCAGGAACATTTTGTATCCTTGATTATTGTTGTTTGTCTTATCACTTTTCACTGGTGAACCACTACGGTGATATTATTTTATAAATTGAAGAGTAAAAGTTATGTTTTAAAGGGATCAATACTGCTGGACATTATACTTTGACTTTGTGATCCTCTTTTATTGATTTATATTGATTAAGCTGGACATCAATATGGACAATTACAATGCATTTGTGAGTTCTTTGTATTAACTTTCTGTACATGATAAATGCAATTTTGCTGACAAAGTGAGACAACCCCTTTAAATATAGACCATGTTGAAAAATCTGGACTATTCAGAGTACTGCAGATACATATTGTTGTTACCATAAAATATTTTGATTAATCCAACATTTCTATATTTATACATGTTGCAAAAATTGAAATAACAAGTTTGCAGTCTGTTAATTGGTGATACAGGTAATAAACGTGTTTTTCCTCTCTCTTTTTTTCTAGCTATAGTTGTTCTATTTATAACTCTTAGGCGAGGAAAAAAGGAACCTCTTATCATTTCTGAAGAAGATGTGCGTGAAAATGTAGTAACATATGATGATGAAGGTGGAGGGGAAGAAGACACTGAAGCTTTTGATATTTCAGCACTTCGAAACCCATGTGCAGCAGAGGATTTAAAATACAGAAGGGACATAAGACCAGACATAATGTGTACACCAAGACATCAGGACCAGTCTTCTGTTGAAACAATCAATGTTCAGGAATTTCTCAATCAAAAGTTGGCGGAGGCAGACCGCGACCCAAGTGTTCCCCCCTATGACTCATTACAGACATATGCCTATGAGGGTCAAAGGTCTGAAGAAGGATCCATAAGCTCTCTAGATTCTTTAGGAACACCTTCTGACCAGGATTATACATTTTTGGATGACTGGGGACCAGAGTTTAAAAAACTAGCGGAACTCTATGGAGAAAAGGAATCTGAAAGAACAAATTAGTTTTTGAATTCAAAAACTGTTTTATTTACAAAACAGATCAAAGCATAACCACAAGAAAACAAAAATAAATTGATACTTGGAACTCAACAAGTTGTTCACTTTTACTGTAGAAACAAGTGCCATTTTCATATATACAACTGGATTTAAAATTTTGAAAAATACAGAGAAAAAAACTATTTTCCCTTGTGTATATTTTTTAATTGATCAATAAAGTTGCTGGTACCATATCCATAAATAATAGTATATACACACAGAACATTCACATTTTACAACACATTAAACCATATTTAGACAGATATAAATTGAATTGAAGTTTAGCCTAGTCATATGTTGAGTTTAGTGACTTGACATGCTTCACCTTTAAATAGTTTTCATTTTTTGAAATGCAAAGTCATTAAAGGGGTTTTCCAGAACTTAAATATTGATGACCTATCCTAGGTCATCAATATCAGATTAGTATGGTTCGGACACCCTGAAACCCACAGATTAGCTGTTTCAGGGAGCCGCCAGAACCAGATACTTTACAGTGGATAGAGCCACAAGCAGAATCCTCCATACACTGGGTAGTTTCCCAACACTGGCCTACTACATCTTAGGTCCTATTCACCTGAATAGGAGCTGAGCTGCAGTAACCTAAAACAACCAATACACATTGGACATGACAGAATATTGTGATTCTGTCCAGTGTATAGTTTTCATCAGTGGCTGCCTGATATGGCCTTAGGGAGTGGCATCAGATCTGCATGGATCTGATACTAAGGACCTATTCCGAGGATGGGTCTTTCATAGCTAAGTCCTGGGAAACCTCTTTGAACATGTGCACCATAACCATGTGAGGCAAACATAGGCTAAATAATTTGTAAAATATATCCTTATATTTTGGGGGTTCATGTCATGTTTCAAATTGAAACTTAAATATATTAAACTATGATATGCCACTTTATTTTATATAGATATAATTATTCAAATTTCATTTATTTGGCTATTTACAATAAGGGATATTATATACAGATATGTGCACCCTTAATTGTTTTGGTATTTTGTTAAAGACTCTAACTACTTAAGAAACAAAATTAATTCAGTCCTGTGATATGTATTTAAATATTATAAATGTTAAATGTATACTTTATTTGGGGGCCTATGGGTGACTATTGGCACCTGTCATGGCCACCCAGTGGAGAAACAAACATATACTATAAACCTATAGGTAAAACTCGAAAAATTTGGATATCGTGCAAAGTTTGTTTATTTCAGTAATGCAACTTAAAAGGTGAAAGTAATATATGAGATAGACTCATTACATGCAAAGCGAGATATTTCAAGCCTTTATTTTTTATAATTTAAATATTATATGATATAATTTTAATTCTCAGGTACCCTTTGCTCAGGGGGTATGGATTAATTAGCTGACTAGAGTATGACACTTTGAGCCTAGAATATTGAACCTTTTCACAATATTCTAATTTTAAGTTGCATTAATGCAACTCCTTTTAAGTTGCATTACTGAAACAAAAAATGAACTTTTGAACCATATTCTAATTTTTAGAATTTCACCTGTATGTGTGTTTTAACATTGGAGGCTATGGTGATGGATGGGTGATGGATAGATTACATCTCAGGCACCTGTAGGATATATACTTTTTATTTTTCATCTTATGCCACATATCTCACCAAATGTTGAGTTAAGAGAAAGTTTAAGGCAGTACATATCTGAATATATATATATATATATATATATATATATACACACACATATATACACACAGTGGATATAAAAAGTCTACACACCCCTGTTAAAATGTCAGGTTTCTTTGATGTAAAAAACTGAGACAAAGAAATAATTTTCCTATAAACTGTACCACTCAATTGAAAAACAAACTGAAATATTTTAGGTAGAGGGAAGAAAAAATTGAAAAATGAAAATAATATGGTTGCATAAGTGTGCACACCCTTAAACTAATACTTTGTTGAAGCACCTTTTGATTTTATTACAGCACTCAGTCTTTTTGGATATGAGTATATCAGCATGGCACATTTTGACTTGGCAAGATTTGCCAATTTCTCTTTAAAAACATTCCAAATCTGTCAGATTAAGAGGGCATCTCCTGTGCACAGCCCTCCTCAGATTACCCCACAGATTTCTATCAGATTCAGGTCTTAATCTTCTTCTGGTGAAGCTATTATTTTGTTAATTTGGATGTATGCTTTGGGTCGTTGTCATGCTGAAAGATGAAGTTCTAGCAGAAGCCTGAAGGTTTTGTGCCAATATTGACTGGTGTTTGGAACTGTTCATAATTCTCTCTAGCTTAGCTGAGGCCCCAGTTCCAGCTGAGGAACAACAGCCCCAAAGCATGATGCTGCCGCCACCATGCTTCACTGTGGGTATGGTGTTCTTTTGGTCATGTGCAGTGTTGTTTTTGGCCAGAAAGTTCAACCTTGGTTTCATCAGACCCTAACACCTTTTCCCACATGCTTTTGGGAGACTTCAGATGTGTTTTTGCAAAATGTAGCCTGGCTTGGATGTTTTTATTTGTAAGAAAATACTTTTGTCTTGCCACTTTACCCCATAGCCCAGACATATGAAGAATACGGGAGATTGTTGTCACATGTACCACACAGCCAGTACTTGACAGATATTCCTGCAGCTCCTTTAATGTTGCTGTAGGCCTCTTGGTAGCCTCCCAGACGAGTTTTCTTCTTGTCTTTTCATCAATTTTGGAGGTACATCCAGTTCTTGGTAATGTCACTGTTTTGCCATATTTTCTCCACTTGATGATGACCGTCTTCACTGTGTTCCATGGCATAGCTAATGCCTTGGATATTATTTTGTACCCTTCTCCTGACTGATACCTTTTAATAATGAGATCCGTCTGATGCTTTGTAAGCTCTCTGTGGACCATGGCTTTTGCTGTGGGATGCGACTAAGAAAATTTCAGGAAAGACCAACTAGAGCAGCTGAATTTTATTTAGGGTTAGTCAGAGGCACTTTAAATGATGGCAGGTGTATACTGACTCCTATTTAGCATGATTTTGAATGTGATTGCTTAATTCTGAACACAGCTACATCCCTAGTTATAAAAGGGTGTGCACACATTATTTAAGTTTTTTTGTTTTCTTTTCTCCACCTAAAATATTTGTTTGTTTTTCAATTGAGTGGCACAGTTTATAGGTCACATTAAAGGTGGAAAAAGTTCTGAAATGATTTATCTTTGTCTATTTTTTTCATAGCCCAGAAATATGACATTTTAACAGGGGTGTGTAGGCTTTTTATATCCACTATATATATACACTATAAACTTCAACAATTTACCATAGATTGAGTCATGGAGCAGACCCATGATTTGCATACATCAACATGTTATCCTTTTGACGTACTTGAGATATTTTTATGTTAAATAAACAGTTAAAAGAATTTTCTGGGAATCATTATAATTGATGGCCTATTTTTCCATGGCACCTTCACTGTAACACCTGATCCACATCTGGCACTCTTGGAGTACTTGGCTCAGCAAAGTTCATATGAGTGTGACTGTGCCAGGTACTGCATTGAAGGATGCTTGCAGTAGAAAGGCCAAAATCCTGGCAAGTTCTCTTTAAAAGACCAAGTAAGCTTCTTTTTTTTTTACATGAGAAGAAAGCAAACAAGAAAGAAAACAAGAATGAAAGAATGAAAGAAAAATAAATAAAGGGAAGAAGGAAAAGAAAGAGAAGAGAGATTATATGTAAGAATTTTGAATAAATCTTAAGCAATTCTTTTTACTATTAAAAGTACTATATAACATATTTCATATTTTCCAGTTGTAACATACAGTACAGTAAGTAGAAAGCTTGTCATATACATAATATGGTAACAACTTACACTTTACATATTAAACATTGTAGTATTGTTAGAAGTAGAACATTGTCTATTTAATATACTATTCAAGTCAAGTGTAGCCTCTGATACAGTATGTATAGTTACAATTATTTCTGTGATGAATCCTTGCATGATAAATACACAGAGCATTCTGTCCACATACTGTATGTGACATGGCCCTTGATTTAATAATACTTTTTATCAATAATTAACTCCATTAATAGAGATGTCCTCAGCTGAATGTTCTGTCAAGCATATTTTTTCTACACAAGAACATTCTCTGAACCTGCCCCAACTTCTCTTACACCATTCCTCACCCATTCCCCCAGTCATTAACCTCTTCCACTCCAGGCCTGTTTTCACCATCCTGCCCAGTCCATTTTTTGCAAATCTGACATGTGTCACTGTTATGACCAGTGGGTGAAAACCTGCAGCCCCATGTGACCAAATCCCTCTGAGGGTGATGTCTAAGCACAGCCTTCTTTCTTCATACAATACCTCTGATGGTGAGAAGAGACTTCCCCGAGGGGTTACCAGGTGCTACCTCAGAGGGGAATTGTAACACAAGCAAATAGGGACCATAAAGTGAACCCACTGGACTGACCTCCAGGTGACAAAATACCCCCAGTGGATACTGGGAGGCCAGAGGCTAATCAGACGAAAGCTTAGTCAGGGTACGAAGGCAGAAGTCAAGGAAGGCAGCAGTCAGGCAAAGTTCATAAAATTAGATCAGGGTTATGGCAGGCAGCAATCAAGCAAAGTCCATAAAACATAATCCAAAGTCCGAAGAACCAACAGAACACCTTTGCTTAAACAGAAAGCTAGAGAAGCTAGGAACCTAAGTTGCACCGGTGCCTTCCTGTAAGAAGGAGGCGCCTTTAAGTACCTCCTGCATACCAGCTATAGGTAGGGGAAGATAGAGGACATGCGCAGGCTCCCTCACCATGTAGGAGAGACACACCCGCACACACCCTAAATGCACACAAGGGACTCTGAGCCAGAGTGCATGCTCTGCTCAGAGCCAGGAGGGACATGCTGGTGTCAGGAATGCAAACCATAGCTAAGAACCCCAGTGTCCGTGCCTGTTAGCACGGCGTGCAGAAGAGGGAAGGAGTGAAGATACCCAGCGCCCATACCTGTGTTTGGGGACATAATCGTCACTTTATGTGGTAATAACTTTAAAACATTTTAACTTATCCAAGCCATTCTGAGAGTGTTTTTTCGTGACACACTGTACTTCATGACAGTGATATATTTGAGTCAATATATTTCACCACTATTTATAAAACAAAATCCACAATTTATAAAAATTTTGAAAAATTCACAATTTTCAAAATTAAAATTTCTCTACTTTTAAGGCAGATTGTAATATCTCATCAAATAGTTATCAATCAACATTCCCCATATGTCAACTTTAAGTATCAAAGTATAATTTTGTAAATGTAATTTTATTGTTTTAGGATGTTAGAAGGCTTATAATTTTAGAATCAATTTTTCTAATTTTCAAGAAAATTTTCAAATTTTAAAAACTCACCTCTCGAATTATTCAAAACTGATGTTACAATCTTTACTAATTCTTGAGATGTTACACAAGAATCAAAGTAAAATGGAGGCAAAATGTAAAAATGTTATGGTTTTTTTTGCTTATTTTTTTGTTAATCAATTTTTTTATTGCAACACAGCAAGAGTTGAAAGCAAAGTAAACCTCAAACTACAGTTGCAAGAAAAAGTATGTGAACCCTTTGGAATTATATGGATTTCTGCACAAATTGGTCATAAAATGTCATCTGATCTTCATCTAAGTCACAACAATAGACAATAACAGTCTGCTTAAACTAATAACACACAAATAATTAAATGTTACCATGTTTTTATTGAACACACCATGTAAACATTCACAGTGCAGGTGGAAAAAGTATGTGATTTAATAACTGGTTGAACCTCCTTTGGCCGCAATAACTTCAACCAAATGTTTCCTGTTGTTGCAGATCAGACGTTCACAACGGTCAGGAGCAATTCTTGACCATTCCTCTTTACAGAGCTGTTTCAGTTCTTGGGATATCTGGTGTGAATCGCTTTCTTGAGGTCATGCCACAGCATCCCAATCGGGTTGAGGTCATGACTGGTCCATTCCAGAAGGTGTATGTTCTTCTGTTTAAGTCATTCTGTTGTTGATTTACTTCTATGATTTGGGTTGTTGTCCGGTTGCAACACCTATCTTCTGTTGAGCTTCAGCTGGTGGACAGATGGCCTTCTCCTTCAAAATGTCTTGATGAACTTGGGAATTCATTTTTCCTTCGATGATAGCAATCTGTCCAGGCCCTGACACAGCAAAGCAGCCCCAAATCATGATGCCACCAACACCATACTTCACAGTTGGGATGAGGTTTTGATGTTGGTGTGCTGTGCCTCTTTTTCTCCACACATATTGTTGAGTATTTCTTCCAAACAAATCAACTTTGGTTTTATCTGTCCACAGAATATTTTGCCACTACTGCTGTGGAACATCCAGGTGCTCTTGTGAAAACTGTAAACGTGCAGCAATGGGGTTTTTTTTGGACAGCAGTGGCTTCCTCTCTGGTATCCTCCCATGAAATCCATTCTTGTTTAGTGTTTTACGTATCATAGATTTGCTAACAGGGATGTTAGCATATGCCAGAGACTTTTGTAAGTCTTTAGCTAACACTCTAGGATTCTTCTTCACTTCATTGAGCAGTCTGCGCTATGGCTCTTGCAGTCATCTTTACAGGACGGCCACTCCTAGGGAGAGTAGCAGCAGTGCTGAACTTTCTCCATTTATAGAAAATCTGTCTTACTGTAAACTGATGAACAGCAAGGCTTTTGGAGATACTTTTATAACCCTATCCAGCTTTATGCAAGTCAATAATTCTTAATCCTAGGTCTTCTGAGAGCTCTTTTGTGTGAGGCATCATTCAAATCAGGCAATGCTTCTTGTGAAAAGCAAACCCAGAACTGGTGTGTGTTTTTTATAGGGCAGGGCAGCTGTAACCAACACCTCCAATCTCATCTCATTGATTGGACTCCATACTTTTTCCACCTGCACTGTGAATGTTTACATGGTGTGTTCAATAAAAACATGACAACATTTAACTCTTTGTTTGTTATTAGTTTAAGCAGTCTGTGATTGTCTATTGTTGTGACTTAGATGAAGATCAGATCACATTTTATGACCAATTTGTGCAGAAATCCATATAACTCCAAAGGGTTCACATAATTTTTCTTGCAACTGTACATTACTCTGCTTCTGCAGTTTACATAAATACCTGATATGTGGTGGTAAACTGCCCAAGGGGCACATAGCAGCGGTCAGAAGGAAAGAAGTGCCACATGGTTTTTGGAAGTCAGATTTTGCTAGAATGGTTTTTGGGTACATTTTTGTATTTTAAGAGACCCTGACGTACTTCTACAGTGGAAACCCAGAAAAAATGACCCCATTTTGGAACCTACGTAAATAATTTATTATGGGGTATACTGAGCACCCCATAGGCGTTTTACAATATTTAGAAAGACTTGGCTGTGTAAATGAAAAGTTTTCTTTCATCCAATAAAATGTTGCTATAGCTCCAAATTTTTCATTTTCACAAGGGGTAACTGGAGAAAAGCATGCCATAATTTGATACCTATTTTCTCCTGAAAACTGCAACACACCATATGTGGTGGTTAACTACTGTAGGGGCATATGGCAAGACTCAGAAGGGAAGGATTACCATATGGCTTTTGCAGTGCAGATTTTGATGCATTTGTTAATGGGCGCCATTGTTTTTTATTTTTTTGGCCAATTGTCTTATGTGGAGGTTCATTTTTTGTGGGATGAGGTGACATTTTAATTGGTACTATTTTGGAGTAAATATGACTTTTTGATCACTCGATATCATGCATTTTGTAAGGCGAGGTGACAAAAATTTAGTGTTCTGGCACTGTTTTTAATTATTTCTTTTTAGAGTATTCACCTGACAGGGTAGATAATTTGATATTTTTATACAGCTGGTTGTTATGAATGCGGGGAATACCTAATACTGTATGTCTTTTTTATTTTTGTTAAGTTTTACACAGTAAAAGCATTTTTGAAAAGAAGAAATTTTGTTTTTTTGTTGCCATTTTCTAAGACCCATATTTTTTTTTTGGGGGGGGGGGCAATTGTGTTATATAGGTGCTAAATATTAGCAGGATTAGATTACAGTTTGATTGGTACCATTTTGGGGTACCAACTTTTTTATAGCTTGCATTACACTTTTTGTGAGGCAAGGTGACCAGGTTGTTATGGACACAGCAATACCTAATATATCAAATTTTTTTTGTTAAGTTTTAAACAATAAAAACATTTTTTAAAAGAAAAAACAAATATCTTGTATGTATGGTCTCATTGTTTTCGGGATGAGATGACAGTTTGATTGGTACCACTTTGAGGTACATATGAATTTTTTATCGCGTAGGTATTACAGTTTTTATGAGACAAGGTGACAAAAAATGGGTGTGTTGGCACTTTTCTAATTTAGTTTTTTTACGGTGTTCAACTGATGGGGTGAATTATGTGATATTTTAATAGAGCTGACTTAATTATGATAAAAGGTGACTTTTTTTTTTTACTTGGAACTTTTATTTATTATTACGTAAAACCCTTTTTTTGTCCCACTGTGAATCTTTTGGGGGTCTGATCTCCTCTACAGTGCACTACAATACACATGCTACCCGATCAGCGCACTGTACCTGTATGGCGCTGGAGCTTAAGTCATATCCCACAATGCCGTACAGCACTGGTTAGGAATGGGTTAAACAGGCATTAAGGGCTCTTTCACACCTGCGTTATTGTCTTCCGGCATAGAATTCCATCGTCAGGGCTCTATGCCGGAAGAATCCTGATCAGGATTATCCTAATGCATTCTGAATGGAGAGAAATCCGTTCAGGATGCATCAGGATGTCTTCAGTTCCGGAACGGAACGTTTTTTGGCCAGAGAAAATACCGCAGCATGCTGCACTTTTTGGTCCGGCCAAAAATCCTGAAGACTTGCCGCAAGGCCGGATCCGATGCCCATTGAAAGGCATTGATCCGTATCCAGCCTTAAACTAAACGTCGTTTCGGCGCATTGCCGGATCCGACGTTTAGCTTTTTTAGAGTGGTTACCATGGCAGCCATGGTAAAGTGTAGCGGGGAGCGGGGGAGCAGCATACTTACCGTCTGTGCGGCTCCCGGGGCGCTCCAGAGTGACGTCAGGGCACCCCAAGCGCATGGATCACGTGATCTCATGGACACGTCATCCATGCGCATGGGGCGCTCTGACGTCACTCTGGAGCGCCCCGGGAGCCGCGCGGTCTTCAAATTCTTTCAGTACACTTGCGTTTTTCCGGATCCGGCGTGTAATTCCGGCAAGTGGAGTACACGCCGGATCCGGACAACGCAAGTGTGAAAGAGGCCTAAGACGTTTCATATTGGGTTCATTAACAGCATTGCCCAATTTGCATTTGACCGCTCATATTCCAATAAAGACTATATCTCTCAGGCTCACAGCCAACTCTTACTAACTTCAGCTCTAACCCACTCCTCATAGGCAGCCTCATCTCTAGCAGGCAAACACTCTATGAAAAGATGTGAGAGTAGCACACATGTGGGATAAAAACTGCCTTGAATTTGACTAACAGTGAATGTAGAGCCAAATAATATGCTTGACCACCCAATTTGGCCACTAGAGATGAGTGAATCGAAGTTGACAAAGTGGAATTTGATCCGAATTTCAGGAAAAAATCGATTTGAACCAAATCCGAATTTCCTCTCGCTTCATGGTAACTAGAGATGAGTGAATCAAAGTTGACAAAGTGGAATTTGTTTAGAATTTCAGGAAAAATGTGATTCACAATGAATGCAAATTTCCTTGTGCTTCGTGGTAGCGAATCGCAATTTTCCTAAAATGGCGGCTACACGTGTGAGGATTGAGGACATGGGGCATGGAACTCTGGGAAGGCAGGATCACCCAGATTGACATGCCTGCATGCGCCAATCAGCAGCCAGCCAGCCCTGTTAAGTCACAGCCCTATAAATATGGCAGCCATTTTAGATTCTGCCATTTTCCAGCATTCAGAGTGCAGGGGCAGCAAGTGGAAAAACCTCTATGTTTAAAAAAAAAAACTGAAAAAAGGATTTATAAGTGCAGGGAAAAGATAGGGAGAAATCATTTCACAGCATCTTAGTGCAGGTAGAGACATCAGAAGGCATTAGGGATATTGATAGGAAAGTGATTTACAAGTGCAGGGATCAACTATTTGGGGATCCAAATAGTCATTAGACAGCTCTGCCATTCAAACTTTTTGTTATTGGGCTGCAAGTGTTATGTTGGAAAGCCTTTAGTGGCTTATATCTTATTCAGGACGAGAAGAAAAATATATACACATTGCACTGTTTCAGTTATTTCTGGTCAAAGCGTATAGGGGCGCATTTCAGTACTACCAGAAAAATATATATGCACTTAATTATTTTGTTGTTTTCTGGGTAAAGCGTATAGTAGTCTATTTTAGTCCAACAAGAAATACATATTCTCAGGTCACTTCTGCAGTTATTTCTGGTGAAAGCGTATAGTGGCATATTTCATTACTGCAAGAAATATCTACTCGCACTTCACTCTCAAATTTCTTTCTGGTCAAAGCGTATAGTGGCCTAATTCAGTCCAACAAGAAATATATATTCTCAGTGCACTGCTGCAGTGATTTCTGTTAAAAGCGCATAGGGGCGTGTTTCCGTAAAAAGGAGACAAATATATATGCACTGCGGTGTTGCAGTTATTTCAGTTCCATATAGGGGGCATATTTCTGTAACAATAAGACAAATATATACACGCTGCACTGTTACAGTTATTTTTGGTGAAAGCGTATAGGGGCGTATTTTATTTAAAAAAGAAAAAAAAATACGCACTGCACTGTTGCAGTGGTTGCTGTTGAAAGTGTTTTTCAGTAAAAAAAGACAAATATATACACACTTCACTATTTAATTGTTTTCTGGTTAAAGCATATAGTGGCCTATTTCAGTCCAACAAGAAATATATATTCTCAGGTCGCTTCTGCAGTTATTACCGGTGAAAGCGTATAGTGGCGTCTTTCATTACTTCACTCTCTAATTTTTTTCTGGTCACAGCGTATAGTGGCCTAATTCAGTCCAACAAGAAATATATATTCTCAGTGCTCTGTTGCAGTGTTTTCTGGTAAAAGCGTATAGTGGCGTATTTCCATACTGCAAGAAATATATATAAGCACTTTACTCTTACATTTTTTTTGTCCTCAAAGCGTATAGTGGCCTAATTTAGTCCAACAAGAAATATATATTATATATATATTTCTGTTGAAAGTGTATAGGGGTGTTTTTCAGTAAAAAAGAACAACAAGAAATATATATTCTCAGTTCACTGCTGCAGTTATTTCTGGTGAAAGCATATAGTGGCATACTTCATTACTGCAAAAAAAAATATATATATAGGCACTAGTGTTGGGCGAGCATGCTCGTCCGAACACCATTTTGACTCCAGCATTGCGATGTGTGTTCAAGCACGTTGCTCAATTCTCCTTCCTGCACGTTTGCTGGCTGCTATGCAGCCAATAAACGTGCGGAGGAGTACTGGCACTCACTGTAATGCCATATCCATGTTGATTGCTGGCATTACAGTGATTGGCTGGCCGGGACGCGTCATCGGGTGCTATATAGCACCCGATAACACATGGTTTGGCTCAGTCTTAGTCAGGGAGAGCAGCAGTAGAAGTGGCAGTGTAGGGACAGGAATTGGTTTATTTTTTTAGGCAGGGTTTATTATTGAAAGGTGTTAAAGACCCAAAAATACTTTTGAGGACTATTGTTTTATCTGTCTGCAATATATATTATTAGCACAACCTGCTCTAAATTGCATGCAATTGTTTGGCCGCTGCTGACAGTGACACAACTTCTGCTACATCTGTTGTGTTGCATTTACGCATAGTAAATATCTGTGACATTCAGCACAATTGTTTGGCCGCTGCTGACAGGGACATTACCTGCGCTACATCTCCTGTATAATGTTTGCACATACTAAATATCAGTGACATTAAGTGTAATTTTTCCGCCGCTGGTGACAGCTAGAGATGGCCTTGCGGTTTGCCCGGCGGTCGTTTCGTGGCAAACCTTGCTCGTTCGCGATTAGCCAAACGGGCGAACATATGGAAATGTCCGCCAGCGCCATATTCTTTTACATTGTGAAGAACTTTGACCCATAACACATCCATCAGGTGGTACAGGACAGACAATTGAAACGTTTAAGCACATGGATGTACCCCCTACCTTATAAATTAACCTGATCTGGCCGCCATTTTACATTCAGTATTTTGCCAGTGTATAGAGAGGTTGCTGTATGGAGCAGGGACAGATTGTTAGGGATACTAAATGCTAGCTAATAGGGCCACAAAAGTCCTTTTAAGGACTGGTATAGGTGTGCTTACTGAAGGGTGTAATATACTTATAATATACTTTCTAACATAGAAAGTATATTATAGTGCATTTGTATTGTGCAGCAGTTGTGTGCGGTTCTGCTGCGATACTGCAGCTACACAAAGTGCCAAACGCTATTGGAACAATTAATTTCTACTGGTGTGATATACCAGTTTCCCCTGATTGAAGCAGGGGTGTTATATACAAATAATATACTTTCTATATAGTGTATTTGGGTAGTGCAGCATTCGTTTGCGGTTTTACTGCGTTACCTCAGCTATAGATAGTGATAAACGACATTGGAACAAATAATTTCTACTGGTGTGATATACCAGTTGTCCCCCCAAAAAACTGATTGAAGCAGGAATGTTATATACCAATTATATACTTTCCATATAATGCATTTAGGTAGTGCAGCACTTGTTTGCGGTTTTGCTGCGTTAACTCAGCTACAGATTGTGACAAACGACATTGGAACAAATCATTTCTACTGGTGTGATATACCAGTTGCCCCAAAAAAAGTGGGGGAAAAAGTGGGCTACAGTAAAATTGTTATTCAGTGAACGCATAATGTACCTCGAGCCACATAGTCAGAATTTATTTTATGTCAGGTGCATGCCTAATTTTTAAGGCCCGTAATCCTGTGGTCTAAAATTAAAAATTCTAGGTTCCAACAGGGCACATTTCAGAGAATTTCCCTTTAAGACGCATTAAAATGTCCCCTGATTAAGATACATATTTTTTGTTGGAATTTTAGTCATTGATACTCCTCTAGTATGTCACTGTCCATGTTGTGGGATTATTTGTACACTTCTACTAAGTATTTGGTGGATGCAAATATGAGCTGAATGTTTTTTAGGTTCGCCTGCCATTAAAGTGAAAGGGGCCCACCACAAACTTGCGGTTCGCGAACAATTGATCACGTTTGCACGATCGCGTTTGCAAACCATCCCGGCCGATGTTCGTCTATCACTAGTGATAGCAACATTACCTGCGCTACATCTCCTGTATAACGTTTGTGCAACCTAAATATCAGTGACATTTAAAAAAAATTGCCGCAGGTGACAGCGCTATTACCTGCACTACTTGTAGATAAAGGAAAGAAGGACCGACACTCATTGTTGGTATATAATCTTGTGATTTATTGTCACATTCCAGTGACGCGTTTTGGCATACAATCTGCCTTTATCAAACTGTGCATTTTGATAAAGGCAGATTGTATGCCGAAATGCGTCACTGGAATGTGACAGTAAATTACAAGATTATATACCAACAGCGAGTGTCGGTCCTTCTTTCCTTTTATCTACATGGGACGCCTGCCCTGGAACACACGCACCACCACTCTATTTCCTGCTGTGCTGATCAATATATTGTATACATTACCTGCGCTACATTTACTGTATAATTTATTTGCGCCTACACTTACAAAACCTATGCGTCTGTATGTGTGACATACTTGCAAGCATATAAACCATTTAATATGCTCAAGGCGAGCAGTAAGGGACGGGGAAGTGGCCGTGCTGCTGATGGTGCACGCTGAGGCCGTGGCCCTAGGCGGGGTGAAACTGTGCCTGCTGCCAGAACACAAGAAACACACTCATCCACGATACCTAGTTACATGTACCAGTTTGCAGGGTGGTCCAGGACACCAGCCTCAAAATCACACCAGTGTGACCAGGTGGTCGGTTGGATTGACGCAGATAATGCTTCCAGTCGGATAAGCACCACCCTGTTTGCCACAAAGTCCAGTCTCAGTAGCAAAGAGTCTGGTCAACAGAATCCTCACCCTCATCCTCCTTCCTCCCACCACGGACAGTCTTGGCAAACAAGTGATCCAACACTCAGATATTCTTAGGAGCTCTTTTCATAGTCATTTCTTGAATTAACCCTTTAGCCAAGCCCACTTGAAGAGGGACATGAGGAGATCTTGTGCACTGATTCACAAACTTTTTAGCATCCACAGTCAGAATAAGATGACGGTGGGGAACGGCAATTAGTGTTTCACGAGGTGGATGATGATGATGAGACACAGTTGACAATAAGTCAACCCCAATTAGTGTCTCAAGAGGTTCATGATAAGTATGAGACACAGTTGTCAATAAGTGAGGTTCTTGTTAGGTCAACAAGTCAGGAGGATGACCAGAGTGAGGAAGTGGAAGAGGAGGTGGTGGATGATGAAACCACTGACCCAAACTAGGAAGGTGGAAAGCTGAGCGAGGACAGCAGTACAGAGAGGGAGAGATCTGCAGCGCTGCAACAGGCTGGAAGAGTCAGTGGGGTGGCAAAAGAGAGAAGGCAGGCAACACCAAACTGTTCTCAAGAGCACCCCTTGCAGCAATGTCCCTTGCAAATGGGTAGGTATTCCGCACTCTGGCTCTTTTTTGAGGAAAGTGCAGATGATAAATGAAATGTCATTTTCAACCTGTGCCGTACAAAAATGAGCAGTGGTGTGAACACTATCAACCTCACCACTACCAGCATGATCCGCCATATGGCATCAAAGCACCTTAATAGATGGGCCGAATGCCTGGGTCCACAATCAGTGTCTGCGGGTCACACCACTGCCTCTTCTTCTCCTCTGTTACGTGCTAGCCAATCCCCTGTCCACAACACAGGCCCGGCTGCCTCCCACTCTGCACCTGGACCTTTGCAAGCACCATCGTCTACCGCATCCACTTCCATGTCCCAGTGCAGTGTACAAATTTCCATACCCCAGGCCTTTGAACAAAAGAGCAAATACCCAGCCACCTACCCACAGGCCATAGCACTAAATGTGCACTTTTCCAAATTGCTGGCACTGAACATGTTGTCATGTAGGCTTGTAGACACCAAGGCTTTCCGCAGCATGATGGCAGAGGCCGTCTCTCGTTAGTCAGTCCCCAGCCCCCACAATTTTTTCAGTGTGCCATTCCCGCCTTACACCAGCATGTGTCCTGTGACATCACTTGTGCCCTCACCAACGCAGTTATTGGGACGGCCCACTTTATGACTGACACATGGACAAGTTCTTTTGGCCAGGGAAGCTACATTTCCCTGACGGTACACTGGGTTAACATTGTGGAGGCCGGGAGAGAGTTGCACCTGGGATGTCACATACCAATGCCAAGGATTGCGGGCCCTACTTCCATCAGGATTTCCGCCACCACCTTCATTAGTGGCTGCAACCCCCCTTCTCCTTCTCCACCTCCTCCTCCATTTCCACCTCTGAATTCTCATCTTGCAGCACCAGTCAGCCATCAGTCAGTAGCTGGAAGCAGTGTAGCACTGCAGTGGGAAAGCCGCAACAGGCTGTGCTGAAACTAATTTGCTTAGGGGACAAACAGCACACCACCGCAGAGCTGCGGCAGGGTATAAGAGACCAGACTCAACCTACATCCAGGCATGGTATGTCTGATAATGGCTGTAACTTGGTGGTGGCTTACGAGGCTTTCTCAAAACCTACCCCAATTTGCCTGAGCTACTGGTGAAGGTGTGCCGCGTGTGTGAGGATTTCCAAAAGTCATCTACAGCTGCCGCCGGTCTGGCAACCCTGCAGCAGCACTTGCAATTGCCAGCTAACCGACTGTTGTGCGACGTGAGCATGCGCTGGAACTCCGCGTTCCACATGTTGGCGAGGGTTTGTGAGCAGTAGAGGGCAGTAGTGGAATACCAGCTGCAACATGGTCGTCACCTTTTCCGTCAGCTTCCACTATTCACAAGCGACGAGTGGGCATGGATGTCTGACCTCTGTGAGGTTTTACGCAGCTTTGAACATTTAATACAGATGGTGAGTGGCGATGCTTCTATCATCAGAGTAACATCCCACTTCTGTGTCTACTGAAACGCTCGCTACTCACAATTAAGGCGGACGCTTTGCATGTGGAAGAGGTGGAAATGGGGGAAGACAGTACACAGGGTGATAGCCAGATCACTCTCCGTTCGTCTTCTCAGTGCAAATTGGATGATGATGATGAGGAGGAGGAGCAGGAGAAGGTTGCCTCCACTACAGAGGGTAGTACCCATAGCTGGTTTATTCCATCTGTTCAGCGTGGATGGGCCGAAGAGGAGGAATAGGATGAGGAGATTGAGAGTCATCCTCCTGATGAGGACAGCAAAGTCTTGTTTGTTGGGACTCTGGCACACATGGCTGACTTTATGTTATGCTGCCTTTCCCGTGACCCTCGCGCAATATGCATTTTGGCCAAAACCTATTACTGGTTGTTCACTCTTCTCGACCCCCTCATTCCTGTGGTGGAGAGGACTAGCAAAATGGTGCAATACCAGAAGGTGCTTGTGGAACAATTGCTCCAAAAATTTCCATCTGACAACGCTGGCGGAAGAGTACGTAGTTCCTTGGGCAACTGAGGAGGGAAGATGAGGCTAACACACAGCAGTTCCAACAAAGGCAAGGCAACACACTCTAAGGCCTGGGAAAGTTTCATGACACCCCGCCAACACCCTCACCCTGATGTGCAGCCTAATGTCGCAAGGAGGGAACGTTTTGGAAGATGGTGAAGGAGTACGTAGCAGACTGTGTCAGCATCCTCAATGATCACTCTGTGCCTTACAACTATTGGGTGTCCAAGCTGGACACGTAGCACAAACTGGCGCTCTATGCCTTGCAGGTGCTGGCCTGCCCTGCTCCAAGCATTTTGTCAGAGTGGGTATTTAGTGCAGCTGGGGGCATACAAACTGATAAGTGCATCTGACTGTCAACTGAAAATGCTGACAGGTTGACTCTTATCAAAATGAACAAGGCATGGATTTCCCCTGACTTCTCTACTCCACCAGAGGAAAGCGACTACACATAAAGGCACATTAAATGTGTCTTTTATGGTGTATTGAATACACTGTATTCCCATGCACCCCTTCCACCACAAAAAAGGGTATATGGTTCAATCTTCCTTTTCTCGTCGTCTCCTCCTCCTCCATAATATCAACATGCTTATTAGGCTGTCCTCACTCCTAATCTTTTAGCCGGTCAGCTAAACCCCGTTCGGGGTTCCGCTTGTGAGTTCCGTTTGAAGGCTCTCACAAGCGGCTCCGAACGGATCCGTACAGCCCCATGCATTCTGAGTGGATAAGGATCCACTCAGAATGCATCAGTATGGCTCCGTTTGGCCTCCGTTCCGCTCAGCAGGCAGACACCCGAACGCAGCTCGCGGCGTTCGGGTGTCCGTCTGGCCGTGCGGAGCCAAACGGATCCGTCCAGACTTACAATGTAAGTCAATGGGGACTGATCCGTTTGTCCTGGCACCGCTTTGACACGGATCCGTTAGAAACCGTTGACATCTCTGCGCATGCCCAGTAACTTCCTGTCCCTCCCCTCATCGTCGGCCATTTTATATCATCAACTTGATGAGACAGGTAAGTATATGAATTTCTGTTTGTTTGTCTATCTTTCTTTTTATCTATCTATCTATCTATCTATCTATCTTTCTTTCTTTCTTTCTATCTATCAATTTCTAGGGGGGGGGGGGGGGGGCTCCTGGCACTTGGGAAGGGGTGTGTGTGTGTTTGGAACAGTGGGGGCTGCTGGCACTGGTGATGGGGGCTGCCTTTATGGGGTCTTCTGGCACTGGGGGGCTTCACTGCAGGGGGTGTGGGGTGTAGCTGGAACTGGGGGGTCTGCTGGCACTACAATGATGTTTGTGGCTGGAGGCTGGAACTGTGCGGTGCATCTGGCACTGCCAGGGTTTATGTGGCTGGAACTGTGGGTGCTGCTGGCACTGTGGGGTGTTTGTGGCTGAAACTGTGGTTGCTGCATTCACTCCGGGGATGTGTGTGGCTGGAATTGGGGGGTCTGCTGGCACTGCGGGGGTGTTTGCGGCTGAAACTGTGGTTGCTGCTGGCACTGCGGGGATGTGTGTGGCTGGAATTGGGGGGTCTGCTGGCACTGCGGGGGTGTTTTTGGCTGAAACTGTGGTTGCTGCTGGCACTGCGGGCATGTGTGTGGCTGGAAATGGGGGGTCTGCTGGCACTGCAAGGGTGTTTGTGGCTGGAAATGTACAGTGCTTCTGGCACTGCAGGGGTTTTTGTGGCTGGAACTGTGGTTGCTGCTGGCACTGCGGGGGTGTTTGTGGCTGGAACTGTGGGGGCTGCTGGCATTGGGGGGACTGAGGGCACTGTGGGAAGGTTGTTTGGAACTGGGGGGCTGATGTCACTGTGGGGGGCTGCTGGCACTATGCAGGGCTGCTGTCTCTGATGGTGTTTATGGCACTTGTGGGGATTATGGCTCCTGTCAGATTAATTTTTTTAATCATTTTATTATTAGGGTCGTTCCTAAAAAAATAAAAAAAAATGAGAAATTTAAAGAAAGTTATGCGGTGGGCAAGCAACAATCTATATTTTAAAAAGTAAGTATTAAAAAAAATAATAATAATAATTGTTGATATATGTGGAAATAGTGCTCTAAACAAGTTCCTTTAACGTTATCTTAATTTTGTCTGGTATTCTGTTGCGTACAGATGTCATCAAAAACGACAATAGATTCAAAAAACCCACCCAGAAGACTCCGGCGTATTCAGTGGCCGGTAAGTATAAAATCAACGCTTGGAGTTTGTACTGTTTGATTCGTTGCATTAATCAATATGTCAATATATCAGTGGAGGGCTCTCCTGATGTGGCCGGCTCACCTGCCAGGGCTCCAGTGCTGGAATCGCCAGCATCTAGGGGAGGTGGACCAAGCCCGGACCTGGGCTGTCAAGAAGTAAGTATATATATATATATATATATATATATATATAGATATCACATTTTTTATTTTATTTAAATACATTCTTTTAAAAAAAAAAAGTGTTTCAGCAATCTGCACCTAGAGCCGCCAGCGAGGATCCACCAGTCGCGGGAATGAATTAAGTAGTTTTAATTTGCATTTTGTATTAGGATTTACATTTAATTTTGTATTTCCTTTTTTTCAGGGTTCTGTAGGCTCCACCAGGGAAGGTGAGGAGTTTGGGGTTCCTACGATAGATAACTTGCTCCTCATCCAACTGGTGGAGGCGCATCCAGCATTAGTGGACCACTCCGACCGCCACCACACTGATCATCATCGTACCCAGCGGCTCTGGAGGGACATCTGTGCCGGAGGTTTTGAGACCTAGGGGGATCTAAATGTGGCGGCTCAGGAGAAATATGGAAAGTAAAACAATATGTATTTTAATATATTAAAATATTGTTCTTTTCCTTTCGCCATGATTTTATTTTTTATGTTTTTTTCTATAGTCAAACTGGTTACAACGCGTTGGCGATATATCCGGGACTGCTTCAGGAGGGATTATAACAAGGAGGTTCAGGCCCCAAGTGGCTCCGGAGGAACCTCAGGGACCCCATACATCCATATGGTGGCACTGGCGTTCCTACGAAAGGCGATGGCACCAAGAAGGTAAATATTTGTAACAACTGTTAAAACATTTTTTTGTAAAGGGGCTGTCTGAGATAGCGGAGCGTTTGGCTCCCCTGTTTTGGCCAGCCCCCTACAGTCAGAGGGACAACTGTTCTCTCTGTCTGAGTGTAAGGGGCTGTCTGAGACAGCAGAGTTTTTGGCTCCCCTGTTTTGGCCAGCCCCCTACAGTCAGAGGGACAACAGTTCTCTCCGTCTGAGTGTAAGGGGCTGTCTGAGACAGCGGAGTGTTTGGCTCCCCTGTTTTGGCCAGCCCCCTACAGTCAGAGGGACAACAGTTCTCTCTGTCTGAGTGTAAGGAACTGTCTGAGACAGCGGAGCGTTTGGCTCCCCTGTTTTGGCCAGCCCTCTATGGTATACGGTAGACATAGCATAGAACATGGATGTTTTATTTAACACCTTCAGGACCTTGGACGAGTATACTCGTCCTGGAGCAACGGTACTTAGCACACCAGGACAAGTATACTCGTCCTGGCATTAAACTGTCACCATGTCAGCAGACATGGTGACAGCGCTGAGTGCCGGTTGTTACACACAGCCAGGCACCCAGGGTCAATGCCGAGGGGGGTCCTGTGACCCCCCCCCCCCTGTATTGGCGATCGCTGCAAACCGCAGGTCAGTTCAGACCTGCGGTTTGCAGCGCTTTCTGTAGTTTCTGATCCCTGCGGTCGCGATCAGAAACTTAAAAATGGCCAGTGTCAGATTTTTTTAACCCTCCCTGCGCCCTGAATGCTTTTATGTTGGCGGGGTGCAGTATGGAAAGGGTGAAACGGTTGACATCACAGCGATGTCAGACGTTTATACTAGAGTGTCAGTAATGTGCTGACACTCTGGTAGCCTTGAACACCAATGAATTTGGTTTGTGGCGGGCCGTGCTGACAGGTTCGGGAGGCGGGCGGTGCGGCAGGCGGGATCGCGAACCCCCGCCCGCCTCCCGCTGAATGTTCATTGGTGGTCAAGGGTACCAGAGTGTCAGCACATTACTGACACTCTAGTATAAACGGCTGACATCGCTGCGATGTCAGCCGTTTCACCCTTTCCATACCACGGACCGCGGTATGGAAAGGGTTAAGTCAGAGAGCTCCCGCCCTCTGCTATCGGGGGGCTGCTGTGCCTTTGCAGCCCCCAGATGGATGGGGGGACAGAGGGAGGGAGCTCCCCTTCTTCCCCTTCCCCGTCTGCTCAGTTGTGGCAGACGGGGAAGGCTCCCATGGCAACAGGACGCCTTCTCAGGCGTCTTGCTGTCCATGGTGCTGAACGGATGTATGCTAAAAGCATAGATCTGTTCAGTGTAAGCAAAATACAGTACAGTGCCCTATATAGGGTACTGTACTGTATTATACAGACATCAGACTCACTGGATCTTCAAGAACCAAGTGAGTCTGGGTCCAAAAAATGTAAAAAAAAGTGAAAAAAGTAAAGATAAAAAAACATATTTATCACTGAATAAAAATTAAAACAAATAAAATACACTACACATATCAGGTATTGCCACATCCGTAACGACCTGATCTATAAAACGGTCATGTTACTTTCCCTGCACGGAGAACGCCATAAAAAATAAAAAAAAATATCAGGAAATTAAAATTTTGCCCACCTTACTTCCCAAAAAAAGGTAATAAAAGTGATCAAAAGAGTCGCATGTACGCCAAAATAGTACCAATCAAACTGTCACCTCATCCTGCAAAAAATGAGCCCCTACATGAGACAATGGCCCAAAAAATAAAAATAAACTATGGGGACACTATAACATGATTTATTTTTTTGTTTCAAAAATGATATTATTGTGTAAAACTTACGTAAATAAAAAAAAGTATACATGTTAGGTATCGCCGCGTCCGTATCGACCAGCTCTATAATAATATCACATGAGCTAACCCCTCAGATGAACACAGTAAAAAATAAAAACTGTGCTAAATAAATAAAAATTGTCACCTTACATCACAAAAAGTGTAATAGCAAGTGATCAAAAAGTCATATGCACCCCAAAATAGCGCCAATCAAACCGTCATCTCATCCCGCAAAAATAATACCCTACCTAAGATAATCGCTCAAAAACTGAAAAAAAAATGGCTCTATGGAAACACTAAAACATGATTTTTTTTGTTTAATAAATGAAATCATTGTGTAAAACTTACATAAATAAAAAAAAAAGTATACATATTAGGTATCGCCGCGTCCGTATTGACCGGCTCTATAAAAATATCAAATGAATTAACCCCTCAGGTGAACACTATAAAAAAAAAAAACGGTGGAAAAAAAGGAATTTTTTGTCATCTTATGTCACAAAAAGTGTAATAGCAAGCGATCAAATAGTCATATGCACCCCAAAATAGAGCCAATAAAACCGTCATCTCATCACACAAAAAATGAGACCCTACTTTAGATAATCGCCCAAAAACTGAAAAAACTATGGCTCTCAGACTATAGAGACACTAAAACATATTTTTTGTTTCAAAAATGAAATCATTGTGTAAAACTTACATAAATAAAAAAATTGCATACATATTAGGTATCGCCGCGTCCGTGACAAGCTGCTCTATAAAAATACCACATGATCTAACCTGTCAGATGAATGTTGTAAATAACAAAAAAAGGGTGCCAAAAAAGCAATTTCTTGTTACCTTGCCTCACAAAAAGTGTAATATAGAGCAACCAAAAATCATATGTACCCTAAACTAGTACCAACAAAACTTCCACTCTATCCCGTAGTTTATAAAATGGGGTCACTTTTTTGAAGTTTCTACTCTAGGAGTGCATCATGGGGCTTCAAATGGGACATGGTGTCTAAAAAATTTGCCCAAAAATTTAAATTCTGAAATGTAATCTCTATTTGCCAATAACTCTTGTGGAACACCTAAAGGGTTAACGACGTTTGTAAAATCAGTTTTGAATACCATTGAGGGGTGTAGTTTCTTAGATGGAGTCACTTTTATGGAGTTTCTTTTCTAGGGGTGCATCAGGGGGGCTTCAAATGGGACATGGTGTCCAAAAAAAACTGTCTAGCAAAATTTGCCTTCCAAAAACCGTATGGCATTCTTTTCCTTCTGCGCCCTGCCGTGTGCCCGTACAGCGGTTTACGACCACATATGGGGTGTTTCTGTAAACTACAGAATCAGGGCCATAAATAATGAGTTTTGTTTGGCTGTTAACCCTTGCTTTGTAATTGGAAAAAAAATTGTAAAATGGAAAATTTGCCCAAAAATTGAAATTCTGAAATTTCATCTCTATTTGCCAATAACTCTTGTGGAACACCTAAAGGGTTAACGACATTTGTAAAATCAGTTTTGAATACCTTGAGGGGTGTAGTTTCTTAGATGGAGTCATTTTTATGGAGTTTCTACTGTAGGGGTGCATCAGGGGGGGCTTCAAATGGGACATGGTGTCCCAAAAAAAATGTCTAGCAAAGTCTGCCTTCCAAAAACCGTATGGCATTCCTTTCCTTCTGTGCCCTGCTGTGTGCCCGTACTGGGGTTTACGACCATATATTGGGTGTTTCTGTAAACTACAGAATCAGGGCCATAAATAATGAGTTTTGTTTGGCTGTTAACCCTTGCTTTGTAACTGGAAAAAAAATTTGTAAAATTTGCCCAAAAATTGCAATTCTGAAATTTCATCTCTATTTGCCAATAACTCTTGTGGAACACCTAAAGGGTTAACGACATTTGTAAAATCAGTTTTGAATACCTTGAGGGGTGTAGTTTCTTAGATGGAGTCACTTTTATGGAGTTTCTACTGTAGGGGTGCATCAGGGGGGCTTCAAATGGGACATGGTGTAAGAAAAAAACTGTCTAGCAAAATTTGCCTTTCAAAAACCGTATGGCATTCCTTTCCTTTTGTGTCCTGCCGTGTGCCCGTACAGTGGTTTACGTGTGCCCGTACAGTGGAGTCTTGTTTGGCTGTTAACCCTTGCTTTGTAACTGGAAAAAAAAAATATTAAAAAAGTTAAATTTTGAAATTGTATCTCTATTTTCCATTAATTCTTGTGGAACACCTAAAGGGTTAACAAAGTTTGTAAAATCAGTTTTGAATACCTTGAGGAGTGTAGTTTCTAGAATGGTGTCATTTTTGGGTGGTTTCTATTATATAAGACCTGAACTGGTCCCTAAAAATTGGGTTTTTTAAAAGTTCTGAGCAATTTCAAGATTTGCTTCCAAACTTCTAAGCCTTGTAACATCCCCAAAATATAAAATATTATTCCCAAAATGATGCAAACATGAAGTAGACATATGGGGAATGTAAAGTAATAACTATGTTTGGAGGTATTACTATGTATTATAGAAGTAGAAAAATGTAAACTTGGACATTTTCAATTTTTTTACAATTTTTTTATTTTACTTCATTTTACCAGTGTCATGAAGTACAATATGTGCCGAAAAAACAAGAATGGCCTGGATAAGTCAAAGCTTTTTCAAAGTTATCACCACATAAAGTGACACTGGTCAGATTTGCAAAAAATTGCCTGGTCCTTAAGGTGAAAATGAGCTCGGTCCTTAAGGTGTTAAAGAACAATTCCTAAATTTCCTTATTTTTTCCCTACAGAAGTGCCAGCAGCACTCGGGAGCCTGAACAACCTCCTGAGGCGGAACCGGAACAGATCGCCAGCGCCAGCGCTCCTGTCCCTCATGTATCGGCTCAGGATAATCCGGGTCCCCTACCGGATCCCTCCGCTCAACAGAGGCTCTTAGGTTTTCACCAAAATTTGAGAGCCCTGGTGAGCGGGCAGAGATCCGGTAGGCCAAATCGAGCTGATTATGCAAACCTTGTAGAGGTTGTTTCCGACGCTCTAGAAGGTTTTGCCCAACATCAGATGGAATTTGGTGCTGACTTGATTCTCTGCTGGGAGGGGGCGGAGTCGGCGTTTCAACGCAGCCCAAACTACCATTATGGGCTAAGCATAATCAGTTTGATGGACTCAATGATGCCTGAGCAGTTGCATGAGTTTAAGATCATGCTAGAGAACGGGTCATGGGAAATTATGCACCGCCCCCAAACCCCCCACCCCCTTCCCACACTTATCCCTCATCCGACACCTACCACCCATCCCACACCAGTGGACAGTACCGTCAACCTTTCCCTTCCCACCCCCCTGAGCATGTGTTTCCTTCTGCTTCTTTTTCTTCTCCTGCCCAGTATTTTCCTCCTACTTCTTTTCAAACTCCCTCCACCTCTAAACATGCTGGGGCTCCACTCCTCCTCAGACCCTTCCTTTCTCCACACCCCACAATTATGCCCTGCATCCTTTCCTGTGGCCCATGGTTTCACCTCAGTAAATCGCCAAGACAGGGGGGCTACCATTGCCAGCCCCAGACCATCAAGCCCACGACAGTCCACCTCCCCTCACAGTTATGAAAATGTATTTTTTAAATTATGTTTACATTTTTTAATTTTTTTTTTTCTGTATCAATTTATTTTTATTTTTTTATAGTTTACTGCACTGTGTCTTTATTGTCCTGTACAGGGAACCTTGGCACTACAGCTGTGTTGAAATGAAAACTACCCTAGTTTCACTACAGTGTGTTTATTATAACACCTTTGGTAGTTCTTATATCAAAACAGCATTAGTGCCAATGTTGTGAGCTATCTTTTGGCTCTTTATTGATCGTAGACCCTATGATTGGCACATGAACAAGCAAATGCTTGTTCATTGTTCAATCTTGTGCCCTTTCATATGAGCCCTTGTGGGAGTCACGGTCCATCAGCATCGTCAGAAATTCATTAATAAATTGTGATTTTAACGTTTAATGATTTCCCGATGATGCTCTAATATAGCTAGTGTGATTACCACAAGGGACACGCAAGGGAAATACAGTTTTTAAAGGGGTTTTCGCTTGAATATGCCCCCATTGTCTGATAGGTGTGGGTAACATTGGTAGGACCTGCACCTACAGTACAGACCAAAAGTTTGGACACACCTTCTCATTCAAAGAGTTTTCTTTATTTTCATGACTATGAAAATTGTAGATTCACACTGAAGGCATCAAAACTATGAATAAACACATGTGGAATTATATACATAACAAAAAAAGTGTGAAACAACAGAAAATATGTCATATTCTAGGTTCTTTAAAGTAGCCACCTTTTGCTTTGATTACTGCTTTGCACACTCTTGGCATTCTCCTGATGAGCTTCAAGAGGTAGTCACCTGAAATGGTCTTCCAACAGTCTTGAAGGAGTTCCCAGAGATGCTTAGCACTTGTTGGCCCTTTTGCCTTCACTCTGCTCGATTGGGTTCAGGTCCAGTGACTGTGGAGGCCAGGTCATCTGGCGCAGCACCCCATCACTCTCCTTCATGGTCAAATAGCCCTTACACAGCCTGGAGGTGTGTTTGGGGTCATTGTCCTGTTGAAAAATAAATGATGGTCCAACTAAACGCAAACCGGATGGAATAGCATGCCGCTGCAAGATGCTGTGGTAGCCATGCTGGTTCAGTATGCCTTCAATTTTGAATAAATCCCCAACAGTGTCACCAGCAAAGCACACCCACACCATCACATCACCTCCTCCATGCTTCACGGTGGGAACCAGGCATGTAGAGTCCATCTGTTCACCTTTTCTGTGTCGCACAAAGACATGGTGGTTGGATCCAAAGATCTCAAATTTGGACTTATCAGACCAAAGCACAGATTTCCACTGGTCTAATGTCCATTCCTTGTGTTCTTTAGCCCAAACAAGTCTCTTCTGCTCATTGCCTGTCCTTAGCAGTGGTTTCCTAGCACTAGCAAATATTCTACCATGAAGGCCTGATTCACACAGTCTCCTCTTAACAGTTGTTCTTGAGATGTGTCTGCTGCTAGAACTCTGTGTGGCATTGACCTGGTCTCTAATCTGAGCTGCTGTTAACATTTCTGAGGCTGGTGACTCGGATGAACTTATCCTCCGCAGCAGAGATGACTCTTGGTCTTCCTTTCCTGGGGCGGTCCGCATGTGAGCCAGTTTCTTTGTAGCGCTTGATGGTTTTTGTGACTGCACTTGGGGACAGTTTCAAAGTTTTCCCAATTTTTCGGACTGACTGACCTTCATTTCTTAAAGTAATGATGGCCACTTGTTTTTCTTTACTTAGCTGCTTTTTTTCTTGCCATAATACAAATTCTAACAGTCTATTCAGTAGGACTATTAGCTGTGTATCCACCTGACTTCTCCACAATGCAACTGATGGTTCCAACCCCATTTATAAGGCAAGAAATCCCACTTATTAAACCTGACAGGGCACACCTGTGAAGTGAAAACCATTTCAGGTGACTACCTCTTGAAGCTCATCAAGAGACTGCCAAGTGTGTGCAAAGCAGTAATCAAAGTAAAAGGTGGCTAGTTTGAAGAACCTAGACTATGACATATTTTCAGTTGTTTCACACTTTTTTGTTATGTATATAATTCCACATGTGTTAATTCATAGTTTTGATGCCTTCAGTGTGAATCTACAATTTTAATAGTCATGAAAATAAAGAAAACTCTTTGAATGAGAAGGTGTGTCCAAACTTTTGGTCTGTACTGTAAATCCAGAACGGAGCGGGGAGCACTGTTTCTGGAGGACAAGAAATTTTCCATGGTATGTCCACCACCAAACGCTAATCCCCGCCTCTCCTATAGAAATAATGGAGGGTGGCAGCGCAGTGTGACCTCATCCACTTTCTTGGCTCCTTTCTCAATATATGTGAGGGTACCAGCGGTGGGACCCGCACCTATAAGACAATGTGGGCATATCTTAGTGGTATGTCCCCATTGTATGAGATGAGAAAACCCCTTTAAGGCCTCTTGCACACGACTGTATGCCCCAAGAGACATACGGACCGTGAGCGGGCCATATGTTCCGTAGTGGCATTGATCGTGCGCACGAGAGTACACTGCATCATAGTGTACAATGATTCTGTGCAAGTTGAGCTGCCCACGGGGATATTGTCTTGCACTAATAGATCATATGAGTGCGGGACAATAGCCCAGTTTGCGGCACAACATGGTCAGCGTCATGATGCTCTGTACTACGCACGATCAATGACGATCAGGGACATATGGCCCGCTAATGAACACTATACATCTTTAAGTGCATGTAGTCATGTACAAGAGTCCGAAAGGTGTGGTCTGTTAGCAAAGCCGGACCAACTTGGAATTTCAACAATATAGCCCTGGAGAAATATAGGAGCATTACAACCCTATGGATCTGAATACACGAAGATGGAACCTAGAAATGCTTCTCATTCCAAAACAGATCCGCTAAACAGATGGCAAAATGGAAACCAACGTGACTGTCTGTATTGCGGATCCGTTTGAACGGATCTGTCTGAATGGCTTCCGTTTGTCTCCGTTTAGTCAGTTTATTGACCGATCCGTTTGAAATGCATTTCAAACGGATCTGTGAAACGCAAGTGTGAAAGTAGCCTTAGAGGGTCACCAGCAGGCCATCAATCATAATTGTTCAAGGGTGTGTATGATGCCCTCCTTTATGTGTAACAAAGGGTGTATTAGAGTGCCATTTCCTTGTACTTTTTGGCAGCCCTTTCACTTAGTGCATAGGCTTTATGAGTGTAGGAGTCCCAATACTTGAACAATTGTACCACACTGTGAATGAGGCCCTACTTTATGTGGTATACAGGTTGTATTGGAGTGCCTCTTCCTTGTAATTTTTGGCAGCACTTGCACTTTATATACAAGTAAATATACATGAAAGAATGTTTCCTAAGAATTTTTCCTCTAAAATTGATTTTATCTTCGGTTTTGTGCGTATCATTGTCAGTCTGTAAAAGTGGTGTACTACTTGGACAACATCGTTCCCAGCAGTAAACTGGGAGTCCCAGATGCATCCAGACATCCTCCCCATGCTGTTCCTGAACCATTTCAGTGGTGTTTCCATCAATTTCTGACCTTTTCCTGTGAACCAAACACCCTCCTCTCTTCAGAACAGGGGGTGCCTGGTTTAATGCTTGGGTTCTCCCATTGACTTCCATTGTGCTCTGTAGAGCACCCGAGCATCCCAAAGTGTTCTACTCGAGCACCCAAGCACCCGAGCACTTTGGTGCTCAATCAACACTAATAAGCACTTCACTCTTTAATTTTTTTTGTGGTCAAATCGTATAATAGTCTAATTTAGTCCAACAAGAAATGCATATTCTTAGTGCACTGCTGCAGTGATTTCTGGTGAAAGCATATAGTGGCGTATTTCAGTTCTTTCCTGTATATTTACTTGTATATAAAGTGCAAGTGCTGCCAAAAATTACAAGGAAGGGGCAGTCTGATACAACCTGTATATCACATAAAGGAGGGCCTCATTCACATTGTGGTACAATTGTTCAGATAGTGGAACTCCTACACTCATAAAGCCTATGCACTAAGTGAAAGGGCTTCCAAAAATTACAAGGAACTGGCACTCCAATACACCCTTTATTACACATAAAGGAGGGAATCATACACACCCTTGAAAAATTATGATTCATTGCCTGCTGGTGACCCTCGAAAACATTATGAGCAAGGGCCTGCTGGTGACCCTGTAAAACATTAGGGGCGAGGGCCTGCTGCTGATCTGTCCATCTAAAACATTAGGGGTGACAGTCTGCTGCTGATCTCACCATCTAAAAAAAATAGGAGTGAGGATCCGCTGCTGAGCTGACCCTCAAAAACATTAGGAGTGAGGCCATCCTAATAAGAATATTCTTATGATGGAGGAGGAGGACGAGAAAAGAAAGATTGAACCATATACCCTTTTTTGTGGTTGAAGGGGTGCATGAGAATACAGTGTATTCAATACACCATAAAAGCCACATTTGAAGTGCCTTTATGTTCAGCTACTTTCGTCTGGTGGAGTAGAGAAGTTGGGGGTAATCCAGGCCTTGTTCATTTTGATAAGAGGCAACCTGTCATCCTTTTCAGTTGACAGTCAGATGCGCTTATCAGCTATTATGCCCCCAGCAGCACTAAATACCCGCTATGACAAAACATTGGTGGCATTGCAGGCCAGCACCTCCAAGGCGTAGAGTGCCAGTTCGTGCCACATGTCCAACTTGGAAACCAATAGTAGTAAGGCACAGAGCGATCATTGAGGATGCTGGCACGGTCTGCTACGTACTCCTTCACCGTCTTCCAAAACTTTTCTCTCCTTGTGACACTAGGCAGAGCATCAGGGTGAGGGTGCTGTTGGGTGTCATGAAACTATCCCAGGCCTTGGAGAGTGTTGCCTTACCTCTGTTGGAACTGCTGTGTGTTCCTCTCCTCTCCCCTCCTCGGTTGTCCAAGGAACTGCATACTCTACTGCCAGCATTGTCAGCTGGAAATTTTTGGAGCAATTTTTCCACAAGGACCTTCTGGTATTGCACCATTTTTCTAGTCCTCTGCACCACAGGAATGAGAGATGAGAAGTTGTCTTTGTAGCAGGGGTCGAGAAGGGTGAACAACCAGTAATCAGTGTTGGCCAAAATGCGTATAATCATCATCACCCAATTTGCGCTAAGAAGACAAACTGAGGGTGGTCTGGCTATCACCCTGTGTACTGTCTTCCCCATTCCCCCTCTTGCACATGCAAAGCATCCGCCTTCATTGTGAGCAGCAAGCGTTTCAGTAGACACAGAAGTGGGATGGTTACGCTGATAATAGCGGCATCACCACTCACCATCTGTGTTGATTCCTCAAATCTGAGTAAAACCTCACAGTGGTCAGACATCCATGCCCACTCATCTCTTGTTAAGAGCGGAAGCTGACTGGAACTGCGTCAACCATGTTGCAGCTGGTATTCCATTACTGCTTTCTGCTGTTCACAAAGCCTGGCCAACATGTGGAATGTGGAGTTCCAGCACATGCTCACGTCGCACAACAGTCGGTGAGCTGGCAATTGCAAGTACTGCTGCAGTGTTGCCAGACCAGCAGCATCTGTAGATGACGTTCAGAAATGGGCCACTAATTTGAACATGTAGGCTAGGCATGGCATGTGTGTGAGCTTGACGAGCTCAAAAAGCCACCACCAAGTTATGGCTGTTATCAGACACAACCATGCCTGCTTGTAGGTTGAGTGGCCAGAGCGACACAGCTCAGTCTGGTGCTTTATACCCTTGCACACCTCTGTGGCGGTGTGCTGTTTGTCTCCTAAGCAAATAAGTTTAAGCACAGCCTGTTGCCGCTTCCCCACTGCAGTGCTACACTGCTTTCAGCTACTGACTGATGGCTGACTGGTGCTGCAAGATGAGCATTCAGAGTTGGAAGTGGAGGAGGAGGGGGGGTTGCTGCCATTAATGTGGGTAGTGGCTGAAATCCTGATGGAAGTAGTGCCTGCAATCCTTGGTGTAGGTAGCACTTGTGCCATCACAGGGTATGTCTCACTCCCGGCCTCCACAATGTTCACCCAGTGTGCCGTCAGGGAAATGTAGCGTCCCTGGCCTCAAGCTCTTGTCCTATGTGTCAGTTGTTAAGTGGACCTTTCCAATAACTGAGTTGGTCAGGGCACAGGTGATGATACGGGACACATGCTGGTGTAAGGCGGGGATGGCTCACTGGGAAAATAGTGGCGGCTGGGGACTGAGTAATGAGGGACAGCCACAGCCATCAAGCTGTGGAAAGCCTCGGTGTCCACAAGCCTAAATAGCAACTCTTAAAGGGCCAGCAATTTGGAAAGGTGCGCATTTAGTGCTATGGCCTGTGGGTGGATGGCTGGGTATTTGCTCTTTCGTTCAAAGGCCTGGGGTATGGACATCTGTACGCTGCGCTGGGACACAGAAGTGGTTGTGGTAGATGATGGTGCTTGCGAAGGTCCAGGTGCAGAGTGGGAGGCATCCGGACCTACGTCTTGAACAGGGGATTGGCCAGCATGTAATAGGTTGGGTCAGTGATTTCATCGTCCACCACCTCCTCTTCCACTTGCTCACTCTGGCCATCTTCCTGACTTATTGAACTAACAAGAACCTCATTTATTGACAACTGTGTCTCATCCTCATCTTGAACCTCTTGAGACACTAATTGCCATTGACTTATTGGCAACTGTGTCTCATCATCATCATCCACCTCGTGTAACACTAATTGCCGTTCCCCACCGTCATCTTTTTCTGACTGTGGATGCTCTAAAGTTTGGGAATCAGGGCACAAGATCGCCTCATGTCCGTCTTCAAGCGGGCTTGGCGTGAGGGCCAAATCAAGGAATGGCGATGAAAAGAGCTCCTCGGAATATCCGAGTGTGGGATCACTTGTTTGCCAAGACTCTCCATGGTGGGAGGAAGGAGGATCAGGGTGAGGATTCTGTTGACCAAACTCTTGGCTACTGAGACTGGACTTTGTGGAAAACAGGGTGGTGCTTAACCGACTAGAAACATTATCTGCTACAATCCAACCAACCACCTGGTCGCACTGGTGTGACTTTGAGAGTAGTGTGGCCATTATCAGACAAAACAATGCCTGGTTCTAGGTTGAGTGGCGAGAGCCACAGTTTTGGGGCGGTGTGCTGTTTGTCACCTAAGCAGATCAGTTTAAGCATGGCCTGTTGAAGCTTCCCCACTGCAGTGCTACACTGCTTTCAGCTACCGACTGATGGCTGACTGGTGCTGCAAGAGGATAATTCTGAGGTGAAAGTGGAGATGGTGGCGGAGGAGGAGAAGTGGGGGTTGGAGCCACTAACATAGATTTTAATTTGGGCCCGCAATACTTGGCTTTGGTAGCAACTGTGCCATCCCAGGGTACTACTCACTACCTGCCTCCACAAGGTTCACCCAGTATGCCATGAGGGAAATGTAGCATCCCTGGCCAAAAGAACTTGTCAGTGGTTAAGTGGACCTTCCCAGTAACTGCGTTAGTTAGGGCGCGGGTGATGTTACAGGACACATGCTGCTGTAATGCGGACACGGCACACCGGGAAAAATAGTGGGGACTGCGTAACAAGGGATGGCCGACGACATCAGGTTGCGAAAGGCCTCAGAGTCCACAAGCCTAAATGGCAACATTTCTAGGGCCAGTAATTTGGAAAGTTGCACATTTAGTGCTATGGCCTTAGAGTGGGTGGCTGGGTAATTGCACTTGCGTTCAAATGCCTGGGGTAAGGACATTTGTACGATGGTCGCTGATGGTGCTTGCAAAGGTCCAGGTGCAGGGCGGGAGGCATCCAGGCCTGCGCCTTCAACAGGGGATTGGCCTTCAAGTAACACAAGGGAAGACTAGGCAGTGTTCTGACCCGCAGACACAGATTGTGGTCCCAGGCGTTCGGCACACCTATTAGGGTACATTGATGCCATTGAGCTGATCATGCTGGTGGTGAGGTTGCTAGTGTTCATGCCCCTGCTAATTTTGGTACGGCACAGTTTACAAATGACAATTCTTTTATCGTCCGCACTTTCTTTAAAAAAGCGCCAGACTGCGGAACACCTACCCCTTGGCAAGGGAAATTGCCGCAAGGGGGTGCTCCTGGGAACAGTTGCGGGCCTGTTTGGTGTGGCCCGCCTTCTCCCTTTTGCCACCCCACTGCCTCTTCGAACCTGTTGCAGTGCAGCGGATCCCTCACCCTCTGTACTGCTGTCCTCGCTCGGCTTACCATCTTCCCAGGTTTGGTCAGTGACTTCATCGTCCACCACCTCCTCTTCCACTTCCTCACTATGCTTATCCTCCTGATTTTTTTACCTAACAACAACCTCAGTTATTGACAACTGTGTATCATCCTCATCATCAACCTCTTAAAACACTAATTGCGGTTGACTTATTGGCAACTGTGTCTCGTCATCATCCACCTCGTGAAACACTAATTGCCATCCCCCACTGTCATCTTCTTGAGACTGTGGATGCTCAAGAGTTTGGGAATCAGTTGTTTGGCAAGACTCTCTATGGTGGGAGGATGTCACGCTGGGTAGGATACAAGATACAATAAACACACAGAAAACCACAAAACAAGCATCTAGGCCAGAAGCTGGGGAAAAGGGTCACAGACTGACAAATCCCTACTAGCTCTCCCTGGACTTCTGTGCCCACGTTCAGACCCTAAAGGTAGATATCAATGTGCCCCCGTGCCTAAGGCTGAAGATTCCCTAAAGTCCCTAAGATGGTGGAAAAGGGGAAAGAGGCAGCCTGCTTCCTCAGGACCTGAAGGAGGCAGGTATCTCTCTCTAACAGCATAGACAGAACACAAAAAGGAAACCAAAACCAACTTATCTTGTGGCAGAGCAGAAACAACAAATCCTCCTTTCCTCAGAGCTATAACCCGCACAGAACACTGGGAAGGGGCATAATTTAAACTCATACAAATTACCCCACCCAGTGCACCTGAAGGGAGGCGGATACAGCTCAACTCCAAACCCAAAACAAACAAAAAACTACACATGTGCTGCTAACCTGGCAGACCTCCGCACATAGCCTGAGCAGGGCATGACAGTACCCCCCCTTCTACGGGTGACCTCCGGACACCCCGGCCCAACATTATCCGGGTGGGCACCAGTCGGCTGGAACTGAACATCCACAGCAGGAACCCACATCTTCTCCTCAGGGGCGTATTCCCTCCAGTGTACCAGGTACTTAACGGAACCTCGAAGAACATGTGCGTCAAGAACCCTAGAGATCTCAAACTCTAAATTGCCATCAACCAGAACAGGGGGAGGCGGCAGTGGCGATGGTTCCACCGGTTTCACATATTTCCTTAGTAAAGACCTATGGAACACATCATGAATCCTCCCGATCTGCGGAAGATCCAGACGAAACGCCACTGGATTGGCAAGCGCAGATATTTTGTAAGGTCCAATAAATCTTGGACCCAGTTTCCAAGATGGTACTCTCACTTTAATATTTTTAGTAGATAACCACACCAGATCACCCACACACAGCTCCTGGACCAGTCATACGTCTCCTGTCAGCGATTCACTTATACCTCTCACCCATCTCACCCATCTTCTCCAAATTCACTTGGATCCTCAGCCAGATAGAAGACAAGGCAGAAGAAAATCTCTCCTCCTCTGACACCCCAGAGGAACCAGTCCCAGAAAATGTACCAAACTGAGGATGAAAACCGTATGCGCCAAAAAATGGCGACTTACCCGTGGACTCCTGCCTACGGTTATTCAAAGCAAACTCTGCTAGGGATCAGAATGAAGACCAGTACTCTTGGTTCTCAGCCACAAGCAAGCAACTCAAGTAGGTCTCCAGGTTTTGGTTAGTACGCTCTGTCTGCCCATTCGACTGCGGATGAAAAGCCGAAGAGAACAAAAGTTGAATACTAAAATGAGAGCAGAATGCCCTCCAAAACCTGGAAACAAACTGCGTGCCCCTATCAGAAACCACATCCGAGGGAATGCCATGTAATTTCACAATGTTATCAACAGAAACCTGAGCAAGAGTCTTAGAATTGGGCAGGACTAGCTAATGATACAAAGTGAGCCATTTTACTAAAACGGTCAATGACTAGGGTTCGGGTTCGGGACTAGGGTTCGGGTTCGTACCAAACTTTAGGATTTTTGGACCCCGGACCCAAACCCGAACATTTACGTAAAAGTTTGGGATTGGTGCTTTCTTGGCGCTTTTTGAAAGGCTGCAGAGCAGCCAATCAACAAGCGGTTAACTGTCTGACCTTAGAAGCCATCACAGCCATGCCTACTAATGGCATGGGGCTGTGATTGGCCAGAGCAACATGTGACCCAGGCTCTATATAAGCTTGAGTCACATAGCGCTGCTTGTCACTCTGCTGTTACAAGTGTAGGGAGAGGATGCTGCTGGACTTATGATTTTCGTAAGAGGAGAGAATCTAATTCAGCTATCTACAGGGAAATAGTTGTGAGGGTGCAGGGCACAATCATTTTACACTGCCCTGAGGCCATTGACCAAAGAAACAACAACAACTTAGGTGGGTGGAGGCAGCGGACATTTTATGCAAGCTCAGTGCACCAGCACTGCATCTGAGCTTTTGGGACATTGCAAATCACCATTTTTTGGGGGGGGCAAACTACAACATCTTGCTTAGTCAGTGTGCAATGTAGGCTAGAAATACACCCATCATTTTCTGGGGTTTGAAAAACCAACTTTTTTTTCTTGAAAAAAAAAATGTATTTTCCAGATCTGCAAGTGTTAAATCCAATTTTTATATATACAGCTTTCATATACTGTTACCAAAAAACACTTTTTTTGGCAATCTACAACATCTTGATTAGTCAGTGTGCAATTTAAGCTAGAAATACACCCATCATTTTCTGGGGTTTGAAAAACACACTTTTTTTCTTCAAAAAAACCTGTATTTTCCAGATCTGCAAGTGTTAAATTCAAGTTTAATATATGCAGCTGTCATATTCTGTTACCAAAAAAACACATTTTTGGCAATCTACAACATCTTGATTAGTCAGTCTGCAATTTAAGCTACAAATACACTGCTGTCAAATTCAGTGTTTAAACAAACACTCGTTTGGGCACAAAAGATTTAGTTGGCAGCCTTTGATGCAGATGTCATTGTGAGATACACCCTTAATACATTAGGATTAAATACTGCCATTTGTTGCACCAATATTGAATTCAGGCCTACACTGGTTCAGACCATATGAGATACCCCCTCTACATACAGGGGTTTGAATCAGGCATTTGAAATACAGCCATTTGAAATACAGCCATTTTGGGCAAAGAAATATTTACTTCAGGCCTACACTGGTTCAGACCGTGTGAGATACCCCCTCTACATACAGGGGTTTGAATCAGGCATTTGAAATACAGCCATTCGAAATACAGCCATTTTGTGCGAATAAATATTTAATTTAGGCCTACACTGGTTCAGGCCCTGTGAGTTACTCCCTCTACATACAGGGGTTTGATTCAGGGATTTGAAATACAGACATTTTGGGTAAATAAATATTTAATTCAGGCCTACACTGGTTCAGACCGTGTGAGATACACCCTTTACATACTATTAATTAAACACCTATTTAGGGAAAGATCCTAAATTCAAAAAAATATGAGGAGAGCATCAAATAAGGGATGTGGCCCAGGTCATGGTGCTGCTGGTGGAGCTCCTGTTGCAGGGAGAGGAGGTGGTCGATCTGTGCCAGCTACATGCACAAGTGAAACCCCTTCCTCAGGTGCGAGTAGGCAACAAAACCTGTAGGGGTATTTGGTCGGGCCTAATGCTGCTCTATGAATGGTGAGGCCTGAACAAGTACAGGCGATAGTAGATTGGGTTGCTGACAGTGGATCCAGTTACTTCACATTGTCTCCCACCCAGTCTCCTGCTGAAAGACCACAGTTGGCACCTGCAGCCGATGTCCATCAGTCTTTCACCTCAACCCCTTGCAAATCAGCCAAGCAGTCTGAGCCCCAATTCATGCAGCAGTCTCTTCTGTTTTTTGATGACTATGTTAACAGGGTTTCCCATAGCTATCCACCTAGCCCTGCCCCAGAAGTGGAAGAGATTGAGTGCACCGATGCCCAACCACTTATTTTTCAAGATGAGTACATGGGAGGACCATCGCAGCACATCTCGGATGATGACGAAACACAGGTGGCAACTGCTGGGGCTTTCGAAAGCGTGCAGACCGATAAGAAAGTCTGGGGTGAAGACTGGCTGGAAGATGATGTGGAGAACAATGAGGTCCTCGACCCCACATGGAATCAAGGTCATGCGAGTGACCCATGTAGTTCGGAGGAAGAGGCGGTGGTCGCACAGAGCCACCAGCACAGCAGAAGAGGGAGCAGGGTGCAAAAGCGGAGCGGCCATCCTCTAGACAGTACACCTCCTACTGCCCACCGCAGCGAGGGACCAAGCACACCAAAGCCAGCTCCAAGGAGTTCCCTGGCGTGGCAGTTCTTCAGACAATGTGCTGATGACAAGACACAAGTGGTTTGTATGCTGCGCAATCAAAGCCTAAAGCGAGGCATAAACGTTCTCAACCTGATCACAACCTGCATGACCAGGCATTTAAGTGCAAAGCATGAGCTGCAGTGGAGAAGACACCTCAAAAACCAAGAACGGTCTCTGGCTCCTCCTGCTTCCTCTTCTGCTGCAGTTGCGGCCTCTTCATCCACCTCTGGAGTGTCAGTGCCACCTGCCACCCCACAAACAGAGGATCTGCCAGCAACACCAACACCTGGGTCACTAAGCATCTCCACAATGTCCCACGGAAGCGTTCAGCTGTCCATATCCCAAACGCTGGAGAGGAAGAGGAAATACCCCCCTACCCATCCGCAATCCCTAGCCCTGAATGCCAGCATTTCTAAATTACTGGCCTTTGAAATGCTGTCATTCCGTCTGGTGGAGACGGAGAGTTTTAAAGGCCTTATGGCGGTGGCTGTCCCACAGTACGTCGTGCCCAGCCAAAACTACTTTTCAAGGCAAGCCATCCCTTCCCTTCACAACCAAGTAGGGGACAAAATAGGTGAGGGGTGGGGGCGGAGCTTGGCTGCCTTCCTGGATGGCTGCCTGTTGCTGAGCTCCTCCGGCTAGCTGGTGATTAACCCCATTAAAAGCACTTTTTTACCTGCACAAATGGTCAAAACGGGGAGAGACCGCAGCAAGGACCCTTTAGAGACCACCCGGGTCCGCTCCAAGCAGCCAGACATGGAGCAATACCTGAAAAAGCAGCCCAAGGCCCGTGGAGCTGAGACCCCCAAGATGGCGCCGGCTGCCTCTCAGCATTCTGAGGGAGAAGATTATTCTGAAGCAGGAAGCGCTTCTGACATCTCGGATTACGGAGTGGAACTTTATCTAAGACAGCACTTCGGGAGGTCCTGGACGCCGCTCTGGCTCCCCTGAGACAAGACCTAGCAGAGATCAAGGTAGATCTGCGCAGCATGGGGCAGCGGGTGGCGGATTTAGAAAATTCGCATGATGCGATTATTCGCCACGAGGGAGAAATATGCGCAGTATTAAATTCGCAAAAAGACTTCCTTAATGATGCTTTGCTGCGCATCGAGGATCAAGAAAATCGCAGCCACAGGCGAAATATTCGCATCCGGGGCCTGCCTGAATCATTCGCATCGGAAGCTCTGGAAAAAAATCGCATGCGAAATTTTTGCGAATCTTTTGGGAACGGACAGAGCTGCGAAAATCACAATTGAGAGGATACACAGAGCTTTGAGACCTAAACCTAAAGGCTCTGAGCCGCCGAGAGATGTTGTTTGTGGCCTTCTAAGTTTTGTGGACACTGCGGCTCTGCTGAAAGCAAGTAGAGAAGCAGACAGCTTGAGATTTGAAGGCACACCGATCTTGTTTTTTCAAGACCTGGCTCCTACTACGCTGGCGAAGCGCCGAATTCTCCGGCCACTCCTAGAAGCTCTAAAGGCCTCTGACATCCAGTTCAGATGGCTTTACCCATTCGGCCTGGCCGTTATGAAGAACGGGAGACAGATTACTATACGCTCCCCTCAGGATCTAAACGCTGCCTGGGTTCACCTGGGTATTTCACCGCTGGAGATACCGTCCTGGATGCCTGCCGATCAGGGAGTGCCGATACCCTCGCCTCCAAGCTCGGACCAGTGGAATACTGCCACCTCGGGTAAAGCTACCAGACCTAACCGGGAACGCCATCTCCCCGCCACTTCCGAGTTTCCTCCGCACCGCTGAGATGATATGTCGCATATGGGACACGAATCAACTCTACAGCCCAATAAAAGGGCACTGCCTTCGCTGGTCACCCGGCCTGTGACCCCTGGTGTCACCCAGATGGCGTCCCTTGTTACAGCACGAAAGAGACTTTCCCTTTTCGTTCTCTTTGGGACCTTGTTTATGCTACGTTTTATGGTTCGCATTACTTTTCCCCCCTCCCCCCGAGAAGCTGGGGTTTAACCAGCGTCTAACCCGGTTCACGACCCTACCCCCTGATGGCCTCCTTCTGGCCCCTAAGGGCTCCACGAGACCCCCCGCCCGGTAGATCCCGGCTGTCCGCCGTTATGCAAATGGATCGTTTCACCACCGGGCGCCCTGTGGAGCTTTCATTTTTCTGTGTTTTATGCTGGTTTTTGCATTTTACTTTCTGTTATTTTATTTGCAGAAGTTTTGTTCATTTTGTCTGTGTCTTCCCTTCTCCTACCGTGTCTTTCCCTCCTTCTTCCACGCTTGATTGGTCTACCACTGATGACATGCAATGTACCCAACCACCGCCCGGAGATGGCTGAAGTCATAGTTTCCTCTTTCAACGTGAGAGGTCTGAATGAGCCATGTAAGAGGTCGCAAATCCTATCTCTACTGCAGAAAGACAAAGTCTCCATAGCATTCTTCCAAGAGACCCACTTCCGGTCGGGTAAGATACCTAATCTTCCACCCAAAAAATTCTCACAATGGTACCACAGCACACATGGCTCGGCTAGCAGAGGTGTTAGCATCGCCATTCACAAGCAGCTACCCTTCGTAGTCTCGGCTTCTTCCTCAGACCCAGATGGTCGGTACTTGTTTGTGAAGGGCGTAATTGCTGACACTCAGATCACGCTAGCTAACGTCTACGCTCCAAATAGGGGACAGGTCCAATGGCTGGTTCAGACCCTCACGCTCCTATCCTCCTTCAAGGAGGGCATTGTAATTTTAGGGGGAGATTTTAATGTTTCCCTTGATCCTAGCTTAGACTCCTCCTCCGGGAAGTCAGCTATTACGCACATACGTTTGAGGCGTTTGAAATTGGCCCTGAAAAAATTAGGTGTGTTTGACACATGGCGCACTCTAAACCCCTCTGGTAGGGATTATACCTTCTTTTCCCATGCCAAGTCCTCATACCATAGACTGGATCACCTCTTCTTATCCTCCAAACATGCCCAACTGCTCCTACACGCCAAAATAGGTAATATTACTTTGTCAGATCACTCCCCAATTTTTATACATTTCACCTTGACCTCTCTTCCAAAAAGGGAATGGAATTGGCGCCTCAATGACACCCTCATCTTAGATCAAGCCAACTCCCAGAAGCTAGCTTCCTCTCTGACAGAGTTCTTCCAGCGGAATAACGCAGGTCCCACACCTCCCTCGCCACCGATTGTATGGGAGACCCATAAAGCGGTGATCCGAGGTGAACTTATCGCCCTCGGCTCCCATGTTAAAAAACAACGTGCTCAAGCCATTGCCACCCTTATGTCCCAAATTGAGTCGCTCGAACTTACGCACAAACAATCACAGGCACTTAGTTGTGCCACTGAACTTAGTGATGCTAGAACTAAGCTTAAGAACTTACTAAATGTTACATCGGCCAAACTGCTCTTACGCTCTAGATTTAAATCGTACGCTCATGGCGATAAGGGGAACAAACTTATGGCAGCGCTGGTTAAAAAACAACATTCTGATTCTTTTATCTCTGCTATCAAAGATGCTAAAGGAACTCACCTGAAGTCCACCCCTGACATTGCGATGGCCTTTAGCACCTTTTATACGGAGCTTTACAATCTTCCACCCCCATCGAATCAGTCGCTCAATACCCTCACGGTCGCCACGGAAAAATTTCTTTCATCCCTACATCTCCCTAATATCACCCAGTCCCAGTCAACTCAACTAGTAGCCCCAATAACGGATGCTGAAGCGCGGAAAGTACTGGCCTCTATTCCTTCAGGGAAGAGCCCTGGACCTGATGGCTTCTCCATTACGTACTATAAAAATTTTCAAGAGGTCCTAGTCCCCCACTTCCGCTCCATGTGTAACCACCTACTGAACGGTGGCCACCTCCCCCCCCAATCGCTTTCGGCCCACATTACGATTATTCATAAAGAGAACAAAGATCCTCTAAATTGTGGTAGTTATCGCCCAATCTCCCTCCTTAACACGGACGTAAAGTGGTGGGCTAAGATATTGGCTCAGCGAATTCAGCGGATTCTCCCCGATATCATCCATAGGGAGCAGGTTGGGTTTGTCTCTGGCAGACAGGGGAACGAAAATACCGTCCGCCTCCTTCACCTCATGAATTGGGCACGGAGCACTTCAACTCCGCTAGCCTTGCTCAGTACAGACGCGGAAAAGGCCTTTGACAGGGTCAGTTGGCAGTACATGTCTGCAGCACTGTCAAAATTTGGCTTCCCTGATCAGTTTATCGCGGCTATTTTCTCTTTATACTCGTCCCCCTCTGCCAGAGTCAAAGTCAACGGCACTCTTTCCCCTGCCTTTGCCATATCCAATGGCACTAGACAGGGATGCCCCCTCTCCCCGTCCCTTTTTGTCATAGTTATGGAAACGCTGCTATGCAAGATTAGACAAGACCCCGCAATTGAAGGCATCAAGATGGGCTCTTGTATGCATACCACCGCGGCATTTGCCGATGATCTATTGATTATGACCACCAACCCCACGATTTCTTTCCCACGGCTCCATTATCTGTTCGAAGAGTTCGGGTGGATATCTAACTTCAAGATTAATTATAGCAAATCCATGGCCCTGAATGTTTCATGCAAATCATATGTAGTCAAGGACCTTAAACGCGCCACCTCCTTTGCTTGGGCCCCCCGTGATATTAAGTTTCTAGGGATACGAATCTCGGCTAACCAAGATGACCTATTTAGTCTGAACTATGGCCCCCTACTCAAAGATATTAGAACACATCTACAGTCCCTTAAACTCCCCTTCATCTCCTGGATGGGAAGGAAGAACTTCCTTAAAGCCTTCATTGTACCCAAACTTCTATATTTAATTCAGACACTACCAATTTGGCTACCCCGCTCCTTTTTTATGGAAATACGCCGTGTGTTCTCTTTGTTCATGTGGGCGGGCAAGTCCTCCAGGATAGCGTACTCAATATTGACAAGAGAAAAGAGATTTGGGGGCTTTGGTATGCCCGACATCCAAACTTATTACACAGCGTCGCTCCTGAACAGGTGCTTTTCTCTCCTCTCACGCCAACCCCCGAATCTTTGCGTACAACTGGAACGTGCTCTTCTCACCTACAAAGAAGGACTTATCCTATGGGGAATCCGCACATGCACCCCGAATAACACGTTTGCCTCTCCCATTTGGAAAGGTATGTTGGTGGAATGGGCCAAACTGTATAAATCCCGAGACATCAGATTCCCTAATATCCACCTCCCCCTACATCTACTACAGAACTATATCCACCCCGATATACTCAGACCCTCCGGAGTCTGGAGCATACTATCTGACCTTACCTTACAAGATATAGCTTCCACGTCTGGGGACTTGGCATGGGACAAGATTCAGGTTCTGCCAAAGGTTAAAGCCCTCTCCTTCCTTTCTATTGGGGCCTTTGGCCGAGATGTTAAAGCCCTCAAGCTACCTTCCCCCACTGATGATACACCTACTTGGCTAGAAAAGAAGCTTTGTGTTCCCGAGTTACCGAAAAAGCCCCTCTCGACACTCTACAGGGAGCTGCTCTCTTCTGCTCCTCCAGCACTGCACTTTCTATCTGCCTGGGAAAAGGAGCTCGCAATCCAACTGACTGAGCCGGAGAAGGCCTTTATCTTAGCCCATTCACATGGCTTCAACCGATGCATCAAAATTCAGGAGAATTCCTACAAGTTACTGACCCGCTGGTACAAAACGCCAGAATTCCTACATAGGCTCAACCCTGACGTTCCATCGCAGTGCTGGAGGTGTGGAACAGAAGTCGGCTCTTTGTCACATATATGGTGGTCTTGTAGTAAAATTCGCCCCTTTTGGTCTCAAATAGAGAACACAATTAACCGGATATGTGCCTCTAAGGTACGTCTGGATGCAAAACTAGTACTCCTCTGGTGTCCCAACGATTCCCTTACTCCTGCCAAAGCTGACCTCCCGACCATGCTTCTTACTGCAGCGCGTTTGTTGGTACCCCTCCTCTGGAAGAATGACTCACCACCCTCAATGTTAATGTGGACCGAGAAAACAGATCAACTGTTTAGATTTGAGGAATTAGCCCATTGGGAAACTCGCACACGTTCCAAATTTCTCAAACTGTGGCGACCATGGGAGAAATACCGCAACCCCGAGTGAATTGGAAGAACTCCCTCTCCTCCTCTTCCCACCCAATTCTACCCCTTCTCCCAACCCCCCACCCTCCAATCTTGTCTGTGTCTTTTCTTTCATTCGTTGTTACTAAATTGTTTATACTCACTATGTTAGTAGATCTGACATGGTCTGTGAGAATATTGGCACCCATTATGCTGCTGCCATCTGCGAATGGCTTTATATTGATGCATGATTTTTTGTCCAGACCATATGCACTCTCAATAAAAAGAGTTTTGGTTAAGAATAAAAAAAAAAAAAAAAAAAAAAAAAAAAAAAATAGGTGAGGGGTGCACTGCACAACGCCATCTGTGGAAAGGTGCACCTGACTACGGATACGCTGACCAGTAAGCACGGTCAGGGCCATTATATCTCCATAACAGCACACTGGGTAAATGCAGTGGCGGCTGGGCCGGAGGTGGATAGAAGTGTGGTGCAAGGCCTTCCACCACCGAGGATTGCAGGGCGCCTCAGTTTGCCTCCTGTTGCTTCCTCATCCTCTACCAGCTCCTCATCCGATCAGCGTAACAGCTTCAACACCAACTTGAACAGCACAGCCAGGAATAAACGACAGCAGGCAGTTTAAAAATATATCTGTTTGGGGGGAAAAAAAACACACCGCGCAGGAGCTGTGGACAGGCCTTAAACAACAGAACGATGAGTGGTTTGTGCCAGTCAGCCTGAAGCCTGGTCTGGTGAGGTGCGATAATGGGCGAAATCTCGTAGCAGCTCTGGGACTAGCCGGTTTGACGCACATCTCTTGCTTGGCGCATGTGCTGAATTTGGTGGTGCAGAGATTCCTTAAAAATTACCCCGATATGTCAGAGCTGCTGCTAAAGTGCGGGCCGGCTGTGCGCACTTTCGGCGTTCTCACCCTGCTAATGCTCGCCTGTCAGCGCTGCAGCGTAACTTCTGCCTTCCCACTCACCACCTCATATGCGACATGCCCAAAAGGTGGAACTCCACCTTGCACATAAGATAAGATAAGTTAAGATAAGATGCCTTTATTGTCACTGTACAATACAATGTAATACAATGTACAATACAATGAAATGTTGTTTGGACCAATCCTAGATGCCATGGACAGAGGAACACGAACTGACATTTGAACTAAAGCATTACACTAGAAAAAAAACAAAACATTGCACTAGAAGGCATTACTATTCACAGTTCACTGCATATATATAGCAAGAGCAAAGTAGGAAGTGCTTGTGAGTATACACTACGTGCAGAATTATTAGGCAAACGAGTATTTTGACCACATCATCCTCTTTATGCATGTTGTCTTACTCCAAGCTGTATAGGCTCGAAAGCCTACTACCAATTAAGCATATTAGGTGATGTGCATCTCTGTAATGAGAAGGGGTGTGGTCTAATGACATCAACACCCTATATCAGGTGTGCATAATTATTAGGCAACTTTCTTTCCTTTGGCAAAATGGGTCAAAAGAAGGACTTGACAGGCTCAGAAAATAGAGTAGTGAGATATCTTGCAGAGGGATGCAGCACTCTTAAAATTGCAAAGCTTCTGAAGCGTGATCATCGAACAATCAAGCGTTTCATTCAAAATAGTCAACAGGGTCGCAAGAAGCGTGTGGAAAAACCAAGGCGCAAAGTAACTGCCCATGAACTGAGAAAAGTCAAGCGTGCAGCTGCCAAGATGCCACTTGCCACCAGTTTGGCCATATTTCAGAGCTGCAACATCACTGGAGTGCCCAAAAGCACAAGGTGTGCAATACTCAGAGACATGGCCAAGGTAAGAAAGGCTGAAAGACGACCACCACTGAACAAGACACACAAGCTGAAACGTCAAGACTGGGCCAAGAAATATCTCAAGACTGATTTTTCTAAGGTTTTATGGACTGATGAAATGAGAGTGAGTCTTGATGGGCCAGATGGCTGGATTGGTAAAGGGCAGAGAGCTCCAGTCCGACTCAGACGCCAGCAAGGTGGAGGTGGAGTACTGGTTTGGGCTGGTATCATCAAAGATGAGCTTGTGGGGCCTTTTTGGGTTGAGGATGGAGTCAAGCTCAACTCCCAGTCCTACTGCCAGTTTCTGGAAGACACCTTCTTCAAGCAGTGGTACAGGAAGAAGTCTGCAAGGTAAGAAAAACATGATTTTCATGCAGAACAATGCTCCATCACACGCGTCCAAGTACTCCACAACGTGGCTGGCAAGAAAGGGTATAAAAGAAGAAAATCTAATGACATGGCCTCCTTGTTCACCTGATCTGAACCCCATTGAGAACCTGTGGTCCATCATCAAATGTGAGATTTACAAGGAGGGAAAACAGTACACCTCTCTGAACAGTGTCTGGGAGGCTGTGGTTGCTGCTGCACGCAATGTTGATGGTGAACAGATCAAAACACTGACAGAATCCATAGATGGCAGGCTTTTGAGTGTCCTTGCAAAGAAAGGTGGCTATATTGGTCACTGATTTGTTTTTGTTTTGTTTTTGAATGTCAGAAATGTATATTTGTGAATGTTGAGATGTTATATTGGTTTCACTGGTAAAAATAAATAATTGAAATGGGTATATATTTGTTTTTTGTTAAGTTGCCTAATAATTATATACAGTAATAGTCACCTGCACACACAGATATCCCCCTAAAATAGCTAAAACTAAAAACAAACTAAAGACTACTTCCAAAAATATTCAGCTTTGATATTAATTAGTTTTTTGGGTTCATTGAGAACATGGTTGTTGTTCAATAATAAAATTAATCCTCAAAAATACAACTTGCCTAATAATTCTGCACTCCCTGTATATACACACTGATTCAGACACCACTGCAGACAAGAGGTCATCATAGGTTCATGAATGCAGCAGTCACTTTCAGTCTGTGGTAGTTTCTGTCCTAGGAAGGGGCAATAATCTCTGAGCATTTAGGAAACTGATTGCTTTGGGGTAAAAGCTGTTCTTCAGCCTAGTAGTGCGGGCATGTAGGGCTCTAAGATGCCTACCAGAGGGTAGGGGAATGAAAAGGCTGTGGCCGGGGTGAGTTGGATCCCCGCAGATATTTTTTGCCCTGTTGCTGCAGCGAGCAGTGAAGATGTCATCCAGTGATGGTAACTTAGTACCAGTGATTCTGCCAGACATTCTGATGATGCGCTTGAGGGTCTTCTTGTCCTCAGAAGAACAGCCAGAGTTCCACACTGTAATGTAGTATGTGATAACAGATTCTATGGTGCACCTGTAAAAATTGACTAGCAGCTGTTTTGGGAGTTGTGCTTTCTTCAGACTCCTCAGAAAATAAAGCCTCTGAAGGTCTTTTTTTGTAATTTCTGTTTTTTATCCATGACAGGTCCTGAGTCCTGACTAATATGAACTCCCAAGAATCTGAAACTTTGAGCTATCTCCACGTTTCCACCATTAATGCTAATGGGATGGTGTCCATTTTGTTTCTTCTTCCTAAAATCCAGAATTAGCTCCTTTGTTTTCTTGGTATTGAGTATGAGGTTGTTGTTCTTAATCCATCTCTCTAGGTTCTCAAACCTCTTTCCTATAGGCTGTTTCATCATTGTTGGAGATTAGGCCAATCACGGTCGTGTCATCTGCAAATTTTATAATGGTATTGGTATTGTGAATAGGTTTACAGTCATGCTGGCCAGACTGTGCGAGCAACAGCAGGCAATAGTTGAGTTTCAGCTGCAGCACACACAGGTGAGTCGCTCGGCGGAACAGCACCACTTCACCACTAATGACTGGGCCTCCATGCAAGACCTGTGTTCCTTGTTGCGCTGTTTCGAGTACTCTACAAACATGGCCAGTACTGATAAAGCCATTTTCATCTTTACTATCCCACTTCTATGCCTCCTTGGAAAAATGCTCCTGGTGATGATGGAAGAGGATGTGGCACAGGAGGAGGAGGAGGAAGAGGGATCATTTCGTAGGGTTTCCGGCCAGTCATTCCCAAGTGGTTTAGAGGGTGGGTTCCTGCACCCACCAACCCAAGGTACACAATTGTCCAGCCAGGCCACAGTTCTGGAGGATGATGAGGTGGAGGATGAGGAGGAGAAGATGGAGGAGGAGGAACCATGTTCACAGCAGGGTGGTACCCAGACCAGCTCATGGCCATCACTTTTGCGTGGATGGGGGGATACAGAGGACACAGACAATACACCTCCCACAGAGGCCAGCTTTTCGTTGTCTCTGGGCAGCTGGGCACACATGAGCGATTACATGCTGCAGTGTCTCTGCAACGATCGCCGAGTTGCCCACATTCTAACTTGTGCTGATTACTGGGTGGCCACACTGCTGGATCCCCGTTGCAAGGACAACGTACCGTCCTTAATTCCATCACTGGAGCGTGATCGTAAGATACTGCAGCGCCATTGCTCATGTTTGTATTTTCGATATTTCACACTCTTTTGGAGTGTACCTCAATTTTGCAAAATTAAAGAGGACCTTTCATCAATGTAATTTTAATTAAATAACACCCCTACCTAATAGTCCGGCATCCACTGATGTTCCCCCTTTTTTTTTTCAAATCGACCCCCGAATGTAGTAATAACAGCCCTGTTTCTTCTGCTGCAGCGTCTGTCAGTCAGACGCTTTTTTTGTATGGGGCGTTGCTAAACTCGTTTCTTTGATATTCTCCTTGGCTGAGAGCGCAGCCAATCGCAGCGCTCGTCTTTCAGCCAGGGAGAAGGAGCTAAAGTTCTCGCGAGAATCGTGAGAACTTGAGCTTCCTAACATCCGGTTCCAGCGCCATCTTGGATTCCCCGGCCGAGGATTGCGACGGATGAGGAAGCAGCGGCATGAGCGGCAGGGTAAGTATGATAATCAACCCCTAGACATCGAGCAAATCTCCGCATCAAGTAGCTGCCACAGCACCCCACTGGCAACGAGCATAATGGGGGTCATGATCATGGACCACCACAGGTAATCAGTATGGGGGACATGATCATGCCCCTAGCACAACCCCCCCACTCTGGCAATGAGCATAATGGGGGTTATGATCATGGACCCCCACAGGCAGACAGCAATAATGGGGGTCATGATCATGCCCCCAGCACAAACCCCCACTCTGGCAACGAGCATAATGGGGGTTATGCTCATGGACCCCCACAGGCAGACAGCAATAATGGGGGTCATGATCATGCCCCCAGCACAACCCCCCCACTCTGGCAACGAGCATAATGGGGGTTATGATCATGGACCCCCACAGGCAGACAGCAATAAGGGGGCCATGATCATGCCCCCAGCACAACCCCGCCTCTGGCAACGAGCATAATGGGGGTTATGATCATGGACCCCAACCCCCACAGGCCGACAGCAATAAGGGGGTCATGATCATGCCCCCCCAGCACAACCCCCCTCTGGCAATGGGCATAATGGGGGTTATGATCATGGACCCCCACAGGCAGACAGCAATAATGGGGTCATGATCATGCCCCCAGCACAAACCCCCCACTCTGGCAACGAGCATAATGGGGGTCATGATCATGTACCCCCACAGGCAGACAGCAATAAGGGGGTCATGATCATGCCCCCCCTCTGGCAATGAGCATAATGGGGGTTATGATCATGGACCCCCACAGGCAGACAGCAATAAGGGGGCCATGATCATGCCCCCAGCACAACCCCCGCCTCTGGCAACGAGCATAATGGGGGTTATGATCATGGACCCCAACCCCCACAGGCCGACAGCAATAAGGGGGTCATGATCATGCCCCCCCAGCACAACCCCCCCTCTGGCAATGAGCATAATGGGGGTTATGATCATGGACCCCCACAGGCAGACAGCAATAATGGGGTCATGATCATGCCCCCAGCACAAACCCCCCCACTCTGGCAACGAGCATAATGGGGGTCATGATCATGTACCCCCACAGGCAGACAGCAATAAGGGGGTCATGATCATGCCCCCCCCAGCACAACCCCCCCTCTGGCAATGAGCATAATGGGGGTTATGATCATGGACCCCCACAGGCAGACAGCAATAAGGGGGTCATGATCATGCCCCCCCAGCACAACCCCCCCCTCTGGCAACGATCATAATGGGGGTTATGATCATGGACCCCCACCCCCACAGGCAGACAGCAATAAGGGGGTCATGATCATGCCCCCCCAGCACAACTCCCCCTCTGGCAACGAGCATAATGGGGGTTATGATCATGGACCCTCACAGGCAGACAGCAATAAGGGGGTCATGATCATGCCCCCCCAGCACACCCCCCCTCTGGCAACGAGCATTATGGGGGTCATGATCATGGACCCCCACAGGCAGACAGCAATAAGGGGGTCATGATCATGCCCCCCCAGCACACCCCCCCTCTGGCAACGAGCATAATGGGGGTCATGATCATGTACCCCCACAGGCAGACAGCAATAAGGGGGGTCATGATCATGCCCCCAGCACAACCCCCCCTCTGTCAACGAGCATATTGGGGGTCATGATTATGGACCCCCACAGGCAGACAGCAAAAATGGGGGTCATGATCATGCCCCCAGCACAAACCCCCCGCTCTGGCAACGAGCATAATGGGGGTTATGATCATGGACCCCCACAGGCAGACGGAAATAAGGGGGTCTTGATCATGCCCCCCCCAGCACAACCCCCCCCCCTCTGGCAACGAGCATAATGGGGGTCATGATCATGGACCCCCACCCCCACAGGCAGATAGCAATAAAATGTAACAGCATTTTACAACAGTGAGCACTACCTCAAAAGTTCACTACATGATTCTATATAGTTCTGCTATTACTAAAAAATAGAATTTTTTAAGATGCATTAAAATTTATTTTTTATTTTTCTCAGATATGAGAATGGATAATTCGCCAGATGAATTCCTAGTGTTTTTGCGCCAAGATCTGAAAATGTAAATTTCCTAATAAAAAAAATGTTGATAATCATGTATTATCATCCTATCAGGCTGGTCATTGTTTATCCAATTTTTTATATTTTTTTAATAGTTGGAGTGGCTAAAGAAACGTCTTCAACAGAAGTACGGTGTCACCAATAAATCTGAACCGTGTTTTCCAGAAAACCCCACTCGTTCCACATTAGATAACAGTGTTGAGAGCATTGAAAATGAATAGTTAGACAGTAGTAGAGTTGGAAATAACCAATGGTGCACGTGTACTAACTGTAAACCGATGCCAACCGCCATAGAATCGATCTGTTGTAAAGAAATTTCGAATATTGAACCATATGTTACTGAAACCGGTTGCATAATTGAACATGAATATTTCCAACAATTTTGTCAAGATCGGGGAAGGGTGGAGGTGTCCGTGCGGGCAATTGGAGAAGTGCTGCGTCCCCCTCCAGATACGGAATTGAACAGGTGTTCTTATTTGTGTATTTTCTTCCATGAAAACAAAATCTGCTACATTTTGCTCTGAACACCCAACCATATGTTTACATAATTATAATATTGTCTATAATTTTAAATTCAATATACTTTTTTTTTAGGCTACTAAGAAAAACAGCATATCAGGGCTTTACAGCTTGGATACATGGCTATCTTGGCGTTGGAAGAAGATGCCCTATTCCTTCTTGTGCAGTGACGATCATAAGAGAAGTTTTTCCAGACCCACTTCAAGATTATTGCGGATTTCGAATGTTCAGAGAGGAGCCTGCAGAGTATCTAGCAATGGAGTAACGTCAAAGTTAATTATAATATATTATTATGAAAAGACTGTAAAATAATCAAGTTATGTAATAAAGTACCAATTTTACAATGTATGTTTTTAATTTTTTTTATAAATATCTCAAAAAATTTGAAAGTTACAGCATAATATTTTGGTATCCAATGTTCCAATACAATATTCTCGATTGCAGAAATGTAATATTTAGAGAAATGATAGACCAATTAAATAAAAAAATATATATATCTTATTTTATTATAAAAAAAGGCCTCCTCCATATCCCCTCATAGAGTACCTTCACACTTGCGTAAGGGCAGTCGGTCAGGCTATCTGGGCAGGTCAAAATGATTTGGGATCTGCACAGCTACTTTTCAGGTTTATGGCCAAGATGGCCCCCTGTCACCATTGACTATAAGCAGACCATAGTGTACTGTGATAGATAGATGGACTGAAATTCAAACATGCATTATTGTTAGTACCTCAAGCTCTCGCAGTGGGACACCCCCGCCTTCATAATTGTCAATAGTGTTCAGATTAAAAAAAATAAAAAATTTATTCAGGCTATTGTCCTGATGAATCGCCATGTCGCTAGTGTGAAGGGACCCCTAGCCTTTACCAAACCTCACACAAAGTTTATGGATATTCCTTACACATCTGTAATAAAGCGGTATATAGTAACGTCCTTGCCAACAGGAAATAGATAAAATCTCGACCAAGCAAATGTTTTGTAATACGCAAAAATGTCAAATATATAAAACAAATTTAAAAAAAGTATGTCTAATTCAAAAAATGTTTGGCTTTTTCACATTTCATTACAGTTATGCAAAGGATATCCATAAAATGTATATAATATGTAATTTTTATTTCATTTTTTTAAAATATCAATTTCTCTTAAAAAAATTATATTGGCATAATTTTATTAAAATAAATTTCCAAATCCAGGATGATATGGTAGGTCCAGGGCAAGTCCGTCAACGTGGTTGCTCGATTGTCAGCCTGTGGACAAAAGACATGGTCAGAATCTGAAATGTACTGCAGTGCCGTCTCTGTGAGAGGAAAAGGGTCAATCAAGGGACTGTAGCTACATTATAATACTGTCAGTGAATACACCATGGAGTCTAATTGGATCCCCTTCCTCCAAGGCTGGCAGGAAATGTGTTGTTCCTTCCTGGGCAGGTCCGACACGGTGGTACAGTTTACTGTCAGCCTGTGGACAAAAGACATGGTCAGAATCTGAAATGTACTGCAGCGCCGTCTCTGTGAGAGGAAAAGGGTCAATCAAGGGACTGTAGCTACATTATAATACTGTCAGTGAACACACCTTGGAGTCTAATCGGATCCCCTTCCTCCAAGGCTTGACAGCACTTCTCCTCCACACAGGTAAAATGTCTATAAAAAGACAGTAAAGTTCCATTCTTACTGTAATATAACAACTTTTGTTTGGAAAAGCCAAATGGTCACTGGCTTGAGGCAGATCTACTTGCGCTATCCTAACCCTTTGCACTAGTGGTGCAGTCCCGTTTTGGTAAACAAATATCAACAGCATAAACTAAAGTAAAATAACTAAACAACAAAGTTAGTTCTCTTAACATTCTAAAAAATAACATTTTACTGAACATGAAAGTAACGGAAAAGCAGGATTTTTTTTTTAGGAAATAATTATTTTTTTCTTGAACCAAGATGCACTTTATTAGTTTTTGCCAAAACGTGACCAATGCTGCCGTAGAATGTCTTCCTTTTTCGGGGGTTCTACATTAGCAATGTTTGGTGGAAGATTATGTGTTCGACTCTTCCATTCTGGTGTGATGTCTCCTACAGCTAACTTCAAGCAATCAACTAAAATAGGAGTAACATGTTCCACGCTCATTGCTTCATAAACATTCTTCACCATCCAGCGTTTTTTTTCCCTTCGGAAGTATTAATTTTGTTCTTCTTGTTCCAATGGGTTCTGACACAGAAGTTGGGAAGTGAACAACTGCTTGTGGTCTTCCGAGATTATTATTGTGTGCCAAAATTGCCAGTTTGGTTTGTGTTTCCATTCCATTTATACCGAAATGTATTCTTTTGGTTCTGTACTTTAAAACTAAACTGTGGAAGGCATCAAGAGGTCCAGTGTGGCAATTTCGGATCAGGTGTGGTACATAGCTGGTCATTTGTTCGCTTTTGATGATTTCTTCTAGTTTTTGATAAGCAGTACTTTCCTTTCTAAGCCACAAAACTGAAGTGTCTTCAGGTCGCAGTTCTTGGTGGGCACACTTATTATAGTGTTCTCCATCTTCCCATTCATGTCTGTTGGCTACATGATGTAGAACAGAATTCCATCTTTCCCGGGAAAAAAAAGCATTGTGGTCACACGTTTTAGCACACCACCAGAAATGGTTGACTATCTTTTCGATCCATGGTTTTGGATCCTTTCCGGCTCTTCCGTTACTTGCCTTGATTAATCTTTTCTTGATGGACTTTGCATAGTGCCAAATGTCAAACTGATGATCTATGTCAGTGTACACCTCGCGCATCAATTTTTGAATACTGACATGTCGATCAGAGACAAATACACATATGTCAAAGCCATTGTTTTTAACTTGTTCCATTAAAGCTTGGAATCCAAACTTCTCCATAGCTACCGATGAACTGCACTGGCTTCTGTGTACAACTTCGAAATCTATAATTTTTTCAGTGTACAGGTCCATAACAGTATAGGTACAATATTTAGCGGAGTGGCCGGGGCTATGACATTGACCATCTCCTGCTAAACAAATTGACAAACCATTCAAATCTTCCTGTATTTTTTTTTCTTGCTTCCAGGCAATATCAATAGCAGGGAACAGAAATTTGGTTTGGTAACGGTAATAAGTGGTCTCAGAAAATGTGCTCAAGCCAAAAATTCCAAACAACTCCTGAACTTTTTGATAGTTTAGGCCACTGCAGAGTATTGACGCTGCCAAAAGGACATTTCCACTGCAGAAACGTCCAATTTTCGTCTGTGTATGCCATAATAAAGACGAATGTCCGCTATGACAACTACCGCAAATTATTACAGCTGATCCTTTCCTTTCTTTTGAAATTGAAAACACAGTTAGATTGCAATCAACATACTGACACTTCACCTGACGTAGCAGTACATCGAGACAACTTTCGTTCACAATCAATTTTGTGTCTTTTACCATGTCTTTAAATTGCATATCTGGAAAAGAATTATCATGTTCAATTTCTAACATAGACTGTAAAGCAAATTGATCAGAAGAGCAGTGGCTTACCATCAAAGGGTCATATGAGTGGTCTCTTGAATCATGAATTTCCCCTGCGTTAGCCAAACTGCTAATATTGTATGAATCCTCCAAGTCACCTGTCAACGGAAATATCCCACTAACCAGATCATCATTATTACCGTCTTCTTCCGGGGGTTGGGAGATCTTTTCATTTTCAAATACAATAGGAGATAGAAGTCTAATAAATGGATTAGTTTGGTGCCGATTTTGGGATTGTGAACAATCAGGCAATGGGGTGGATTCATGAACAATATTTGTATGTTGACGTAAAGGTGATTCTTCTTCCCTAAGGGTAAGATTTTTATCCATACTAATAATTATTGAATTTGTCAAATTTAACTCTGTCTGAATTGAAGCATCCGTGAATTTGGAAATGAGAATTTCCACATTCTCAAAGACTCGTTGAACTTCCAGGCACGAAAGGGATACAGTATGACCACGAGATTCTGTTGGTACAGATGATTCTGATGATGAAGGTGTAACCGACTGCTGGGAACCTGTTGGATTCTGAAGTCGTTTTTTCTTGAATTTTTTTGGCTCTAAAACTTTTCTTTCATAATCAAATACATTTTCAAAAATTGAAGGGTTTGCTACAGGGCGAAGCAAACGTCTGCCAGTGTTGACTATAAAACTATCATCAGAAAAATGTAGGGAACAAATATGATACTTATTGTATCGTTTCATTTTGTAACCTAGAATCTCCTCTGCTAGAGAAATAACTTCTACCTCTCCTGAAGGAATTAAGATTTGAAGCCAATCTAATATTCTCTCCCTAAGGTTGGGAAAAAACAATTTTTTACCCAACATGAGTTCGGCATTTTATCAATTCCTGTTTTAAAAAAAAAAGAAAATATTAAAATATGCATATTATTTGGATACATGTTATAAGGTAAACTCAAATGTACCATATTAGCTGAAAAACATTGAACGTTTATAAATAGATTTTTTAATAAAAAACTATATTCGGATCGAAATAACGTGGTACATCACGTCTTCTTTCTTCAACCATTTTTTTAAAAAGGAAATAAAATTAGGTCTTCCATACTTACCCTACCTGTATACTTACCCTTGTCGATATATCAAAATTATAAATAATATAATGATGGAACGTAGAACTATCAAACAACGCAATACAAACGTGTATTGGTTTTTTGAACTGGGAAACTTCACGCAACATGTTTCTTCTTCTTCCGATGACTGTCGGAATACAACTTACCAGTCAGGGTTGCTGCCCTGAATTGACTAACTGGAAATTCACTGTAAAAAAATATATAAAAGTTAAATTGTACATTGAAAGTTATACTATCACCTTAAAAAAGTATTTTATATGTATTTTTTTTAACCATTATATTAATTGTTTACTTACCTATAATAATAATAATGATAATAATAATAATAATATAACTATGTATATTATTTTAGTTTTGGGAACTAACAATATGGCACTTATTCAGTGTATATATCCTATTAATAGAAAAGAAACAAACAATAGTAACTAGTTTGCCACAGTGTCCATATTGTACAGTGGCAATTTTCACAACACAGTAGAGAGGAGGGTGGAGAATTGAAGGGTACACTTCAATAAAGTGTGTTCAATTACAAACGCGGCTACTCTGTGTGTGGCGAAATCACTTGCAGTGTAATAAATGTAAAGAAACCCCTATATAACAGGGGATAAACTTAGGCTACTTTCACACTTGTGGCATGACGGATCCGACAGGCTGTTCACCATGTTGGATCCGTCCTGCGGCTATTTCGCCATGCCCGCGGACCGCCGCTCCGTCCCCATTGACTATAATGGGGACGGGGCGGAGCTCCGGCGCAGCACGGCGGTGCACGGAGAAAGCCCGCCGGACGAAAATTACTGCATGTCAGGGTTTTTAGTCCGGCGGCTTTCTCCGTGCACCGCCGTGCTGCGCCGGAGCTCTGCCCCTGTCCCCATTATAGTCAATGGGGACAGAGTGGCGGTCCGCGGGCACGGCGAAATAGCCGCAGGACGGATCCGACATGATGAACAGCCTGTCGGATCCGTCCTGCCGCAAGTGTGAAAGTAGCCTTAGTCTTCAAATTTCAAAACAGCTTTGAAGATTGTGTAGAGATTGGAGATAGAATTAACTCTTCCGACTAAAATAGGAAGCAGTCGCTTGTCTTAGAGGTTGATAAACCCACGGCCGAGTATGATAACATAAGGAGTCACCAGGGTTTGTTTGGCAAGATATTATGAGAATAAAAAAAACAAGGGTCCCCCCCCCCCCTATTTTCATAACCAGCCAAGGGTTAAACCGACAGCTGTAGGCTGGAGTTAGCAGGGTGAGGAGGTCCAATTTTTTGGGGTCCTTCTCATCCTAATAACAACAGCCCACAGCCGCAGCAAGAACAAAACCATAAAATAAAAAAAATTGTTTCACACTTGTCGGCAACTTGGGTCTTCCCGGCACCTAAAGGGCTTTGAGTGCCGGGCTAATTGTTAGGGGTTTTACAGTCAGCATTGTTGACAATATAAATTCAACGGTGGCTGACAGTAAGACCCAGTCACAGTGATGGGAGCCTCTGTAAAGATTCACCCATTACTACCACTGCAAGGTCATAATAACCACATGTAGAATAGACGTGTTTGCAATCACTTTATTGAAATGATCACTCCCCGACTCATGCCCTCGTTGGCCAGTTTATTATATAAATACCAATGGATGATTATAAACTCTTCGTGTCACTGGTGGGTAGTCGGAGAAACAATCTAATAAACAAAGGAAATTAAAAAAAAAATAGTCAGTGTTGGGTGTTAGATAATCCACCATGAGAAGAGAAAGACACATGATTAGACAAAAAAACTTAATTTGTTGAAATGAAAATGGGAAAGGTATTGACAAGCCCCAGCACGCCAGTTCCCTAGGTGGTGTTTGAGAGGTCTGGGACTACAACCCCCATCACATCAGTTGCCTGTGTGGTGTTTGAGGGGTCTGGCACTACAACCCACGCCGGTTGCCTGGATGGTGTTTTAGGGGGTCTCTATTTGTGACCCCTATAATGCTTGTTACCTTTTGGGCTAGGGGGGTGTCTATATTTATGACCCCACTCATCGTCCTTTCCTTTGGGGGTTGGTACTGATGTTAGGCATGATTATAACCCCCATAATTCCTCATTGCCTGTGGGGGGTTCATGATTACCACCCGCTATAATGCTCGCTGCCTGTGGGGGTCCATGATCATGACCCCCATAATGCTCGTTGCCAGAGGGGGGGTTGTGCTGGGGGGGCATGATCATGACCCCCTTATTGCTGTCTGCCTGTGGGGGTCCATGATCATAACCCCCATTATGCTCGTTGCCAGAGGGGGGGGGGGGTTGTGCTGGGGGTTTATGATCATGACCCCCTTATTGCTGTCTGCCTGTGGGGGTGGGGGTCCATGATCATAACCCCCATTATGCTCATTTCCAGAGGGGGGGTTTGTGCTGGGGGCATGATCATGACCCCCTTATTGCTGTCTGCCCGTGGGGGTGGGGGTCCATGATCATAACCCCCATTATGATCGTTGCCAGAGGGGGGGTTGTGCTGGGGGGTTTTATGATCATGACCCCCTTATTGCTGTCTGCCTGTGGGGGTGGGGGTCCATGATCATAACCCCCATTATGCTTGTTGCCAGAGGGGGGGTTTGTGCTGGGGGCATGATCATGACCCCCATACTGATAACCTGTGGGGGTTCATGATCGTGACCCCATTATGCTCGTTGCCCTGGGGGGGGTTGTGCTGGGGGCATGATCATGACCCCCATGCTGATTACCTGTGGGGGTCCGTGATCATGACCCCCATTATGCTCGTTGCCAGTGGGGTGCTGTGGCAGCTACTTGATGCAGAGATTTGCTCGATGTCTAGGGGTTGATTCTCATACTTACTCTGCCACTCGTGCCGCTGCTTCCTCATCCGTCGCGATCCTCGGCCAGGGAATCCAAGATGGCGCTGGAACCGGATGTTAGGAAGCATAAGTTCTCGCGATTCTCGCGAGAACTTTAGCTCCTTCTCCCTGGCTGAGAGACGAGCGCTGCGATTGGCTGTGCTCTCAGCCAAGGAGAATATCAAAGAAACGAGTTTAGCAACGCCCCATACAAAAAGCATCTGACTGACAGACGCTGCAGCAGAAGAAACGGGGCTGTTATTACTACATTCGGGGGTTGATTAAAAAAAAAAAAAGGGGGGAACATCAGTGGATACCGGACTATTAGGTAGGGGTGTTATTTCATTAAAATTACATTGATGAAAGGTCCTCTTTAAATTAAAACTAAAAACCTGTGTTAGCTATCTCGTCCTCCTCCACCGCCGCTTCCACCTACCCTGCCATGTCCACCGCCTCCTCAAACTCCTACTCCATATAGAACTCCACCTCATAAATCAAATTTTTTTTTTTTTGGATGTGTTTTATTTTATATCATTTCACTACTTTGTCATTTACATTTTCTGGTGAAATTCACCAATTTTTGGGTGTATAGTACCACTGCTATACCTAGTAGGCCGGTTAAAAAAAATAAAAAAAATTGTCATTAACATTTTCGGGTGAAATTCACTAATTTTTGGGTGTATAGTACCACTGCTATACCATAAATTTGACTTCCTCCTATAGCACCTGTGACGCGATGTCATGTCCCCGTCCGGATCTTATTAAAAAAATGACTGTCAGTTTAGAAAAATTAACCACATTTAATCAGGAAACAGGACGTCCAAATATGGTCAGTTCCTGTAGCCCTTTGGAGACCACAGACTCTAATCACCCCCTGCTGAGATCACGTCACACCTCGGACAACTTCTAATAACAAACCCCAGCCCATACGTCTCCTGCCCACCTTGGAACCATGAAAATTAAACACATGCTAGTTGGCCCTTCCTTGCAGCCTGCTCAATTTACACATCAGAAGCAGAGATAGCTGGGAGGGAGGAGCGCATAGGAGAGACATGTGAACCGTGCTCTGAGAACCCCAAAAAGCATATTGGGGCTATATGGAATTATGACCCAAAAATGCAGGTACCCTCAAAATGCACCTCTCACCCAGAGGAACCAGGAGAGTCCAAACATGACAGCTCTGGGGTCTTCCCAGACTGGGAAATGGGTTACTAGTCACCTGGAAGGGAGAGAGGTGGGGTGTCACCCATAGAATCGTCCATAAATTCATGGGGGACCCAGCACAAGTGCCCGGGTTTTCATATTTATTACGCCAACAAAGTTATGGGCCATTTTTGTAAAATTAGGGAAAACTGGCCTGGCCAGCAGCAGGGAGGGGCAAACAAGCCCTCCCAAACCCTCCTTCAGGAACACCCACCGTGCAGCCCTTGGCCAGCGATTGGCTGGGCCAACCCCCCTTACCCTCCCACAGAATGGGGCATAAAAGTCTGTGCGCAATGGGAGAGGGGAGTTTCTCGCCCTGTGGTCACATCGCCGATAGGCTGTCCGTTGGAACGTAAGTTTGTGCCTGGATTTTGCATAGGCGAAATCCAAGATAGTATTTCTCTTTTTATCCCTGTTTATTTTCCACATGCTTCCCAGCTCGCTATTGTAATCTTTTTCTGTAAATTTTTGTATGCATTGTTTGTTTCACTTCTGTATTACTTATAGTAAAAGATATTTTCATATCTTTTAAATTGTCTCTCTCTTATTGCTCTAAGCCCCACTGCAACAAAGTACTCGTACGCCCTGAAGAGACCTACCTGTCTTATAGTCGACTGATATTCGAGACATAACTGTTTTATGATTCAATTGTGGTTAGCTTGTAGTGTGATAGTGGGGCTGATCTGTTAGTGGTCTGAACCCCTATACCTACAATTATAGAGTCGTTCACTGACTGAACGTGGTGGCAGCAGAAAATAAGGGGGGTCCAGGATTGACTGTTTGGGTAATCCTGAATCTCCCCCCTGTCGCGGTCCACCCGCGGTTGGGCTTTTCTCCACGCTGGGGCGTCCTGGTGGTCGGAAGTCTGATTTAAACGGGGGTGGTCGTGACAGAATTGGTGGCAGCTAAGTGGGATTGCAGCTTGCTTAGAGCGTCAGTATGAGGGTTAAGCGATTAGCCTCACACTGAAAAAACCTAACCGTTTTTTAAGAAAGAGACACAGTGCATTTTTCTGTTTATACATACATAGCAGCTGGAAGTGTACCCCAACCCCTCTCTTTGTTTTTCTTTCCTTTCTTTTATTTGGCAACAATGAGTGCACCACAGGGCCCTCAAACTCGAGGTATGCTGAAGGCCCAGGAGTTATTGGATGGAGGAAACTCAGATCCCACTGAGTTGAATAACCCCTCCCAGGCTGAGGCTGACGAACTGGGAAACGGACATCCTGCTGAGCCTTGCAGTTCTCCAGCCGAGCATAGCTCTGTTTCTATGCCATCCCTAAGTGTTATGGACCAGCTACTCCACACTAACCCGGACTTGTATTTTCGGCTGCTGGAGGCGCGTCAACGTCATGAACTGGCAATGGCCCAATTACAGCTTCAAAGGCCGGACCGGGCTGCTGCTTCCACAGGACCATCCCTGGTGGTCAAGCCAAAACTGCCTGTGATGGAGTCAGAGAACTGTGACATTGACATCTTCCTGCATGCTTTTGAGACCTTCTGCCATCAGTACCAAGTGCCAGAGCCACAGTGGGCGGGACACCTTATGTCTGCGCTGAGGGAAAAGCCATAGAGGCCCTTGTTGGACTACCCTTTGCAGAGCGGGCCAGTTACAAGGCCATCAAAAATGCTATTCTAGCCAAGTACATGCTTACGCCAGAGACTTACCGTTTGAAATTCCGGTCCCTGAGGAGAGGGCCCGAGGATACGTTTATAGACTATCTTGGCAAATTGCAGACCATCTTCAAACAGTGGTCTGATCCCCTCACCCAGGACACCAAGCAGTCCCTGGCTGATCTGATGGTCCGGGAACAGTTTGTCGCAAATTGCCCCCCTGATGTGCAAAAGTATGTCTGTGAGCACAAGCCAAAGAGTGCGCGGGAGGCAGCCGAGTTAGCTGATGAATTCCTCGCTATGCCCAGCACTCGGGCCTCCAAGGACGCTTTGTCACATTTGGGAGGAAACCCTTCCCCTGTTTCCTCCTCACGGCCCTTACAGCGACCCTTCCAGAGGCCTGCTCAGCGACCTGACGGAGCCAAGCCAGCCTCAGCCGAGATCCGGATCTGCTACCGGTGCCACAAGCCGGGTCACCTCAGCCGCGAGTGCCCAGAGCAGAAGGGAAGTCCACAATCATCAACTGGCAGGCCCACCAGCAACCCAACCAGCACATCTGTCCGCAAGCCGCCCGGAGTTTTCCTCGTAGGGAAGGAGATCCAGCGCCCAGCGGACAATATGCAAGTCGTCACCGTGGGTAACCGATGCACCACTGGACTGTTGGACTCGGGAGCCCAGGTAACTTTAGTCCGTCCAGAGATGGTGGACGAAAAGGACCTCATTCCAGGAAGAACCCTCTCGCTCACTGGTGTTGGAGGGCCGCTCCCCAAGGTACCCCTGGCTCGTGTTTATCTGGACTGGGGTGTCGGGAGTGGAATGAGGGAGGTGGGTGTCATGGCTGACATACCCACGAATGTCCTGCTCGGAACTGATCTGGGCAGGATGCAGGCATGCTATGTGCGGCCTAGTACCACACAGGACTCCTCTGGGCTTCCGGGACATTCCAGGATACCTACCCGAGATGTGAGTGAGGGTGAGGTATCCTGGGGGAATGTACGGGTGGGGGAGGCTGACTTGTGTGGATGGGAATCTCTGGAGGAGGGAGATTCGGAGACATTTGCAGCAGAGGGCTCACAGGTAATCGGGAAAGTATGTATTGATTCAGGGAACCAGGACACTGAATGTGGTAATACTTGCAATGTATCTGTGGGTAATGTTGGTGAAACTAATGCAAATGTCGTGTGTAATGATGGGTCTGTTCTGGCGGTCACCCGCAGCGCTTCGAGAGCGACAGCTGTCCGGCCGTCTGGGTCGGAGCAGGTAGGAGCCATTGCTCCAGCCTGTTCTGACCCCACGGACCTCGCAGCTGCAGGCCCCAGACCTCTGTCCACGTTTGCCACGGGACAGTTGTCTGACTCCTGGGGAACCGTTTTTGAACAGGCGTTGCGGAGCGACCCCAGCCTGGTACAACTCAGAAGTGCCGCTGAGAGCCACCCTGCGGAGGGGGCTACGCACAGGGTCTTCTGGGAGAATGGTAGGTTGTACCAGGAAGCGGTACTCCCAGGTGGGGGTGGAGGTGATCCGGCCCACAGGCGGATGATTGTCCCTACCCAATACCGAGGACAATTGCTGCGTGTGGCGCATGAGATCCCTTTGGCTGGTCACCTGGGGGTTAAAAGGACCAGGTCCCGTTTGTTGTACAACTTCTACTGGCCTGGTATAAGCTCAGACGTAGCGCGGTACTGTCGGTCTTGTGACACCTGTCAGCGTGTCGGCAAGACGGGCGACGTGTCCCGTGCCCCGCTAAATCCTTTGCCCATAATTGAGGAACCTTTCCGGAGAGTGGCGGTGGACATCATTGGTCCCCTCGCTATCCGAGTAATACGGGCAAACGATTTATACTGACAGTGGTCGATTATGCCACTCGATACCCCGAGGCTGTGGCATTGTCCTCCACCCGGGCAGACAAAGTTGCGGATGCCCTGCTGGGGATATTCGCACGCGTCGGCTTCCCGGCCGAGATGCTGACCGACCAAGGCCCACAGTTCATGTCTGACCTTATGCAGGGCCTTTGTAGGAAAATGCGGGTGGAGCATATTGTGTCCAGTCCATACCATCCGCAGACCAATGGCCTGTGTGAGCGATTCAACGGGACCCTGAAGCAAATGCTGCGCACATTTGTGGAGTCCCAGGGTAGAGACTGGGAACGATATCTGCCCCACCTGCTTTTTGCCTACAGGGAAGTGCCACAAGAGTCCACGGGTTTCTCACCTTTTGAACTTCCTGTACGGGAGACGTGTGAGGGGCCCCCTGGACCTCATTAGGGAGTCCTGGGAAGGCCCAAGTGTCAGCCTCGACCAATCCGTGGTTGACTATGTGCTGCGATTCAGGGCCAAGATGGAGTCCCTGGTCAAACAGGTGGCAGAGAACATGGCACAGGCGCAACGTACCCAAAAACACTGGTACGATCGCCATGCCAGGGTAAGGACCTACCAGGAGGGGGACCAGGTGTACGTGCTGCTTCCCCTGAGACAAAACAAACTTCAGGCTGCATGGGAGGGCCCCTACCCCATAGTTCAGTGTAAGGACAGGATCCACTATGTGGTTGACATAGAGGGGACACAGAACCTTCCATGTAAACATGCTAAAAAGACACCATGAGCGGCCAGCACATGTCCTGGCAGTATGTAGCATGCCTGAGGGAGAGGAGGTGGACCCTCTAAGGGACCTGCTTGAGGACACTAGGGAGGCCGGGGCTGGGTGGAGTATCAATCCTGATATTTCACCTGCTCAGAGCAGCCAGCTCTGGGAGGTACTGGCGGAATACTGCCAGCACCTTCTCCGGCAGGCCAGGGAAGACCCACCTCACAACCCACCACGTGGACACAGGCACCCATCCCCCAATCAGACAGTGGTCTTATCGGGTCTCGGACCAGGTAAGAACTGACATGAAAAGGGAAATTGAGGAGATGCTGGGATTGGGAGTTATCCAGAAATCCTGCAGTGCCTGGGCCTCACCGGTGGTTCTGGTCCCTAAGAAAGATAAGACTACCCGATTCTGTGTGGACTACAGGAAACTCAATGCCATCACAGTCTCTGACGCGTACCCCATGCCCAGGATCGATGACTTGCTAGATAGACTGGCCAGCGCCAGCTATCTGACAATTATGGATCTTAGCCGAGGGTACTGGCAGATTCCCCTGACGCCGGAGGCTCGGGAACGTTCAGCCTTCATCACCCCGTTTGGCCTGTATGAATCCACTGTGATGCCATTTGGGATGAAGAATGCCCCTGCCACGTTTCAGAGGCTGGTGAACGGACTCCTGGAGGGACAGGAGGAGTTTGCTGTTGCCTATTTAGACGACATAGCGGTATTCAGCAACACCTGGAAGGAGCACCTAGTGCACCTGTCATGTGTGCTGGATAGCCTGCGGAGGGCTGGGCTGACTGTTAAACCAAGCAAGTGTCAGCTGGGAATGACAGAAGTCCAGTACCTGGGACATAGGGTGGGAAGCGGGAAGTTGAGTCCTGACACGGGTAAGATAGAAGCCATCACCCACTGGCCCACCCCCCAAACTAAGAAGCAGGTGCAATCTTTTCTGGGCACGGCAGGTTATTACCGGAAGTTTGTCCAGGGTTACAGCACCCTCGCCAAACCTCTGACTGACCTTACCAAAAAGAAATTGCCGAAGTTGGTGGCTTGGACACCAGACTGTGAGCAGGCCTTCCAGGCTCTGAAAAATGCCCTAAGTAGTGCCCCTGTATTGCAGGCCCCCGACTTCAAGCGCAGTTTCGTGGTCCAGACCGACGCCTCAGACTTTGGCCTAGGTGCCGTTCTGAGCCAAGTAGATCAGGCCAGGGAGGAGCATCCTGTCCTATACCTGAGCAGGAAGTTACTACCCCGAGAGGTGGCCTACGCCACCATCGAAAAAGAGTGCCTAGCCATAGTTTGGGCCTTGGGGAAACTCCAGCCGTACCTGTACGGCCGGAAGTTCACAGTGATCACGGATCACAATCCCTTGCACTGGTTGAATCGTGTCTCTGGGGAGAATGGCAAACTGCTGCGTTGGAGTCTAGCTCTCCAGCAACACGATTTCACCATACAGCATCGGAAAGGCTCCTTGCACGCGAACGCGGATGGGTTGTCTCGGCAAGGAGGTGAACCACTCGCCTTAGAGGAAATGGGCGTGGCCGTGACGGGCAGGATCGATTGATCCCGCCCTTGCTGCCATCTAAAAGGGGGAGGTGTGACGCGATGTCATGTCCCCGTCCGGATCTTATTAAAAAAATGACTGTCAGTTTAGAAAAATTAACCACATTTAATCAGGAAACAGGACGTCCATATATGGTCGTTCCTGTAGCCCTTTGGAGACCACAGACTCTAATCACCCCCTGCTGAGATCACGTCACACCTCGGACAACTTCTAATAACAAACCCCAGCCCATACGTCTCCTGCCCACCTTGGAACCATGAAAATTAAACACATGCTAGTTGGCCCTTCCTTGCAGCCTGCTCAATTTACACATCAGAAGCAGAGATAGCTGGGAGGGAGGAGCGCATAGGAGAGACATGTGAACCGTGCTCTGAGAACCCCAAAAAGCATATTGGGGCTATATGGAATTATGACCCAAAAATGCAGGTACCCTCAAAATGCACCTCTCACCCAGAGGAACCAGGAGAGTCCAAACATGACAGCTCTGGGGTCTTCCCAGACTGGGAAATGGGTTACTAGTCACCTGGAAGGGAGAGAGGTGGGGTGTCACCCATAGAATCGTCCATAAATTCATGGGGGACCCAGCACAAGTGCCCGGGTTTTCATATTTATTACGCCAACAAAGTTATGGGCCATTTTTGTAAAATTAGGGAAAACTGGCCTGGCCAGCAGCAGGGAGGGGCAAACAAGCCCTCCCAAACCCTCCTTCAGGAACACCCACCGTGCAGCCCTTGGCCAGCGATTGGCTGGGCCAACCCCCCTTACCCTCCCACAGAATGGGGCATAAAAGTCTGTGCGCAATGGGAGAGGGGAGTTTCTCGCCCTGTGGTCACATCGCCGATAGGCTGTCCGTTGGAACGTAAGTTTGTGCCTGGATTTTGCATAGGCGAAATCCAAGATAGTATTTCTCTTTTTATCCCTGTTTATTTTCCACATGCTTCCCAGCTCGCTATTGTAATCTTTTTCTGTAAATTTTTGTATGCATTGTTTGTTTCACTTCTGTGTTACTTATAGTAAAAGATATTTTCATATCTTTTAAATTGTCTCTCTCTTATTGCTCTAAGCCCCACTGCAACAAAGTACTCGTACGCCCTGAAGAGACCTACCTGTCTTATAGTCGACTGATATTCGAGACATAACTGTTTTATGATTCAATTGTGGTTAGCTTGTAGTGTGATAGTGGGGCTGATCTGTTAGTGGTCTGAACCCCTATACCTACAATTATAGAGTCGTTCACTGACGAACGTGGTGGCAGCAGAAAATAAGGGGGGTCCAGGATTGACTGTTTGGGTAATCCTGAATCTCCCCCCTGTCGCGGTCCACCCGCGGTTGGGCTTTTCTCCACGCTGGGGCGTCCTGGTGGTCGGAAGTCTGATTTAAACGGGGGTGGTCGTGACAGCACCTGATGCCAGAGCATTCTGACACTGTGTGAAAGAATTACGCAGATCAGCAACCTCTAGGGATAATCCCTGCATGCAATCAACTAATGCATCAATTGACTCCATCTCAAAGCAGCTGAGAAATGGCAGTCTAGATATTGGTGGGTTATAATGTCACGCTGGGTAGGATGCAAGATACAATAAAGACACAGAAAACCATAAAACAAGTGTCTAGGGCAGAAGCTGGGGAAAAAGGTCACCTCCTGACAAATCCCTACCAGCTCTCCCAGGACTTCTGTGCCCACGTTCAGACCCTAAAGGTGGAAATCAATGTGCCCCCGTGCCTAAGGCTGAAGATACCCTAAAGTCCCTAAAATGGTGGAAAGGGGGAAAGAGGCAGCCTGCTTCCTCAGGACCTGGAGAAGGCAAGTGTCTCTCTAACAGCCTAGACAAAACACAAAAATGAAACCAAAACCAACTTATCTTATAGCAGAGCAGAAACAGCAAATCCTCCTTACCTCAGAGCAAGATAGAAGCTATAACCTGCACAGGACACTGGGAAGGGGTGTAATTTAAACTCATACAAACGACCCCACCTAGTGCACCTGAAGGGAGGCGGATACAGCTCAACTTCAAACCCAAAACAAACAAAAAACTACACACGTGCTGCTAACCTGGCAGACCTCCACACATAACCTGAGCAGGGAAAGACAGAGGAAGGAGGATCAGGGTGACGATTAAGTTGACCAGACTCTTGGCTACTAAGACTAGACCTGGTGCTTAACCGACTGAAAGCATTATCTGCTGCAATCAAACCGACCACCTGATCGCACCTGGTCTGACTTAGAGAGCGTTGTCCTGCAAACTGCGACATGAAGCTAGGTATTGTGGATGATTGTTTTTCTTGTGCTCTGGCAGCAGGCACAGTTTCAACGCGCCCAGGACAATGGCCTCTGTGTGCACCATCAGCATCACGGCCACTTCCTTGTCCCTTACTGCTCGCCTTCTTCATATTAAATGTTATATATGCTTGAAAGTATGTCACATGTACAGAAGCGTAGAATTTGTAAGTGTATGCGCCAAAAAAGGTATTTAGGATGTGGAAACGTCACGCAGGAGATATTTCAGATATATCAGAGATAATGTCACTGATGTCAGCAGGGGCTAATAAAAAAATTACAGAAAATGCCACAGGTATTTGGGATGTAGAAACGTCACACAGGAGATATACTATAGATAATGTAAACCAATGTCATCAGCGGCTAAATTCTTTTTTACAGGTAATGTCACATGGATTTTGGATGTGCACATGTTACACAGGAGAAATACCGCAGATAATGTTGCTGATGTCAGCAGCGGCTAATATAAAATTACCGGGAATGTCAGAAGTATTTTGGATGTGGAAACGTTATACAGGAGAAATACTGCAAGAAATGTCGCTGATGTCACCAGCGGCTAATAAAAAATTACAGGGAATGTTACAGGTATTTTGGATGTGGAAACGTTACACAGGAGAAATACCACAGATAATGTCACTGTTGTCACTAGTGGCTGATAAAAAAATTCAGGGACTATCACAGGTATTTTGGATGTGGAAATGTTACACAGGAGAAATACCGCAGATAATGTCGCTGATGTCACCAGTGGCTAATAAAAAATGACAGGGAATGTCACATGTATTTGGGATGTGGAAACATCACACAGGAGATATACTGCAGATAATGTGAATCATGTCACCAGCGGCTAATACAAAATTACAGGAACTGTTACAGGTATTTTGGATGTGGAAATGTTACACGGGAGATGTACCCCAGGTAATGTCACTGTCTGCAGCGGACACCATCTATGGAAAAAGTACACTGAATGTAACTGATATTTTTTGGATGTGCACATGTTACACAGAAAATGTAGTGCAGCTAATCTCACTATCCGCAGTGGAAACCATCTACGGAAAGAGTACACTGGATGTCACAGATATTTTTTGAGATGTGCACACGTTACACAGGAGATGTAGCGCAGATAATGTTGCTCTTTAAAGTGGCCTAATTATTGCACGCTATTTAGCGCAGGATGTGCTAAAAATAGATTTTGCTGCCACACACAACAATAGTCCTTAAAAAGACTTTTGGGTCTCTGACAAGTTTTTCAACTTAAAATAAACTACATTTCACTCCCTACACTACCTTTCCCTTCGTCAGCACAGCTCTCCCTGACTAACACTGAGCCGAACACGAGTCAACACGCGTTCCGGCCAGCCAATCACTGTAATGCCAGTAACCAACATGGCTACGGCATTATAGTGAAGGGCATTACTTACCTGCATGTTTATTGGCTGCGTTGCAGCCAACAAACGTGCGGGGAGGACACTCAAGCATTGTGCTCGAGCACATACGGTATTCGGCCGAAAACCACAATGTGCCGAGTATCGAGATGCTGGAGCCGAACTGGTGTATGACCGAGTATGCTCGTTTAACACTAGACATCACTGATTAATTCAACCTTCTTCTGATCCATCAGAACAATAACCCACAAAAAAAGGATCCTGTCTGTGCATCATACGCCTTCACTCGGTCAGCATTTGCTCAATAATCCATCAGTATTGTTAATGCCAATAAAACAGAGATGACATATGAATGGAATATTTGCATGTTTTCTGTGTTTTGGAGCCACTCCTGCTTTTGGCTTCTAAATCATAAGTCAATTCTAATGAGACCATACAGGCCTTGAAGCTGCTAAACAGACAGGATCCGTTGTGCGTCTCATTTTTTTCTCCCTTCTGACAGATCAGAAAGGTCAAATAAATGATGATGTCATCCAGGCCAAAATAGTGGACCAGCCATAAAGTGTGGAGGGTGGGAACAGCATGAAAAGTCTACAGATTGAACCTTTGACATAGTGGTTAGGTGGAGGAAGCATCAGGAGGCCACAGAGTGGCATGATGAAGAGAGATTGTGAAGGTGGAAGCAGCATAAGGAGGCTACAGAGCAGCATGAAGAAGCCGCAGAGTTGGACGATGACAAAGTGTGGACGTGTAAGCAGCATGAGGAGGCCAGAGTAGCACAACAATGAGAGATTGTGGAGGTTTTAGCAGCAAGGAGGCCACAGAGTAGCTCCACGACAAGAGATTGTGGAGGTGTCAGCAGCATGAGGAGGCCTCAGAGTTGAACGACAAAGAGAAATTGTGGAGGTGGCAGCAGCATGAGAAGGCCATAGAGTGGCATGACGACGAGAGATTGTGGAGGTGTCAGCAGCATGAGGAGACCACAGAGTAGCACAACCACAAAGTGTGAAGGTGACAGAAACTTGAGGAGGCCAGAGCAGCACCACGACAAGAGATTGTGGAGGTAGCAGCAGCATGAGGAGGCCACAGAGTGGCAAGACAACTAGAGATTGTGTAGCTGTCAGCAGCATGAGGAGGCCAGAATAGCACCATGACGAGAGATTGTGCATCTGGAGGAAAGAAGGTTTGTCTCTACCTGATGAGGTAATGATGGTGAGTACAAAAAAAGAATTCAAGAGGGGCTTGGATGAATTTCTGGAGTGTAATAATATTAAAGGCTATAGCTACTAGAGAGAGGTCACTGATCCAGGAAGTTATTCTGATTGTCTGATTGGAGTTGGGAAGGAATTTTTTCCCCCTTAAGTGGGGAAAATTGGTTTGTACCTCACAGTTTTTTTTTTCCTTCCTCTGGATCAACTTACAGAATAACAGGCCGAACTGAATGGACAAATGTCTTTTTTCAGCCTTATATACTATATTATATACTATGTTACTATGTCAGCATCATGAGGAGGCCACAGAGTAGCAAAACGAAGAGAGATTGTTGAGGTGGCAGCAGCATGAGGAGGCTTCAGATTGGCACAACGACAAGAGATTGTGGAGGAGTCAGCAGCATAAGGAGGCTACAGAGTAGCACGACGACAAGAGATTGTGGAGGTGGCAGCAGCATGTGGAGGCCACAGAGTGGCACAACGACGAGAGATTGCAAAGGTGTCAGCATCATGAGGAGGCCACAGAGTAGCACGATGACGAAAGATTGTGGAGGTGGCAGCAGCATGAGGAGGCCACTTCGGCTCTGCATGATTTAACAATACACGTGCTCTGGCACAAAAGGCTTGGCAAATTCATTGTCCAGTAATTTCCATGGAAGATTGGGATAATATATTGGCAAATTTAAGTTTAGTTTCTTATAATTTTAATCATGTTTTGGTTCCATTTAATATTAAATATTTAATAATATTTTTTTTTTTAAATAAGTGCTGCCTAAGACAGGAGAGAATCGGCCAATTTTCTGGTAATTCGAAGACGTAGTTGCGATGCAGGAGACAAATCCTGTCAAGATTGATGCAATTGCGGTATCGGCTGCTCATCAAGACAGATACTTCTGAGGGAACCTGCAAGGCATAAACAGGCCTCTAGTAGCTACAGACAATGAGAAGACAAAGCTTCAAGATTACTTGGAGCCCGGAAGTGTCCAGAAGTTCATCATGATTCAAACCATAACTACCGCAAATAATTAGAATATAGTAAAATATATTCATAATTTCAAATATTCAAGATTTTTTATTTATTTTTTTTCATCAGGAACCTCCCTTCTTGCTTGTGGGCCAATGAAAAGGCTGCAATGTCTTTGAGCTTAGCAACATCCCTAGCAACCAATATGAAAGTTGCCTACCCCTTACTATATTAGAACCTCCCCAGCAGCCCTGCCCTTGTATGCAGTATTTTGTAGATCTGAGACAGCATTGTTATTGCTGTGCTCTCTGCTTTCCTGTGTCATTGAATTACATAGTTAGTTAGTTATCATATATATATATATATATATATATATATATATATATTTATATATTACAGATAGTTAGTGGGAGATAGTCAGTGTAGGTTAGATAGTGATATAGTGTAGCTATAGTGATATAGTGTAGGTTCTGCAGTCCATACATACATGCTACATACAGAGTGCTGTATGTATGTATGTACATACATACATAGTGCTGTGATGTCACAAGTTCACAACAACAAAGTTGCATGTGTGCGCCAAAATAGTTACATCATTAGTGCCAATTTCGCAATTGTGAATATATTGGAGCACTCTATCTGCATATAAAGCTATTGTAATGTTCTGCCATGCCAACCATTTTTTCCAGTCTCAGGAAACTTCTAGCTGCTTGAAAAATGTAGCTATATTGACCCACACCTGTATTTTGAGCACATTACGCAAATATTACATTGCCGATTTTTCGCGATCAAGAAAATAATCTTGAATTTGCTAATTCGCAAATGTATGACGAATATTCTACCAATATCGTAAATTTGAATATTGCCCCTGCAGCTCATCGTCATTCGTCACAAATGCGATCAGCTACATCATCATCATCATCGAGTACTGTCTGCATGTCACTGATGTCCTCCTCAACTGTCTCTGGGTAAGGAGCGCTCGCAACACCAGATCCCACGCCACTCTCCTGATCACTACTTGACTGCCTAGTGGAGCAAAGGACAGAGGCAGGTCGAGGACAGGTGAGGGCACAGGGCCTGATCCTGGGCCGTAACAACTAAGGGTTGTGTCTGATGTACCCACTGACTGTTGGCTAGAGATGTCTGTTGTCACTTAGGATGAAGTGGATGACCGAGTTTACCAATAAAAAACCGCTGGGTTGCTGGTCAGGACATGACCGCTAGATGACACTGGGAGCACAGGCCTCTCGCTGCAGGCCTCTCGCTGCAGGCCTCTCGCTGCAGGCCCTTACTCTGCTGCGACCCCTGCCTGCCCCAGAAACATTAAGGCCTCTGCCACTCCTCTGTCCATGGCCTGGCACTTCTCTGTCTGACATAATGTTAGCTGAACTAAAATTAAAAGCAAATTAAAACAACCCTAAAAGTGATGAATATATTTTTCTTTCTATACTGAAATAGGCCACTAAACGCTTTCACCACAAATAACTGCAACAGTGAAGTGAGTATATATTTTTCTTTTTGTACTGAAATAGGCTAATAAACACTTTTAACACATATAACTGCAGAATTGAACTAAGAAAATATTTTTATTTATGTACTGAAATAGGGCACTAAATGCTTTCACCACAAATAACTGCAACAGTTAAGTGTGTATATATTATTCTTTTTGAACTGAAATAGGCCACTAAACGCTTTCACCTCAAATTACTGCAATAGTGAAATGCATATATATTTTCTTTCTCTACTGAAATAGACCACTAAACGCTTTCACCACAAATAACTACAACAGTTAAGTGCGTTTATATTTTTCTTTCTGTACAGAAATAGGCCACTAAGCGCTTTGACCACAAATAACTGCAACAGTGAAGTGTGTATACATTTTTCTTTTTGTACTTATATATGACACTAAATTCTTTCAACACAAATAACTGCAGTGGTGAATGAGAATATATTATTCTTTTTGTACTGAAATAGGCCACTAAACGCTTTTACCACAAATAACTGCAACAGTGAAGTGCGTGTATAGTTTTCTTTCTATACTGAAATTGGCCACTAAACGATTTCACCACAAATTACTGCAACAGTGAAATGCATATATATTTTTCGTTTTGTACTGAAATAGGTCACTAAACGCTTTTACCACAAATTGGGAAATTGACCTGGCACTCAAAACATTTTGAGGATATGTGGAAACATACACATTTATTATACAATAAACCGCAATATGCCTAGGCGATATACATCCTGTTAATATAATAAAACTTTATCACAAAAATGTTAAAAAGCACATTAATTGTTTGCACTGTAATAGAAATGCTATTTTGGTTCTCTATTTGTGTAGAGACATGTTTGCTAAGGTAGAAACTCATATGCCAAAATACAACATGTCTCGACTTCAAGGTATCAGTCCAAAAATAAGGGAAAATAAAATCGAGAAGTGTGAACACAGTATTGATAGACTGTAGAGGTATCAGCCCTGAAATAATAAATAAGAAATCAAAAGGTGTGAATAATGTGATAAAAACACACTATTATTCAATTGTCTCACTAAGAGACTGGATGAAATGTACATGACTCATTCTAAATAATTCATATTTTCGATATGTAATGAGATGTCTGAGACATGTTAGGCATGAGACATGATATGATATGTATGAGACATGTTATTGCATATTACTAGAGACTACGCAAAAATCGGATATTCCCAAATCCCCAACCACCGAATATAATCACGAACACATGTCAAACCAGATGGGGACAATTAAGCACTAATGAAGAGCACATAAAAGTTGAGATGTTCGAGACCACAGGTGACCCACGGAGGAAGAAATAAGCCATCTCGAAACACGTCTGGGTGGAATACCTATGTGTGAAACAAATATACAATATACATGACCATGTATTAAATCTCACCATCAAGAAAGTCAATTTTGCTTTACCTATGAAGCGCATTGACGGACCAAATCTCACGAGAATTTGGACGAGATCCCGAAAGACGCTGCAAATCGAAACCAACAAGGCTGGAGCGTGGTGGAGCTGTGGGACGCCACTGAAAGAATCTCTACACGTAAAAAAACTTTCCTTGATCAGCGCAACGTACCGTAAGTACTAAATGTGTACACTATATCCTCTATAGACGGGTGAACCTACTAACTCTGAAAGTTTGAGACCACGTAGGAACTGTGTCCCCCCATACGGAGACCAGAAGCCCTATATGTATGGACTGACTACATGACAATTGCCATCAGGATTTCTACCTATGCAAACATGTCTCTACACAAATAGAGAACCAAAATAGCATTCCTATTACAGTGCAAACAATTGATGTGCTTTTTAACATTTTTGTGATAAAGTTTTATTGTTGATGTATATGAACAGGATGTATATCGTCTAGGCATATTCTGTCCTGGGGATAAATAGATAATGGGATATATCTCTGTACTGACCCCTGATATATTTATACATATTAATTATATCTCCCCTCAGTCATCTTTTTCTAAAGTGAATAACCCTAATTTTGATAATCTTTCAGGGTACTGTAGTTGCCCCATTCCAGTTATTACTTTAGTTGCCCTCCTCTGGACCCTCTCCAGCTCTGCTAAGTCTGCCTTGTTTACAGGAGCCCAGAACTGTACACAGTACTCCATGTGTGGTCTGACTAGCGATTTGTAAAGTGGTAGAACTATGTTCTTCTTATCATGGGCATCTATGCCCCTTTTGATGCAACCCATTATCTTATTGGCCTTGGCAGCAGCTGCCTGACACTGGTTTTTGCAGCTTAGTTTGCTGTTTATAAAAATTAATAGATCCTTTTCCATGTCAGTGTTACCGAGTGTTTTACCATTTAGTATGTACGGGTGACTTGCATTGTTCCTTCCCATATGCATAACTTTACATTTGTCAGTGTTAAACCTCATCACCTCATCTACCACTTATCTGCCCAAGCCTCCAATCTATCCAGATCCATCTGTAGCAGTATACTGTCCTCTTTAGTGTTAATTACTTTACACAGTTTAGTGTCATCTGCGAAAATTGATACTTTACTATGCAAGCC